>NC_086247.1:17144544-17483752 GCF_021018805.1 Prinia subflava
TAAGAGGATATCACATAAAAAACAAATAAAACCAAAAGGAAATTGATTAACAACTCCAGGATTTATACTAGATACCTAAATTTTATCCTTTCATTAAAAGACAACCAAGTTATTATATCACAGTTCTGTAGTTCTCGTAACATTTTCTTTTTTATATAAACCTTTGCAATGTCTACCATACAGTTTTCCAAATCCCATTAAAGTTGAATTACTACTGCACAATTCCTGCTGTGTTTATAATGTTAATCTTGAAGAGTTTAATTTTATTTGTTAAACGAAGAAATAACTTTTCATTTTTATAAGAACGGCAAGACCCCCCACAAGGAGTAGTAAGGTAATATTAATAAGAATCTTGAAGCATACTTTACCATGCCTAATGACCTCAGGTATCTCAGTCTGTAATGTGAATGAAAAATTATGAAAACCTGTTTACCCATTACATTACACAATATCACGGTAGCCACCAATTTACATTCATTGATTACTCAGAATCATAATTTTTAAAGCAGTGTTTTTGTCAGAATTTTAAGGGTTTTACTTTATCAATCTATACTGAATTCAGTATGTTCTTTGGATATTGGCAAGTTTATAAGAATTATCTATAGTTTGTGGGTATCTGTGTTCTTTAATCAGCAGATTAGGTCTCTAGTGACCTAAGACTATTTAGCCAGCCAAAAGAAAGAAATTCTCTGGTGTACTATGGTTGTTTTTAAATAAGAGAAACATAGCTAGCCTTTGGCATGTTCTAAACAGGTCACAAAAGTACAAATGTTTCCTTGCCAGCTTTCCAATTAGACACAACCTGAATACACAGCCGGATGAACCAGATTTGCTAAATAAAACTAACATATCAACATGTAGGTGTCTAGTGACAGACAATATGCACCTGCTCATACTAATCAGGGCTCTCTTTTCTTCCCACTAACGTGCAATAAATCTGTTCCTACTCATCATTCACAGAGTGTCCATGAATGAAAAAGATAAACCTTTAGCTGATTACTTCTTACTTCCAGCAAAAGCCAAATATTTTTAAGCTTATAAAGAAAAAAAGTCCTCAGTTGTGCCCAAATTAATATCAAATCGTCATGGCTCATTTTTTTAGAGAAACATTAACAATCAGACTGAGACCTAGCAGTTTATTTTAAAGCATGCTGTGATTTATTGAAGATATTGTCTAACTTAAGGAGAGAGACATGCCCTTATAACCTGTTTATATATTTTCTTTTTGCAGTCAGTGCTGATGGATCAGCAGGACATGACAGCAAAGGCAGTTATTTGTCTCATCTGCCTACAGTTTTGTTCTTTCTTTAGCACAGTGATGGCATGTTCTCCCATAGGTCTTTTTCTTTTATTCTCTGATTCTCTCTCTTTGATTTATATCAAAGCTTTAAATTGGGTAATATTCTCCTTAAATGGTCAATAAACATAATTTCTCGAACAGTATTAGTAATATTTTTAATGCTATATACTTTATGAATGATAATGCGCAGTTTTTCATATATTAGTTTTCATTTAGATTTTTCAATTACAACTTGAAAAACTATTAATTGAGGTGCAAGTTAAACTGACACAGCTCCCAGTAAAATGATATGTTTAGCTATGTAGAGTTCCTCTATGTGCAAATAATTAAGGCACAAACTGAGAGTATAGTAGGACTGGATTCACTATCTCGTCTCTCTGTTAAATTCCTAGTATTCAAATAAATTGTCTCAGACATCATATTGTACCATATTCATAAGGGATTTCATTATTGTCTTCTCTTGAGGCTGTTTTAATTTAAATATTTATTTTAAATATTGAGCAATCTAGTAAAAGAGAATGTTAATGGTGCTAATACCACACTCACTTTTTTTTTCCCTAAGACTTGATCTTGGAGTTTTTTTGCTACCTCAAAAGCTTGAATAGGAGCTTTTAGATGGCTGTTCTACATCTATCATCTGATGTACCCTTATCAGAGGCAATTCTCTTATATGTGTACAGAATTTATTACTGGGATACCAGACTGTACTGGTTTGAAAGCAAAACCAGTGAGACTCCAAGTCAGAAATACAATTTAATAGATAGAGAACAAACAACAAGAAAGGTAAAAATAAAATAAAATAAGATAAATGTAATAGTACAAAGGACCACCGACAGGGTCAGAATGCAAACCTGACACTCTGTTGGTCAGGGTGTTGGAAGCAGGCCAAGATAAGTCCTCCTGGAGTGACAGTTGTGGTTCCATTGGAGTAGAGATGATCCTCAAGAAAAGGGTTCACTCGTCCTCTGGAAATCCAGTGGAAACAGGCTCCCTTGGTGTTTGGGTGTTGTTGTTTAAATTTATGGGGGGTCTCCGGGGAGTGCCCCCCAGAGACCCCCGGGGTCTTATGGAGTCGTGGTGTTCCCGTGCTGGCAG
Source organism: Prinia subflava (assembly GCF_021018805.1). Classification (NCBI taxonomy): domain Eukaryota; kingdom Metazoa; phylum Chordata; class Aves; order Passeriformes; family Cisticolidae; genus Prinia; species Prinia subflava. Next base: position 17,146,940 of record NC_086247.1, read on the forward strand.
GCAAAGAGACTCAGATGCCGGTGGGGTGCTGATGAGGTGAGGGTTTATTCACTGAGGGAGAGGGGAAGGGAAGGGGAGGGGAAGGGAGCATCAGGAGGCCTCCAGGGTGAGAGGGGCAAGAGGGGCAGAGCCTTCTGCGTTAGCATTCTTATCACAGAGGTTCAAAGGGGCGCGGTAACATTCTCCAGCCAATGAGGTTACAGATAACTTGATACTGCAGGGAGGGTACAGACTTGGGATAAACCATACATTTTCCAGGGGTGAGCTAGAACAAACCATTTCCATAAAATGCAATCCCACAAGTCACCCTTTTTTTCTTTAAAATGTGAGAAGAGAAATATGATATATGACAATTAACAATTTAAAAAATGAAACAGTAATTACACAGTTTTGCAGCATGAAACCAAATACAATTGCAGTGAGGATTATGTTATACTGTGAACTTTTTTCTGACCTTGTAATTGCAGTAGACAGGTTATGTGAGTTTATATTGCAAGATTTGAAACAAGTTAACAAATTTGTTTGAGCCTTTCCAGCGTGACTGGCCTAATAGTGTCTAGCCTTTTCCAACTGGCTTTTCAGACCACCACAGCCCCCAGTTTAGGCTGAGGCGCTGACCTCTGCTCCCACTCTAGGGACAGGAAAACACGTGGAGTTCCCCAGGCTCCACACACGGCCTCAGATTCTCACCCACGGGATCTGAGCCAAATCACTCCTTTCACTTTCCAACTGGTTCAACCGAAAGGACCTACACTCTGCATGCAATTGTTTACATTCGTCCATATGTACCCACTGGGGATTTTTTCGTCCATACTTGCACCAGAAGTGTCAGAGACCTAACAAAAGACCCCCAGTTTTAGGTCATCAAAAGAAAAACAAAAGAAAAAAACTACAAAAAACCGTCAAATACTTTCTCAGACACTCTATCAGGTTATCAATCACCCTCAGAACGAACTGAGGACAGTATAAACCCAAAAAGCGTTATTGATTCAGTAGTCTACCACTGAATCGAGCCTTACAAGAAGACAATCCAAAAACTGCTTCCCTTGGATCCACACTTGTGACCTGAAAAGGCCTCTGCTTTCTAAAACAGAAAACAGGGGAATCTGCAATATGAACACACACAAAAGCTAGAAAGGCATAATTGTGAAAACTACTTCATGGGGATGGGAAGGAAATGGAGGGGTTTGGGACACCCTGCTGTTTGGCCAGAACAGCAAGGGACAGGGGCAGAAAAACAGGGAAAGGGAATCAAAGTAGCATTAACAATTATACAAGGCTGTAAAACTGGTATTACAAATTCACTTTAGCTTTGGGGTTTGGTTTCTTAGTGTTTACCTTGTGGGACTTGGAAAGCAGAAGATGGGACTGAGAGCACGTGGCCATGGTGGCCATGCGGTCACAGCGCAGCACGTGGTGTTAGCTGTGCCATGCCGGGTTTAGCAGGAAGGGATTAACTCTCGGGGGTTTGTTAAGGGAAATAGGGTTAGGGAGAAGGAGCAGCGAGGGGAGGAGGGGGTAAGGGTAAGGAAGGAGGTTACACAATTTACAAAACCGAGTTTTGAAAGGTGCGGGGCTTGGGCACAACTGAAGACTGCTTTTTCCTTCTCTGATGGCTGTCTGGCTGAGTTCCTTTCACTGCTGTCCAGGGCTGCTTCGCCGCTGTTGCCAGGCGGGGGGAGGGCCGCTTGTCCGCGCGGCTTCTCCCGGTGCTGGGGCCCATGCGTGCTGCGGCGGGGCCGGGACCACGTGTCTGCTCGCGCCGGGACTGCCCCGCGCCGTGGCGGGGCCGCACCGGCCAGGGCCGGTCTGTCGCTGGGGCTGCTCCGGGCCGGGGCCGCTGCGCCACCGGAGCCGCTGTGCTCCCGCTGCGCCGCCGCTTCGCTGCCCGCGCCGTGGCCGCCGCAGGGCCGCTCCGCCGCGCCGGGACCCGGGCCCGCGCCGGTCGCACCGGGCCGGCTCCGCGCCGGCCCTGCGCCGTGGGCACGCGCTGCAGCAGCGGTCCCACCGCGCCGGGGCTCAGGCTGGAGCCTCGCCGCGGCAGACCCGCACCGCCCACACCGCGCTGCCCGGCGGGGCTGCGCAGCCCACGCAGCGCCGAGGCGAGCTGGGGCCCCAAGGGGCCGGGACCCGGGCCCGCGCCGGGCTGGTCGGCGGTGGTGGGACGGCCGCGTGGTGGCTCACGAGGTCTCTGCACCGTGGGGGAGGGGCCGCCCCGGGCCGCAATGGCCCAGAACGGCCGCTCCACCGGAGACGGCACCGAAACGGAGTTACCATGGTCCATCTTGTCTCAGGGTCGTTGGTGCTGTTGCCCGACGTTGGTGCGTCGTCTGTTGTTGTTTAAATTTATGGGGGGTCCCCGGGGAGTGCCCCCCGGAGACCCCCGGGGTCTTATGGGGTCGTGGTGTTCCCGTGCTGGCAGGCAAAGAGACTCAGATGCCGGTGGGGTGCTGATGAGGTGAGGGTTTATTCACTGAGGGAAAGGGGAAGGGAAAGGGGGGGAAGGGAAGAGAGGGAAAGGGAGCATCAGGAGGCCTCCAGGGGGAGAGGGGCAAGAGGGGCAGAGCCTTCTGCCTTAACATTCTTATCACAGAGGTTCAAAGGGGTGCGGTAACATTCTCCAGACAATGAGGTTACAGATAACTTGATACTGCAGGGAGGATACAGACTTGGGATAAACCATACATTTTCCAGGGGTGAGCTAGAGAAAACCATTTCCATAAAATGCTATCCCACATGTGGGATTGCTGATTTTTTTCTCAGTGGAAAGGCTTTGGCTCCTCTTGCTGGGTGGAGCATCTCACAATGGAATGAAGTAATGTTGTCAGTCATGTGAGAGGCATTACATGGCCCATTCACAGGTGATATCCCTCGGAGGAGGATGGGTGGAGAAAGAGATAAGAAGGCACTGCCCTATCTGATGTTATCAGGTGTCCCATTAACAGAAAGCATCCATCCTCTTTCCACCCCTAGAGTTACAAGAGATAAGTAACAATATCTCCCAACCGACTTCAGCAGATGAAAATAGAATACACATTTTTGATTACATTTCTCAAGCCAAGACACAGACCTCCAGAAAAGGCCATAGGGAGATGAGGTGTATCAGCACACACCATCCAGACTATCTACTGCATATGGAAACATTAGGCTTATTATGAATGCATGATACAGTCATTCTGGCTTTAGTGGGTCTGATGCTTCTCAAAACAGCCAGATGTCCAACACATTCCCAAAGGACTGCACACATGCACAACCCAGTTGGATAAAGTATGTTTTCCTAGTTCAGTATTTCCTTAAGTATTTCCTTCAATTTGCCTTAAAATCTGTTTCATCTTTTAAACAGAGAAAGTATTTGGCAGTATCTGCTGCAATGCAAATTTGAATACGTCATACAACATGAATCAGTGTCTGCAGGAAAATCTGTAAAAACCACCCATCTAGAAATCAAGGAGACTCATGGTGATTTTGATATTCATGCAAGCATAGCAAACAACTGTATCTGGGACTTCCGCAGCCTAGGATATTTTTCTACATATTTAACTTATATAAAAGACTTGTTAACTGTGTCCTTCTTTTTAACCATGAAAAGATATTACAAAGGAAATTATGTGCATTGACACAGAATCTGTAAATAACTTGTGATTCAATAAACACACTTTTCTTTCCTAGTATATATTCCCCCCAAAAATTTTAAATCTATTTAACAGTGAGTTTTTGGCAGGAAATTATACTCGCTGGAAGTCTGAGAGATATATACCAAATTTCTTGTAACTAATAAAAAATCTTTCACAATCTCAGGGAAATCCTGTGGTTGTTCTGTAATAAAATGCTGGACCCTGGAGCTGCCTTCTCTATATACTGTTGCTTCATAGGTAGCCTGCAGATGGAAAGTACAGATTTGCCTCAGGAGAAAAAAAAAAAGCAATACTTTATTGCACTTACACATGCAGTACTTCATGTGTCCTAAAACGTATGCTCTATTAGTATCTGAGACTGTCCTTGGGCTCTAATGCAGGTGGCAAACCAGGCCAGTCTTCTGCGTAATTCAGAGCTTGTCATTCTCTATAGACACCGGGAACCTGGGCACAGTGTTATTGTGCAAGATCATGATTAATATATGCTTTAACTCACAAACGTTTGCAGGAATAATTTTTTTTTTTGAGATGTCAAAGTAGTCCTGCACCTCAGTTTCAAAAGCCCTACTTAAATTTCTACATCTTTAAAGATTTCTGCATCTTTAAGAATCTTATGTTTCCGTGTAATTTTTTCCTCATGTGTTGTGAAATTACGTGGCACTTTCCCACATCACAGATCAGAACACAAACTCAGTAGAGCAAAACTATATTAACATTTGAAGAAAACACAAATGTAAAGAGAGGTGAAGAATATTAAACTAAATAATAAATAATAATAATTGGTTTCTTGTTTCCTGAAAAAAAAAACCTTCCAATATTTCAAATTACAGTAATTGTCTATGCAGCTGTTCTCACTACAGTTTACTCAGCTAAGTAACATTCTGATTAAATTAATCTTAATAACCTTTCTATTTTACAGCACTCTAGCATGAGGAAAACAAAATTTTAATTAATACATTTTATTGCTTCTGTTTACAAATGCTGAATTATGTCACAATTGAATTTTAGCTCTTCAGTTAGCATTATACAGAATATTGATTATGTAGCAAATTCAGATAACTCAGAACCTACTTATAAAATACAATTATACATCAATTTCTTTGTTGCACATTCTTACCCATGACAATAAATACTCCCACTCTCATACTACATAAACCAGAGAAATGAGAAGTGAATCACTAGATTTTACATAGCTTTAGGACAAAGGATCCTCAGGTACTTGAAAGCTGAAAGCAGAAACTCTCACAACCACATTGTGGCACATCATTTTGACAGTTCAAACATAACAAACACGTTCCAAGTTCCTTCAGGCTCTTGAACCAAACTGAAGAGGAATACAGTAGGCATGCATTGCAGTAGCAATACTGTAGGCATGCATTTGCTAATCACACATATAAAGGACAAAAATAAAGATGGACCACAAAACTGAGACTGAACTTGTGTCCTTAATCTGAGCTTTGGGCTACAGGTGGAGAGTGCTGTCCATTGAGGATCCCAGGACTCCTTCTGTTCCTTAACCATAGGCTTCATCTGTGGTGCCTAAGGATGTCTCCCCCTAACTCCAGCTGCTGTGGGAAGCAGCTTTGTGTCTCCCAGCTGCCAGCACTGGGCAGTTGACTTGAATACTCTTGAGCATCAAAAATGGTGTGGGGATTTGTATGTGGGCAACTCAGTCAAGTTTTATCAGTTAGCAGAAGTTTGTCAATATATGTATAGTAAATTTTCCAGGATCCGGTTCATGGGGGTTCTAGTCTTTTTTCCTTGATTTAATAAATTGTTCTGAACTATAAACTCATCTCAACAATCTGGGCCTCTGCTGAAGGATTGAAGAGCATATAGAAGTTTTTGTCCCAGTAAGTAGTTCCTTATGCCCTCAGAGCTGCCTGGAAGAGGGAGGAAGTCAGTTGGGCATCTGTGATACTGTTTCCAGGTCAGTCAAACATGTCCAAATTTTATGTGTTATCAAAATCAGTAGATCTCTGTTTCTGACACTGAAGTTCTGAAAATATTATTTTTTTATTCCAGAGAATGAATTGTGGCGCTTTAAATGAAAACTTGGCCTCCTCTGTATTCCTTAGCAAGGAGGTAATGAAGAAAGAGATTGGTCTTGCTGTCAGAAAACCTGCATTTTATACATAGAGCAATCCTGAGCACAAATGAAATCCAGCACATTTGTCTTTCCATTTTTTTTTCTTTGCTCTCCAGCTCCAGGGAAATACTGTCAAGTTCACAAGAGTTAAATGGCCACCAAATCATAATGTGGCTTATCAATCTCAGTGACAGCACTGCAAGGGATCAAGAATGTTTCATGCTTAGTGCCACATCTTCAAAACCAATGTGCATGTCTGAAGGGACAGATTTAGAGTCAAGTCAGGAGAGAACTGAAATTCCTTTATGGATGTACATGAAGCATATAGACGTTATAGGGTTTTTACATTTCATTAGAATCATATACCTCCAAATAAATAATTTAGAATGAGAGATTTTAAATTATTTTCTTACACTCTCACAGATACTTTAAGGTAGGTTCACATTCTTTTTGACTGTCTTTTGAATTAACTGCTATGTAACATTCAAAACCAAGGTTATGCTATAAAAAAAAAGAGCAAAATAACCACAAGTACCTTTAATAGGCACATATCTGTTAAAAGCCAGTTTAAAAGATTTAAGATTTATTTTCTTTTTTCTTTCATTACAATTTCTTGTCTAATTCCATGAATATATTGTATGTATGTCTATATATATGTATATCTACATATATATGTATGCAAGTATTCTACTTTTATAGAATCACAGAATTAGTCAGGTTGGAAAGAACCACAGTGGTTTGTCTGTTCCAACCTCCCTGCTCAATCATCATCATCCCAGAGCACATGGCACAGGATTGCATACAGATGGTCTTGAATTTCCAGTGAGGGAGATTCTAAAGCCTCTCTGGGAAATCTGTCCCAGTGCATGGTCACTGCACAGTCAAAAGTTCTTCCTCATGTTCAGGTTGAACTTCCTGTGTGTCAGTTTCTGCCCACTGCCTCTTGTGTTGTTCCACTGAGAAAAGCCTGAATCCATCCTTCTGACACCCTCCCTTCCAGATATTTATAGACATTAATGAGATCCCCTCTCCACTGCCTCAAGACTGAACATGCTCAGCTCCCTCAGCCTGTCATAAGAGAGATTCTCCAGACCCTTGGCCAACTTAGTAGCTCTCTGCTGGTCTTGCTCCAGGAGTTCATATCCCTCTTTTTCACTGAGGAGCCCAGAACTGGACACAACACTCCAGATGTGCCACACCACAGCTGAGTAAAGGGGCAGGATTAGCTTCCTCAATCTGGTTTGACCTTCTTGGCCCCACAGGGACCCCCAGGTCCTTCTACACAGAGCTGCTTCCCAGCAGGTCACCCCCCAGACTGGGGGGGTGCTGGTCCATGGGGTTTTTCCTCCCCAGGTGCAGGACCCTGCACCTGCCTTTATTGATTTTCAGACAGTTTTTCTCTGCGACCTCTCCAACCTATCAAGGTACCTCTGAAGGGTTGCACATCCCCCTGGGGTATTGGCCACTCCTTCCAACTTTGTGTCATCAGTGAACTTGCTGAGTTCATTCATCTGGTCCTTCATCGAAGACACTGATGAGTCATTTCCATTGTAAATTAGGAATTCACTTGCTAACTTGGAATGGAATGCAGATTAGTTTCAGCTGATGGAAATCTCCAGTGTAAGCTCACCTTCATGTAATTCAGGAAAGATTAAAAAAATTGCAACAGCAAATGAATCAGTGTGGTGGTAAGATACATATTTAAAATCAATGATTTTTTTTTAATAAGAAGACTTCATATATAGGTTGTATTTTCAAGCCTATGATAGTTTGAAAAACAGGTTTGATATAGTATCAATATAGTATATTTTATTTTTAGCCTCACAGCATCTCAATGTATGAAACCAAAAGAAAATGTTTGTTCTTGCACAAGCAGTCTTTTGTTCTTTGGCGGTTACAAAAAATACTGCTTTTGTTTTCACCCAGTTCAAGAGAAACCAATTCATAAAAAAAGAATTCCATAGATTACGGGATATGGAATGGTAAATCTTAGAATGATAGAATCCTAGAATATCCTGATTTGAAAGAGACCCATAAGGATATTCAAGTCCAAATCTCTGCTTCTCACAAGACTATCTAAAACTAAACCACATGACTAAGAGCATCATCCAGATGCTCCTCAGACACTGAATTTCTTGCTTGGCATCTAATCCTTTAAGAATTTTAAGTTTGATCAAATATCTGCTTTGTATTATCTGCTCCTGCCTTCATTTTGTTCTGCTTAAAGCTTCTCCAAGATTTAGAAATGAAGCTTTAGTATGTGTTTTCTATATGAACTGTACATAAAATATCAAGACATTAGGCAATTAAATCTAAATTAAACTGCTACATATGATGGTTGTATGAAATTTTCTTTGTACAAATAGATAGCTGTAGCAATAAAGATCAAGAGAATATGTGCTGCTGTAAGCATGCAAATTCACTCATGCATCTAATTGATGTGGGCAGAGGAGTGCTGTTTGGCTAAAGGTATCCAAGGATATAGTTCTGCCTCTGGACCTAATCTGCTGTATTTAAATGTAGAAAGGGAGATTTCTGCTCTGCTTTTGTTTTGCCACATCTTTTTGCAAACTCTTGGGCTGCCCTTTTCACTCTTTTACAATGAGTTGAATGCAGGGAAGCAAACAAGAAATCCCAGGAGGTGGGGAAATGAGCCAGCCAGCATCTGTCAGAGATCCACATTTAGTTTACATAAGGCATAATGAGAAACCATATAAATGAATGAAATAGAAAGAAATTCCAACACAGCCATCACAGGAAAAACAAAGAAACATAACTGGTCCAGTAAGAATATATCCCAAGAACATGAATATGAGAAAAAGTCTGGAGAAATGGCTCTCAAAGTGACAGCTTATTGAAAGCACTTCTATTATACACAGACAAATTATTTTGTGGTTCATTTCTCCAGAGCACAGATAAACAGGATTTTGCATTTTCCTTTACAACTAGTCAGCTGCATCAAAGAAAAATGTAATCAATTATCACTTTCTTCACTTAGGTGAAACAAATATGTACTCAAAACTTCGGAGGATCTAGAAACTTAACTGCTTTCTTTAACATATGCTGAGGTTGTTGATAGCGAAATGAATGAATTTAGAATATATACACTAGATTTTTCACATATTTTGACTCAACATCTCACATTAAAGTTTTGAAAAGACCAAGCCTATCCACTTTATCTGTTCGTCACAAAGAGATCCGTGTCTGCACCTCCTTGTCCCCTCATGAGGAAGTTGTAGAATGCTAGAATGCAAGGAGATCTTTTCTCAGTCTCCTCTCCTCCAGGCTGAACAGATCAAGTGATCTCAGACACAGCTCATATAGTTTCCTTTCAAGGCCCTTTGTTTCTCTCCTTTAGATGCTCTCTAACACATTTATTTTTTTGTTATATTGTGGCACCCAAAGCTGCCCCCAGCACTGGAGGTGAGGCTGCCCCAGCTCAGAGCAGAGCAGGACAATCCCCTCCCTTGCCTGGCTGGCCATGCTGGGCCTGATGACCCCCAAGGACAGGGCTGGCCCTCCTGGCTGCCAGGGCACTGCTGGCTCATGGTCAACTTGCCATGGACCAGGACCCCAGGGCCCTTTCCATGGCACTGCTCTCTAGCATCTCATTCCCCAGTCTGTCCATGCGTCCAGGATTGCCCCATCCCAGGTGCGGATCCAGCACTTTCCCTTGTTGAATTTCATGTGGTTGGTGATTGCCCAGAGTACTCTAACTTGTCTCTCTCTTAGGACAGGGGGATAGGGCCTCTATGCCTTTAAGGGAGACAACAATTTCACCCAGCATTCTATGATCTGCGAGCTTGCTCAGTATCTATTCCAGTCCCAAGTAATTTACGAAGATGCTGAAGAGTACAGGACACAACATGAAGCCCTACAGAACACCCAGATCACCAGTCTGAGGTCACTGTAGCGCTTTGTGCCTGACATTTGAGCCAGATGTTCATTTATGTTTATCCAGCTGTGTGCTGGACACATTGTCCAGGAGACTGTGAGAGAAAGTATTAAAAGCTTTACTGAAATCCAAAAAACATGACGTCAACTGGCTTTCTTTGATCAAGCAGGTGGGTTATTTTGTCATAAAAGGAAATCAGGTTTTATAAGAAGGACTTTACCATCATGAAGCCCTGCTGGCTGTGATCATCAACTGCATTGTCTTTCAGGTGTTTCTCAGTACCTCCCAGAATTTTCTTCTGCATAACTTTGCCAGGCATTGAAGTGAGACTGACAGGCTTGCACTTTCTGGAATGTTCTTTCTTGCCCTTCTTGAAAACTGGGACAATGTTTGCCAGCTTTCAGTAAGCTGGGAATTCTCCAGATTCCTGGGACTACTCCTTCCAGGTGAGGTCTCACAAGAGCAGAGTAGAGGAACCACTTCTTTTGACCTGCTGGCCACATTCCTTTTGATGCAGACCCGAATCCTCTTGGCTTTCTGGGCTGCAAACGCATATTGCTGATACATGCTGAGTTTTTCATCAACGCTCACCCCAAGTCTTTCTCCACAGGGAGAAAGACTTCAGTATTCCTTATGCAATGTAAGTAATTTTTATACAAGAGATATTTAAATTTTTTATATTTTCAGTATAAAATTCTAAACATTTTCTACTAATATGTCTGTATTAGATACTTAATCTATAAGAAACTTTGGTTGAAATTGAGTTTATTCATAATGTTATTTATAATTTAATAGAAAAAGTATGATCAGTTTGATCCCAACAAATATTTGTTCCAGATTCCAACTGAATTTAAAGTTCACAATGATCTTGTTAAAATGAGGAACACATCACCAAGGTTGTTCAAATTTAAACAATGAAGTAAGTGTACATTGTCATGAAATTATTGTGTGTTTGTATATCTGTTTGCTGTCAAGGTTAAAGTTTCAGCTTAGGTTCTCATTGTAATTGCATTACTCTATTCTATTAACTAAAGATTGTGATAACTGGATGTCATTCAATGTTGCATACAATCCAGGATAAGCTCAGAAATTTAACAAATACCTGTCCTAAAACTACTCTTTAGTATAAGTATCAAACTCAAGGTTGATTAGTATTGAACACAGTATAATATGTATTTGTTTGGTCAAGCTTTCAACTGATCTCTAGCTACATTAAAGTCTACAGTGAAGGCATAGTCCAAAGTCAGTGGAAACCTTTCCAATTTCTTAAATAAATACAAGTAGTTCTGGGTTTTAAGATTTTGATACAATTACTCAAATGTAAACAACTTTATTATATGAAGATATTTAATATCAGAATATGGGAATGCTAGGTATTGATCCCAATTCAGCCTCACTAAGTCTATAAAATCACTAAAATAAACTGTTTCCTTTAAAAAGGCATGAAGTGTTACAACAATCAAAATAAGTATTCAATTCTAATTACACCATGGCTTCTTCGCCATATCCTGTACGGTCTCTCCTGTGTCATCCCACTTAATTATTGCCAAAGCAGAAGAGTATTCCTGTGGCTCTAGTCATACAAGTTTTCGCCACATCACGGGTGTACACGGTACCAAGTCCGGGTTCCTAGTGTTTAGGTCATCTGAGAAGACAATCTCTGCCACTGCCACTTCTTTTAAGTGTTCAATCCCTTGTTCTATGGCCTTCCACTGGGTTTGCTGCATACCGAGATCATCTGCACACAGATATCTTTGTGCCACACTTCCCAGGACCCATTCCCAGAGACTGCAAGGGTGAGCCTCCCTCATCGTTCCTTGGTCGATAACCAGATCATGTGACAGGGATCCCAAATGCCTCGTTTCAGTGCCGTCCAGAATTGTAGCCTCGCCTGCAGCATCCCAAAGACGGACAAACCAACTAATTATAGATTCATCAGGTCCTCAAGTGTAATCCTTTCTTAGGCCGCGAAGGTCCTTCAAGGAAAAGGACTCAGTAGTGGCTCCTGATATTGTGTCAGTTGGTTGGGCCTCTGATCTTGTGCTAGTTGGTCAGATTCCTAATCTTGTGCTAATTGGCTGGACTTCTGATCTTGTGCTAGTTGGTTCAGCTTCTGATTGGGTGTCGGGAAGCGTTGAGGGTCCTTCACCTGGATCACTGTCCACTGGTTGATCAGTTTTGCGTGTGCACTTCTTTCCCTTCTTTCCTGCAGTGACTGTCAGTGTCTTAGGCTCACTGTCTGGTTTAGCTGCTGTCTGAGTAGCTGGGGTGTTGGCTGCAGCCTGAGTTACTGGGGTAGCTGCTGATTTATCTCCCTGCCTCTATCTGCTGCCCTACAGTATCTAGCAGCGTGCAAAAAGCATATGCCAGGGCCCAGCTTATTGCAATGAGCTTTTTCTCCTTAGAGTCATGATGGCAGTTCTCCTCCAGGTATTTCCCCACCTCAGCTGCGTTCTGAATTTGTTCACATGAAAATTCCCAAGCTGGGGGATCAGAAAATTTCTTCAAGGTTCAGCTCATTCTCTCCCATTCTCCATACCACTCAGGATTTTCCACACCTGGGTCTACTTCTGGGTCAGGGGTCTCATCAGCCCCTCTGGACATCTCAGCCCTCATCCTAGAGAAGCTGCAGACTGTGTAGAGGAAGCTTACCAGATTAAATACCAGGACGGTGGTCTCTTTAACATTCAGGGGAAACTGAACATTCTCAAAGTATCATGTAAGAGATTCAAAAGAGAAGAAGGAAAGGAAGGGCTGCAAAGCTTCATCCCCTACTCCTCCTCTAACAAACTGGGTGCAATTACTAATAAATCTCCAAAACATGCTGCTGGAACTAGGACGCAGGGTAGGACGAAAAAGCCATAAACCAAACATACCTGGCACAAACTCCAGTACCTTTCTATAAATCATTATCACTGAGCCCAAGAGGATAGCTATCCTAATTTGTGCACCTCTAGTGTAAAAGCTATGTGTTAGGGACAATATTGGAGCTATTTCCAGATAAGAAAACAAACCTAGGGACCAGAAAGGTATTAAAACCTAAAAAAAGCATAGGGAACAGAAACACACTCCATTCCAAGAGATATTATGAATTCAAGCAGCAACATGGTTACTGACTGTTTTATCCCCAGACAAAGCAGATACATTAAACAATATATAGAAAAATGAAAGAATAACAGTAACTTTAAAACACCTAAAACTTTAGGTTCACAGTGGAAACCAGAATACTGGGATAATTCCATAGAAGTTCAGTCCTGTAAATTACAACAGAGGACCACATTTTCATCTCAGGATCTTTGTTTTACATACTAAAGAAAATACCCATAACTCATAAAAGCAGAGCTCTGGCAGCTATCAACAAACCCGAAGTAAACCTAGGTCAAGTAAAATTTATGACAGGAAGTCTGATGATTATCACTAAATCGTAGCTCAGCTATTGGCAAAGTGCAGGCAATAAATGACTAATTTTCATAGAAAGATTAATATACATGAAAGTAAATTAGAAATGACACATCAACTTGTAGGACTGTCGACTAACTATTAACCATGAAAAGAGATGAAAAAAGCCCAGGATTTTAAGAATTTTTACAAAAACATCTGTTTTGATTGTAAATTCTACCTGCAATTTTTTAAGAATTAGAAAAGCCAAGTCTGAATTAGGCCTGAAACTGGAGAAGTATTCTTCTATACAGTATTAAAAAGTGCATAATTATTTTTATCTGCTTTCTGTGCTATTCAGTAAATCACAAGGGAAATGGAAATTTAGACAATTATTCAAAAACCCTGTAAATAAAGAATCTTTTGTTTCATGTGGTTTTGTTTCTTTGTTCCATGTCCTTCCAAATCAGTAATATTGAGAGATTAAGCATTTTGTACTACACAAATTTTCTTTCTTAGCTCAGTAAGCTTTATTTCAAACATGAACAATGTTGATGCAAATGAAACATATTCATCCCAATCGCCATGTCTTTCAGTAGCCTTCCACTAGCACCATTTAGAAGAAAAAACAAGAAAAAACAGGCTCATTTCCAAGCACCTTGCAAATCCAGTCCATTTTTTTATATTTAAGAACATAAGTTACATTTTTTTCCTAAATGAAAAAAGTAGTTTTTGGCATGTTGAAGGGAGACGTAAAAAAAATATCTCTTCATAGATAAGGCCTGAACTCCAGCCTTGATCTTCAAGACATTATTTTCTCATGCATTGCTCAGCCTACAAATAAAATACTCCTTTTCAAAGCAGGCCAGTGATGAGGGAGCATCATTGAAGACAATGGAAAAAAGAAAGCAGTGTCTTTAAATCATGAAATGATTTATTGCTTTGTGTATTTTTATGTATTATGTTCTAGTATTTTGTGCTTTTATTCTATATGAAGGCTGACAGCTTTCAAGATTTCACATCTAAACTATATGTGTGACTTTCTGTATTACTTTCATTGTATTCATGCAAAAAACGCCCTAAACTTAGGTTTCCTTTTCATCAAGACAGTACTTCAGTTTTTTTCTTCTAGCTATTTTCTGAAAAGGTTTTCCCTGATAGTTTAGGATGTCTCAACAGATTTCAATAGCTGTGATTAGACAGGTGACAGGAAACTTCATTTGACTATTTAATTCATTGTACTATATAGAAAATTATTATCAGCATTACAATTTTCTGCCCACCCCCAAAACAGGATCATTTGTTTAGGTCTCTATTTTCTTAGTTAACAGTGTTATCTCTCCAGCCCACTGGCTAATGCTGTGCTGGAACTCTCCATCTCTCTTTCCTGAATCCATAAACTGATGACAAGAAAAATTACCTTCTCTGTATGCTTGATTGATTTTTTTTGTTATGTTTTATTTGAAAACTTTGCAAACTATGCTGATGTTGTACTAAATAGAAAGCATAGATGGGTTTTGCCAACAGCTCAGTGGTCTGTGGTGATTTTAGCCTCCTGCAGAAAGTAGACATCACAAAAAGTTTTCCTAGAACTCCTTAATTATGCCTCTTTCAGAAACTGGTGGAAGTCATTTTTGTTGAATAAGGAGAAAGTATCCCATACCAAATGCAACCTCACTTCTTAGCTTCCTATTATTATCTTCCAGGTCTACTTCCAAAAATATAAAAGCCCAGATTGATTTAAAACCAGGAATCAGTTTTGGTTTAGAACTGGAAATCAGTCAAAGCATTGGTGACTCAAAAGTCATAATTTTCTTCCAAAAACTTAGACACTGAATAAGTCTTCAGTCATGAAATTAGGTTCATGTGTATGTGATAAGCAGTATTACTTCAAGCAAATGGATAAATATATCACACATATGGCTTTCACAATTACTCTTCTGTGTTATGCCATAGCTGAAAAGCAAGTGCAGAACATGGCTTCTCTTTTTACAGACATTTATGACAAACAGTAGTAAGTTCTGAAACCTTGTGGTATTTTTCACATTTGTTCATATTCTTTTCATGCTGTGCACATAAATACTTTTTTTTTTTTTTTTAATTCTGCTATTTTATAGTTAAAGAGACAGTTACCTAAAGAAACAGTAATTTCATAGTTAAAGAAAGGTATCTTTAAAACTTTCTATTTTTGAAAGACCTTTTTTTGGATATTGAAAGCTAGGTAAATGCAGAAATTATTCCTTTCCACCAAAGGATAAGGTAACAACTTAGAAATACCCAGATAAATTGAATAAACTTAAGTTCCCAGAATGCTTCCAATCTACCTGTTTTTCTTATGCACTAGTAGCTTGATCTTTACCTGTTATTTTTCTAATACATGCTTCTATATAAAGTGCCGTTAACATAAAACACATTTATGACTAAGGAATGATATTTCCCTGTTTTTCTTTGCAAAGACCTGGATTAACTTCCTTTGTGCATCTATATGTCTGCTATCCTAAGGGTCTCATCTGGAAAGATCTTTGAGACATGCCTTGATTTTCATGACATATTTCTTCATTGTCTGAGCTGGTCCAAAGCTCTTCACTGTGTAAATAAAACTAGTGATAAAACCTACTCTCAGAAAAAGTAGGACACTCTCAGAGAAATTAAGATTAAAAGCCAAACACAATGCATCCCTAGTGAGAACAGCTCCATCCAAAGTCCTGATTTAACATGGAATTATTCTAAATCTGTACCACGGTCTCAGAGTTTGAGATAATAAAGTAAGGAAAATGCATGTAAAATTCAGCTCCTGAGTCAGTTTAAAAAATACCCTGTAACAAAGGTTTCCATCTGCTTTCTTGTTCCAAATTGTCTGGTCCTGGTCTCTGGTAGGAAAAGTTAAGACACCTCTCCAGGGTTCAGCTAATCTACACATAATCAGACCTGTGATGCATAAACAAAAGCTGTGCTTTGCATAGATATAAATTGTCATTTGACAGGAAATTTATTCTGGGTGAGATGCTTTGCATTTTGCAACTGCAGATATGCCAAATCGTTTAAGTGTGAAGCTCTAAGGCAGAAAATGACCTTATGAAGCTTTCTATTCAGAGCTGTATGACATCCTGAATGAGTTCAGGAACATGCAGATGGCAGCTGCAAAAAGACAGCTGATTGTAAAGCTCTTCAAGATTAGCATGAAGAACAACTATACAGTCCATTTATTTCAAAAAGTTTAAGAGTTTTCAACTTATTGGAATGACTTTTGTTTTGTGCCTCAAATAGCAGTGCTATTCCAAGTAAAATATCCTGTCAGGATGCAGAATAAAATGGTGAAGTAATATATACTGACATTCTAACTTCAATGTGTAAAGAAAATATATGAGAATCATAGTAGTGAACATCATTATTTTACAGCTACCATTGCTTTGCTTTGATGGAAATAATGGCTTTCCCTAGAAACTGTTGATCATGGTTAGCTCCTGTCCCCTTGTACAAGTAAGTGAGAAAAGGCTGAAGTCATCCAGGAGAAGAGAGGAATATGTACTTTGTAAAACCAAGCTACTGGTGTAAGACTTATGAGGTGTTTTATTTAAATATGAATTTTTAATATTAATTTCTTCTTAGATTACAATTCAAACTACTTTTTCAATTCAATTCAGGATTTTGTATAAAAATTTCATGCATTTTCTAGTATGTAATTGAAGTGGAAAGAGTGTTTATCTTTGGTTATTTTAAAGCAAATATGAAAGAATTTTCACAGCAAATGGCTTTAAAAAATATTGTCATGAATTTTTATTCTGGAAACCTCATGTAAAAGGTACTTTACTGTATGCATGAGCTGATCAACCACAGGATCAAACTCTGAATGAAAACTGAAGTACTTTTCTTATTAGTAAGCTTTAAAATTAAAGACATGAAGAATGGGAGGGCTATAAGAATATTTTTCTTGTTAATAATGGAGCCTGCTAACAATAACTTTATTTTTAGATTCTTTTTCTTAATGAGGTTTTATTTTGTTTTGTTTTGACAGTGCAATGTTATAAGGCCCTACTTGGAGATAACAGTTCATAAAAGAAACATTCTTATCATACCTTCATATATCATATCATCATATATTATACCAATTTCTGGATACAAATAGTTTTGAAAAAGTTCAGAGTTCTCTTATTCCTATTGTACTAGCATTTTTTTGACTTGTGAATTGAAAAATAGAAAAAAATATATTAGGTTTTGCTTATATAGTAACTCAATTAGAAATGGAGAAATATTGATGGACTTTTCAGGTTTCTTTTTGTATTATGAAACCCTTCATTGTAGGTTTGATGTGGAAATTTTTAACTGGACATTTTTATTTCCCTGAACACTTAACGAGATAACATTGCATGATTTCATAATGGTAAAGTACTTTCAGATTTTGCTTCACATTTGAGGTTTTAAGAATAACTTTTATTTAATTTGTTATTTCTTACGGCATTCAGCATAAGGAATGAGCGTTTCTGAAGCAGACTGTGAAGTGTTCCCTTTTAAATTTTTTTTTCCATTCCTGTTTGCTGCATTTTCTCAATTTACTTGGCATTGATTCATGAATGAGCTTTTAAAAATTTTAGAACCATGGATTTAGATGCTTTTCAAACTGCAGTTTTAGCAAAGGAGGCAATGGGCCATATCTAAATAAAACACTTGGGGCCTTTTCTCTAAAATCAATCATCTAGGATCCATTTCAGTTCATGCAGAGTCGAACCTGTCAGAAGGATATTGAAATCTAACACCTCACTGATCAGCAACAGAAAAACAAGAAAAACAGATTCAGTTTTTCAGTCCCACTCCCAGAGGGACATCCATGCCTGCAAAGATTACAACTCGTTGACACAGGTGGGAAATTTTCCTTGGAGTAGAAACTTTTTTTAGGAAAACATAGCAGCACAGGAGCAGGAAGAAGACAGGTTTTTGTCGCGCTCCGGGTCCCGTTCCCTTACTGGCTAGCTCAGGATCGGGTAGGTTGGGGACAAGAGTGGCCGCTCCCAGACCACTTGAAGCCTGGGTCTAGGCAGCCATGCCTCAGGGCAATGGGTTGTGGCCGGCAGTAGCTGGAAATTGTGTCGAGTCCAAGTAAAAGAGATGAGAGGGGTCTTCCATGTCAAGCCAAGAAAGTTTATCCCCCACAAGACAGGGACAGTCTATTGATGGCTTCTTTTAAAGGGGGGAGGGGGGGTGGAGCCAGGGGCGGTCACAAATAACAAACCAATCAGGGGATGGTAAGGGAGGGGACAAGGGGGATGACTTCACAGTCACCAGCCAATAACATAACATTAGGGGTGGACCTCATATAAACTGTTCAATGGGGAACCGAATTTAACAGAACCTTCTGGAACTTGGGGAATTGGGAGTCACTGACTGACAGTGGGGTGACAGGGAGGGAACACAGGGAATTTATTAGGGGGGAAGATGGACAGGGAGGGCTCTAGAAAAGGGGAAGGGACTTGGAGTGAGGGACAATCCATGAAGGCAGGGACAACTTTGGGAACAACAATTTTAACCTTTGAAAGGGGGGAGAACAGAACAAACCATTTAAGAACCAGTCAATAACAGAAGTAAAAAATGCAGCGCCACAGTTTTTGGTATTGCATTGTGAAGATCTTGGACCTGGACAGAGCTGTGCATCTAACCACCCATGCTTCTTGTCCTTCTTCATTCCCTCTCCTGAGTTAATTCTGTCCTGAGTGTTGGATATTAAAAGAAAATACAGTGGCATAGCAATGCAGAAGTTGTGATGAGGATGGTAAGATGTGATTTATACAGCTAAGATGAAATCTAATTAGACTGAGCCTGATTTGGACTTCACTTGTTTTAGAAAAAACATTTGATAAGAGTGAATGTGCAAAGACAAAGTGTTTGCACTGGAGGCACTACACCTATATTATTTATGTTTTAAGATGATTAGATCAGCTCTGGTTTGATACTGTAGATTGGATGTTCACCAGTATTTCATAGTGGAAGGCTTTATTTAAAGAGGCAATGATACATTGTTATTGCTCCTTACTTTATCTTCTACCACTATCAAAAGCTTATCCCAGAAAAGAGGTAACTCTTAAAGTGCCACTTAAACACTTGGATGATGCTCTTAGACAACCACTTAGCATCTCTTATTCAAAAGAAATAAGCCCTCCTTGTGGGTCCTTTGCTCAAGGCCCCTTACCAGAACAGTATCAAACCATCGGATTCCCTCCAGTTTCTTAACACTCCTCCAGAAATGGATACACATCCCATTGTGAGATGTAAGCTTATTAGCACAGGTAGAGGTGGAAAACCACTGTCCTGACTTTCTCCTCAAGGAAGTCCAGTGAGTGCTTTGAATGTGGACTTCAGTTTTGTTCTTGAAACACTTCATAAGTTTTATGCTTGCTTAATCAAGTTTATCAAGGTCCCTCAGAACTGCAGATCATTCTTTCATTGTGTCAATTAGTCATTTTGCTTCATTGTTTCTGCAAATTTCCTGTGGGTGCTCTCTGTCATTGTCCACATCACCGATCAAAATAACGGTCAAGATGGATTCCAGTGTCCCCCTGATACTATTACAGTCACCAACAGGACACCAGCTCATTGATTCACACCTGTTGAGCTAAGAAATCCATTCATTTCTTATCTCCTAGTACTCTGTTCTAAACCTCAGCTCCCACCTAAGAATGCACAGTGAGAGCTGGTGTTACAAGTTCTACCAGCATCCAGGAGTGTCACAGTCACCACTCTCCTGTCATCTATATAGACAGCAATTTCTTTGCAGAAGGCAAGAAGCTTGAAAAAGCATCATCCTTGAAAAATTCATATTTAGTGCTCCTGATTTCTGTCCTGTTTTTTTACATCTAAAAAACAGATTGATTACATTACTCCAAGATCTGTCTAGGGACAAAGGCGAGGCTTACTGGTCACCACTTTCCTTCTTGCTTTTTTGAAAGAAATATGCATTGCATTAACTTTGTTCTGGTTGTCATGAACCCCTCCCAGAAATTCAAGGATTTCCACCATGAGAATGCTTTGCTGCAGTTCTCTCTGTTTTCATTAAAACTCAAACAGCTTTTTCTCTCCATAGCAACTTCCCAGGTATTCTGATTAGAAGAAATTAGATGATGTCTGTTCTTCTAAAACCTTTCCTAGCATTTTAAAAATCATATATAAAAATCTACAGAGTCCACTTTTTTACTAGCTGCCAACTAGAAGTTGGGAGGTTGCCAAGCAGAAGGGAAGTGGAAACTGTACTTTCTGTAATGCAGTCAACAGTCCTTAATCAGGCCCAGAACCCTGAGGGCTCTAATGTTATTCATTCCACTCAGCTAAATGGAAAATTATTAAAATAACATCACATACTTTTATAATGTCTTCTCTCCAGGGTTCTCAAAGTGCTTTGTAATAATTAATTAATTAACTAAGCCTTGTAACATGACTTTGGCATAAAATACTATTGTACTCCAATCTACAAATTAATCTGCTCATAATGAATATGCATGTCAGCTGAAGAAAGGTGGTGTGCCTGTAAGCTTGCCTATTCTTTCAGTTAAAGTAAATGTCTAAGAAAAATTAGATTAATTGCTTTTTGTGAAGAGAGCATTTCTTCATCACCTAGAGACTAGAGGCAAACCTTAAGCAACTCCTTTATATCCCAAAAGAAATATTGTGTTAAATATCCATAATTTCAAAATGTAAGCACATATTGTAGCCAGACACTTCAATAAATTCAATGGTAAAGGATACAAAACAAAGGGGGATGAGGTTGCATTGTATTATCTCTAGTTATGATGTAAACTCCCAATGGGAAATAAACTTCAAATTCATTTTTAAAATTTGAGAGGAGCAAGAAGAATAAGCAGATGATTTTTATCATACATCACAGCCAGTGTGGGAAACTTCCAGTTTTTTATGATGGGAGTAAATATATTGCATGGTGTGCGCTCCACAGACATCAATGGCAGTAAAATTCTTCATGTACAACTTGGTAATCATACTCTGGGCATCAAGGTATGAAGGAAACCAAAGGAAACCAAACTGTCAAAACATTTCTGAGGTCACAATTTGCAGATGCAGAAATATATTTGGAGAAATTTCAGTGCTCAGAATAAGAGGATACACCAATAAAAGTTTTAGTGTCTGACAAAGTGCAGCAGAACATACAACCTGCATTCTAGGATCGTACAAACCAGACCCTAACACTGCATTTGTAGATGTGTTGCGGATTGATAACCTCATGGCAAGGAACAAAATTCTGTTCCCGTATTAATACATCACAGCACAAAATAATAATAAAAAACACCACAATTCCATCTGCAGATCCATGAGAAACTAACATTCTAAATTAAGCTGCGTTCCTTATCCCAAACCCAATCCACTTTTAAAATGAACTCATATCCATTTTACTTTTTGTAAGATTTTGGATTTTTGATTGACCTAACGTCTTCATGAATACTGACTTCTTCATCAACAAAAATGGGGACTGAGACTAAAGGATATCCAAATATTTGGTAAGAAACTTACAGCAAGGGTTAGAGGAGAAGCTGGAAGAAATATGTATGGTAAGTCAGGAGCGCTTAGATACACAGGGGAACTGACTCTGTGACAACAAGGGTAGGATGAAACACTTTTTATGAGAGTGATGAGTGCTTTATTAGAGTCATTCAACAAAAATATTGCAATTTCAACAGTGTTTTCTCTGCAAAGTTTCCTTTGGTGCAAGATGAAGATTGCTGTAAAATTTCAGAAAGAAGTGAGAGTACAAGGAGGAAGAAGCCCCCAAATTTACCATTTTTAGTGAAATCTTGTGTCATAGGTATATTGAAAATTATTTGGAAAGATTTCATTTCAAGCCATTAAGGGAATGAATACATTTTATAACATTCAGTTGTTTTCTGGATAGATCTAATGACAAAGACACTGCAAAAACTGAAGCATATATGAACTACAGATGAATATAGAAAATGCATTCATACCCAATAACGCCACTTGACAAGTTTTCTGTCCGAGTGGTAAGAGACTGAATGCATGTGGTTGACAGAAGCAAATGAAGTGAAAACAAAGATCTTGCAAAAGACTATTTATACTTTTCTTTAGTTAATGTGGTATTTTATTAACAAAAATATTAGAGTCGAGGAACAGCATTAAGTGTGTATAATTAAAAAAAAAAACGTACTATGCACCAAAAGACAATCCCAGGAGACCAGTACTCCCACATTAGTTTATTTACTACAGCACGTGATCCATTTTGCTATCCCTGACTCTCTGATCACATTCTGATTTCAGTGATTAGACATTTTGTTATATGCTGTTCTTTTGTTTAGTTTTATTTTACTTTTAATCTTGCCTACTTCTGAAGCCTGTTTTTGAAAACCTGTCAGACTTTAACTCATTTGTCATCTTCTACTGCCTCTCCTTGGACTTTGCTTCACCAACTTTTCTTTCTCTCGAAACAGAAAGCTGTGATTTTGTATCTACATATGTGATATTGGTTGGTTATTTTTTTCCCTGCACTCTGTCTCCTGCCAAAGGTCACTTTTTCAGCAGGTTTCACCTGTCACACAGTCAGAAAATAGTAAGTAGGTGGCATTCCATAGATACAATGTCCCAGCATGAATCTTTCAATATGTAGCTTTTCAAAAAGTTCCTTAAAGGGACAAGAGTCATAAAAATGTACTAGCACTGAAGACACTCCTCTCATTTCACAAGTTTTTTTAAAGACCAGTTTAATACGCTTGGAAGCAATTTAATTTAAAAACGGTATGATGTTCTTTTGACCTATTGTAATTCATGGCTAATAATATTGAAAGTACAAATGTCCTGAATTTATATATATACAGAACAGGTTTCCCAAAAACCTCTGGCAACCAACACATTTTTAACAGGAAATGCTGAGAGATTTCTTTTCTGTTTTAAAAGAACAATATGATTTTTTTTTTTTCCATCAAAGAGGAAAATGAAAGACACCAAAAAATGTGTTCAGATTTTCTCCTATGTTAATATATTGTTTCAACTTCAGATAAACACAGTTTCCATATAATGCAACTGACATGTTTATTAGAGTCTTTGGCAAGAGCAATTTCCTTTCTGATATATTCTTTCATAGATTGCATTATTTAAGACAGAAGAGGAATAGAAAAGAGGGAATCAAGATCAGATCTTTAACCGATAGAAAAGGATAACATATTAAAAAAAAAAAAAGGAATATATGCAATATTTGCACAACTATTCTAAGCAGTAATAGCTATATGAAGATGCAATAAATTCTCTTCACAGTAGTAGGCTATCAATGACAGACTTGAAAACGTAAAGCTCTAGACAACTCCATCTGGATAAGACAAAGAGAAAAAATATTTGACCCAAATTAAGCCATCACTTCATGTATGACACCAGATCCAAATCAGCAGTAGGCTAAAGCTTCATCATTTAAGCTTTTATGCCTGTTTTCACCAAATAGATCTCTGTTCTAAGACAGATTCTCACAAAAAGGTCAAAACATGGATCTGGAGAAATGGCCTCCAATGCATGTTTTCAAAAGTCATGTTGTAACACCAAGAATCAAACCCTCTAAATTAAAAAACAAACAAAATAAAACTTATTCCTAGTGTTTCATATTAAAATAAATATCAAAAACTTTTCCTAAGAGCATTTTTAACACATAACAAAACAACAGATACTTGTGTGGTCTCGTACTAATCATACTTTACTGCAAATAAAGAGACCACTTCAGATAAAATTACTGGAGTTCACAGAATATGCCTATTGTGTTTTGTATAATTTTCAAGGACAGATAATTGATACAGGTATGGTGTTTCATTTTTTCACCATTCACAGTGGATGTACTAAGGTACCTTTATGATGCTTGTATCCCCAGTCTTCTGTCCTGTTTATGCTGGATATTAATTTCTGCACCTTTAAGGCTGGTTCCAAGAGCAAAGGGGGAAGAAGAAGTGCACAGTTTGTTTTCAGAAACTGCACTCACTCCTCTGCATTCTGCTCCTGGACTGTGCTGTCTGCAGCACGGACAGTGGGAGAGAGCTCGCCTTTGCTTTTAGTTAGTTTTTAGCTAGCTGAGGCAGAGAAGTTTCCCAGACTGTGGCTTTTCTTTTTCTTGGACGTGATCAGCCATGCTTGGGACTGAAAACCCAGAAAAGCACTGGGAGCTCACACCTGTGGCCCACAGGGCCGGGACGTGGCATTTTCCAATACAGGAGAGACTGAAAAGAGACTGAGCTGGCTGAGCTAAGGAAAGGACTTTCTGAATTTGCCATCTCTTCAGAACAGCGAGAGGTTTCATTGTTTAATAGTATTAATTTTTTATGTTTGCGAATACTTTGCTTGTTAAATAGACAGGTTTTTTCCACTTTTCTCCAAGGAAATCCATTCCCAAACCAGTTGGGAAAGGGGTCGCTTAAAACTGCTTTCCAGAAAGACCCTTCCAAAATTTTCCTCCCACATTTGTCCTGAACCAAGAAAGTGGGTTAGCTAATTGCCATGTAATCCAGTATCAAATAATCCATTTTGATGCTTGCATATATAGGATATCCTAAATTATGTTTATGTTTATCTACATATATTAAGAATTAGTGGAATTATCCAAATATCAAAATTCCTGATGGACAATATCTCTCCTTTACTTTCCCTCTCTGCCCCCAAGTATGGTGCAAGGAATATTTCATGTTGCATTTACAAAATGCAAAGTGCAAGCAAGTAGCATGTCATCTCACAGTACTTGTTGGTAAAATTAGTACTGTATGTTATAACCCACTATTGAAAAACAAGGGACTCAAAGGAATTAAAGATTATTTGACATCTGCAACAAAATATTTTTCAGAGAAGTTGATTCTTAGTTAGGACTGACAAAGCCTACTTCTTACAGGCTTCTTCTACATTACTGCTGTTATATGTCCGTTAAGACACTTCCATACAATTCTCAATTTGGTTCCCTCTCTCAGTCTTTAATTGGCATCTCTTCTCTTTTTCATTCCTTGAGTAATGCCAGTTACTTCTGCTGCCTAATTACTGAGTGAGAGAGTTACAATTTTATGCCTGTTTGCAAACTATGCATGTACAAACTGGCCTGATATGAGATGGAAAGGGTAGGGAGAAGAAGCTTCAGTATTGCCTTGCAAAAAAAGGGAAATTTTCAAAAAACTCAAAGACTTTCATATTCCAAGATGTGTTTACTTCTGCTAATGATCACTCCACAGATAAATGAACAGAGATTCAGTGACTCTATGAGCTTGTTTCCTGAGGAACCAAGGCATAGGCAGACTCCTTGGCACCAGCCAAGATCTTGTCTCCTAATTCCAATTTTTATTCTGATTTCTAGTCTTAATTTATAGTGTAATTTTATTAAGGGTTATATATATTTTTTTAAAAAGCTCATAAATTTATTACACAGTTTAATTATGTTCAGAACATGGAGTTCAGAAACAGAGTCAGGTCCTCAATATTCCATAAAATCCATAAATTCCATAAAATCCATAAAACTCCTCCTGAGTTTTATATGTCACCAGAGAAGTTTACCTTTAGGTAAACTTAAAAAACAAACAAACAAACAAACAACTATTGTTTCCATTATATTTTTCTATATTGTGTGTAGATATGTTACAGATTTCCAGTCTTGATTCTGCCACAAAAGAAGAAATGATGGCATGATCCCTCCTATACACATGAGTTTTACCTGCTAGCAAATATTTCACTGTAATCAGTATTTAAACCTAATTTATCATAACATGTGTTTGCAGAATTGGATATCCAGACTGGGTCATAGATATTAGTGCTTACATACAGAAATACAACTGCTAGATTCTAAGCTTTTTTCCTCTCTTTTGGATAAGCAATCAGTTCTGCCTCCCCTCTAAGAGGCACACCGTGTTCAGCTGTCCCTCTGCAGCCAGCAGCATGGAATTGTGCTCTTCTCCAAGACAACCAGGTGGCAAGTGCTTAACATGAGTCAGATAAGGCTGTGAGCAAGAGATTGGCTTATATGCTTGTGCACTCTGATTCCTGTCTCTGCATGATACTCAGTTTCATTTCTCTCCAGCCCTAGTTCTAACAGAAAACATCTTGATACCATGTCCTCAAGCCTTCTTGTCTCAAGAAAAAGGCCTCATTTTTACCAGAGGCTTATGGTACTGAAATCTGTTCTCTCATTTTCTCTTTTAATGCTTCCAAGATAAGAGGTCACATTACCAGAACACTCAGTCTGAGTCAGAACAAGTAGCATATTCTCCTAGTCTCTTATTATCTTAAGAGTAGCTTCCTAAGTTCCAGGCTATGATACAGTCAGCTGATAAGAGAGAAGCTTGTAGCTCTAACATATTTCATAGAGCTTGAAGGATTTCTGATTTGAAATTAGGGAGGGGAAAATGACTACAACAGAGGCACTTTTTAAAGAGAAAAAAAGAAAAAATGTTATCAGCATGATATTACAGACTCTGAGGGAACCACACTAGCCTGGATGAGTGGGAACCCAAAAGGAGTATTTTTTCCCCCTGTATTTTCATTGATGCCTAGTATTTTGTTATCTTTCTTAAAAGTTTTTCTTTTTCACCTTTTGATCAACAACTGAGTTTTTTATGTTTGGTTTTGTTTTGTTGGGTTTTGGGGTTTTTTTAGTTGGTTGGTTGGTTTGGGATTTTTTTGTTTGTTTGTTTGTTTTGTCAAAGAAAACTTAATTTTTCATTTCTAAGCAGGCACTTTCATCTTCCTTTAAGAGTGATACCTTCCAAACAGAAAATGCATAAAACAATGACACACAGGTGAAAATGATATTATTTGCAACAAAACTACATTAAAGCTAATATTTAATAATTTCCGCATTTAAAAATCAGTGAACTAATGAATTACAAAAGAATTTAAAGCCATTCTAAATACCAGTGAGCATCTAGAAGGAAATAAAAAGGTTTCCATTGATCCAACATTCAGGAATATTTATAGGTTCAACCCATGACTTAGAAAAACTGAAATCTGATTTTGAGCAACAGTGAGCAAACAAAAATGACAGAAAAAAAGAAAAAAGGTTTCATAAGGTCAACTTCTAAATAAGATAAAGTTATCCATTGTTTTATTTCAAACAAATCTATTGATCCTTTTAGACATAAATTAAAATGTTCCTTAAAAAAATACAACAATCATAGTTGATTAAATCAAGAAATCCAATGCTATAAAAGACAAGGGCTCATGCATTTGGGAGTGATATTATAATTTGTCAGCAGGCTATGAAGAGATTTTCATTCAATTAATTACGTCCAACAGAATCAGATTTCAGCAGCTATATTACTTTACATACAAAGAGAATAGTAGTATGTTCTTTTATTTTTTCCTTTTAAGTTTTCTTTTGTAGATAAAGTTTTCTTTTAGATTAGTTTAGTTCTAGTATATCTTTTTTTTTAATTACTTACATTGATTTTTTTTTATACAGGAAAGTCTTTAAAAGAATGCAAATATAAATATGACTTAAAGCAGAAGTCTTTTTATACTTTTTATATTTTGCAAATACAGTTTAACAAAAGCCTGATTAATTATGATACCTTTCTCAAGTTTTCCTTAAGAGCAAGAGCAATGCAGCTAATAAAGTTTATTACATCTCCCTTTCAAACAAAGAATTTCCTCAAATCTATTCCAATTTTCTATTTCCTTTTAACTATATTTATTAACTAGATAATGCAATATCTTACTTGTAAAGACAAAGTTTTCAAACTGCAGACTAGTAGTCTGTTCTGAGACAAAATCCATGAAGGAGAATCTGAATTTTATATTTCCATAAGGTTTCTTTCCCCTTTTCTACAACAAATATTTGCAGAAAGGAATTAAGTTCCCGAAAGCGAAAAGTTTAACAAAATCCATTTGAGAGTATAAATGCAGTGTGTGAGTTTTCCTACTTGCCTAAGTAGGATAACTTATGTTTTAAGTAGATAGCTTCACTTTTTTTTCTTTTTCTGCAGGAGGAAGGTGAAGAAAGAAACTACTTCTGCAGAGATTGCATCCCAAAAGTAAATTTGTCATAATCAATGTATTCTATTAAAATTACCTGTTACACTATACCCTAGGGACTAAACAAAAAATATTTACTGGAAGCACTAAGAAAAGGTATATCTTTGCTGCATTGGTGGGTGGAGAGGTTGATGTCCTGTGCAGAAAAGGAAAATTCGAAGTGTAAAAGTACAAGACCTGTGTACTTACCTTGGAAATTCTCTGGACATTACAGGAAACAGCATTTTATAAAACAGCATTCAACTTGCTTGCTTTCCGTGAACACACTCAATACTGCTGATATGGGTAAAATTGTTCAGTTCTTTTTAAGCCATAATGACCAACAAGTGCAGATTACAGCCACCCATCTACTCAGTAATGAATGTCTATATGTGTCACAGCCTGACACCTACTCAGATGCTCCACTGAGAGAAAATGAGCCCTTAGCTGCATCCACCCAAAAGACCACTAATTAACTTTAGATATAGACAAAATAAAAGAGGTTGATCTGGGACTACATGACTAATGAAGCCATTGGCAACTGGTGCTACCCATAAGAGTTAGAAAGCGACAAATAATGAAAATGTTAACACCTTAGTGGGAACACATCCACGTGTGTCCATCACGGAGGAAGGTTGAGTCCCAGAAAAAATTGCTAGGCCACTAGTCAGGTCTGGTACACACACGCTGGATCAATGGGAGCATTCTGGACCCCAGTGCTTGTCACAGCCAGACCAGGGCAGCAGGGGCCTGGGTCAAGTGCATTTTCAGGGCAAATTGTGTTTAACATCATTCTGGTTTCATTTTTAGCAAAATCGTCAATATTAAAGTGTTTCCTACTATAAACTTTGGAGTGAACTGCAATATTTGTGAGAAAAGACTACTCTCAAATGCATAATAGGAATGAGTGAAAGAGTCTAGCTTTACTTCTTTCAGAATAGCTTCTTGGTAGATCAGAGACCTATGTTTTTGTGCTTAGTAAAGTGTTAAGACTACTGGATGGGAGTTTTTAAAATAACTCTGATGCATCTATGAGGAATCTGCTAGTAATGAAAATTTCTTGAATTTTGTGTACCTGATATTTTCAGGACAATCAGGGGATCAGACCCAGCCAGTATGGGTTTAGGAAAAGCAGGTCCTGCTTAACCAACATGATTTTCTTTTTAAATCCAGATTTCCTTTTATGACGAGGTGATTCTTACATTATATAATATACATAATACATTATTTGCAAACAATTCAGTAGTTTCTGGAAAGAAGGGGGAAAAATGTTGATCCTAAATAAAGGTAATAGTCTATGGAAATTGAATTGTACTGTGTGAAATGAGGGCATATGCATGAAAACCTGTTTTGGGAATACTTGATTTTTTATTTTAATCTGTAAAATATAATTTAAAATCAAAGTTATAGCTCAGATCCTCAGACATTTGGCTTAGAAGCCTTTTTGAAGAGAAAAATAGAAATGGACACACACAGAGACAGTGATCACAAGCATCTACGTCTGCATCTACATCTACAAAGTGCTTGTGCAGCTGCACAGAGGTTTGATCTAAGACAAAACTTGTAGTGGAAACATTTCCTTGTCCTTAAAGTGCAAGGTTGTTTGGAGACAACTTTGAACTTTCCATTAAACATCCTTCATAAATGAATTCAGGACAACTACATTCTCTATTGTCTGCTTAGCTGGGGTTATTAAGTTTGAACATCTTTTGAATGCATCCATGTGTGTTTTAATGATATATTCTTGATACCTCATTGCTCTGGGATATAGCTATGTTTTTGTAAGAGTACTATTCTACACAATCTTCAATACCTGTCTGCACTATTAAAACATTATCCAAACACAACTTGCAGTTAGAGAGTATCTAAGTGTGTTCTGTATCACATGGCTGTTATCTATTATAGGCTATAAAAAATAAGGCAATAAAAATACCTTAGGATCAAAATGGAAAATATTGCCTGGGTACCTGGGTATAAACCTGAGTAAATGTAATTGCTTCTTTTCGGAAAGGAAAAAAAAAAGAGGACTGAAATATTTTTAAGGAACAATACTGCTTTTTAAATACTAGAGCTGGTTTCTTCTGAGTAGATCAAAAATATACAGAATAGTGTTCTAAACTACAGATCTAGACTAAATAAATTGCTTCTAAACAGGAATTCACAAGTAAGTAATTCACAGTTGAAAAACTTCTGTACTGGAAGTAAAAAATAAGTAAAAATTCCTTATAATACTAGGACAACATTTTCTTAAAAAGAGAGATTGCAGTCAAATTTTACAAAGGATTTTGAGGCATTTCTGTCTCCATCTTGGAAAGAAGCTCTCTGTAAAGGAAAAAATCATCTGTATCAAATCTTTGATGGCACTTTTTTCTATAAAAAGTTTCTAAGCACTGAATAAGTTATTTGGCTTTATCTAGGTTTATCATTGTCTTTTTTGTATTTATCAGACATGGAGGTGTTAAATGAATTTTCTGTTAAGTATTTGTCACGTGTTTGGTGCTTAAAACACTTGTCTGGAACCTTATTCACATGTCTCTCTTTTGAGATTTCTTTTGTCACTTTGTAGAATGGCTTGTTAAGTGTCTATTTTTGGTAGGTGTGTCATAGGCTACCTGACATTTAGTTCCACATCCTGAACCATTTTCTGTGAAGCTTGTGTATTTATAGGCACTATACTGTACCCTGATAAAGAAAGATGGCAACAAAGCCAACTGGAAATTTGTCCTTCTTTGTTCACTTGCCTTTATTGAATGATTCAGAACATCACAGGTGCAACAGAAAAAAATGTCTGCTTGATCACAACAGCATCAAATTGTTCTAAGTGCAAAAAAGCCCCCTCATATCTGTGCAATAAATAAATTACATATATAAATTATCTATAACAGCTGAAAATGTTATAGACAATATTATTACATTGAAAGGGGAGAATATAACTTTGGGATAAGAATTCAAGAATTCTCATTCTCATATTGTAAATTATGGAATACATATAAAAAAAATTCTGACATATACATTTTTATTATCCAGGCTCCATATAATCTGCCCTAAAGACTTAAAGGCCAACATTTTGCCTGAAAGCAGTTGTTGGTATAAGAGAATTTTACAGTAACTGATTGACGCTGAAATGTTTTCTGAATCCAGTGTCACACAGAGAAAAGCATAGGATATTTTCATCTTCCTCAACGCCACTTCCCAGATTCCAAGATGCCTAAGAAATTTTGTTTAAGATTTAATGCTAACAAAAGTTCATCTGAATGTACATTTCAATTAAATGTCTATTTCTATAAAAGGCTATTGACATTTTTGAAAAACCCCACAGTATCTATAGGATGATAAAGAATCTATTCCTTTTCACTTGGAATATTTCGTCATTGATTACAAGAGAAAGCTAACATCAATCTTACTTTGCTTCAATGAAGAAGACAAACTATGAAGGTCACTTGCATATGACATTCCAGAAACTATTTCATCCCACTGCAAAAAATATTTCTGACACAGTACTGTGTAATTTTCTGCCCTTTGACAAAATGTTAGCACTGGGAAGTGCTGAATTTTTAAAATTTTGAGTCTTTTAGCCATGGCAGGAATTTTTCTTTCTTTTGGCATTTTAATTTTTTAATTAAATTAAATTTTTAATTTAATTAAACTTTTTAATTTTTTAAGGAAGAAAATGCAAGGAGTATTATGAACAGCAGGATTTGGGGTGGATTGTAGTAATTTTGTTCACAGCCTTGTTTTCTTTGTTACTTCTGCAGAACACAATTTTGCCTTGAGCAGGTGACCATGTGAAACTACAAGGAACTTTTTTATTCAGCCACTACAAGGAGTGGGCAGAGAGTCCACACTGTTGTGAGTTAAGAACTAGATGAAAGACCTGGCAGCTTTTTCAAAGCTCTGTTTTGATCATGCTGTACTTCTAAGAGTAGATGTATAACAGACTCAGATGTTGTATTGGATTGAAGTAGCTAGTACTGAGAAATTTGGGAAAAGGACTATTGCAAAGATGTACTAGACAGTAAAGACAGGAGCTGAGGACAGGATAGCCTCCAGTAAAGGACTGTCCTGTTATACTGGAATTGATGTTTTTCAGAGGTGATAAATGGGAAGAGATAAATCCACTTAAATCCACTAAGAGCTATGCTGGATATGTCTCAAATACAGACAGAAGTATCAAAAAAATGAAGAAAGTCTGTGAGGACAAAATATCAAAGAGAAGGTATGAATAATCAAGCCATGAACAAGTGTGTGAACATGAAATTGAATTAAAAGACCTATCCAGGAAGGAATCATTATATCTACAGTCTACTAAGATACCTAAATATAATAAAGATGACAAAAACTAGAAAGCTCAAATAAATGTAAAAGCAAATATATTTAATAAGTATTTTTGAGATTTCTGACACTAAGGATTTTTTTACTTAATCATTAATAAAACAAAAGATTTTACCTTTTAAACTGGGGAAATAGGCTAACTTCTACTTCCACCTCTTAGGATAAATCTGCCATCACCAAAATCTGATTTATATTGCAAAAAATGATCAAAGAGGAGAGACTAAACTAAATGTATTTTTTAAAGGAAGGTTTTCATTAAATGTAATATTTTTTCTTGACTATAATAATTTTTATGTGGATTTTTTCCTACTTCATTTATGAGCAGTTTTAATAAAAGCAAATGAATATATTAATACTGTGAGTATATACTAGAGCAAAATTTTAAAAGAGAGACAATAACTTTG
Organism: Prinia subflava; assembly: GCF_021018805.1. Classification (NCBI taxonomy): domain Eukaryota; kingdom Metazoa; phylum Chordata; class Aves; order Passeriformes; family Cisticolidae; genus Prinia; species Prinia subflava. The sequence continues at coordinate 17,179,637 of NC_086247.1, forward strand.
CAGCTTGGTGACCAGAGCACTGAAATTATATGTGCTATAATACTGTTCTATGCCAAATGGAGAAAATTAAACAGCAGAAATAGAGTACTCCAGAGTCCGATAGCTCAGACGCTGTAGTTCAGATCTGGACTTTTACAATTGTTACGGTGTCTTTGTTCCTATGGAAAAAGATACGCATGTGACTCTCCCGTACATGTGATATAATACCTCTCAGAGGCTACAGAGTTAGTCAAGAAGGAGGCTCTCCCTTAATGACTTCACAAGGAGATACAAAATCCTCTTGTGAAATCACAAAAAAAATCCACAAATTTACCTATTTATCATTTTTCCTCTGCTTCATGAGGTGTTGGCTACAAAGTACCACACCTGAAATATTTCAAACAACGATGCACACAGCATGAGGGACAAACAAGAGGAGCCTGAAGTTTTGGCCCAGTTGCAGAGAATTGATATCATTGGCAAAAGTGAAACTTGGTGGGATGAGTCCTGTGTCTGGAGAGCCTGAATAGGTGGTTATAGTTGATTACTGTGTCTCCTTTTTTCCCATCATCCTGAGCTTTCAGTTTATCTACCCCATCTAAAACTTCCACACGTAATTTTTGAGGAGGCTGTCTTCACCAGTTTGTTCAGTGTGTTGGGAAAGATGCCCCACTTGACTGGGTCAGGATGGATCCAGTCTCCTGCAAGAAGATTTTGATCCTTTAAGAGAGCACCATGGTTGTAGAACCTGAAGCCCTACTCAAACACCAGCTATGCCAACTATTGTTGAGCCATAAAGTCTGCTGAGTCCTTCTAATGCCCTTTCTCCTCACTGGCAGAAGTCAAACATTATGCACATGCTGTTGAACACTGTCCACAGAGCCCTCTGCACACATTTTGGCAATTCCCAGGTCACCCCTGTCTATATTATTGGTGCCTCTGTGGAATAACTGCAGAACCACAAAGCTGAATGAGGCATTGGTCACCTCTTAGGAAAGTCATGAATCCAAGCCCCCAGCAAGAAGGAAACCTCTCCAGGGGACAGTTCTGGTCAGCAGGTGAGAGTATCTGCCCTCTGTATAGTGGCTCTCCTGCCACCACAACACCACTTTCTTTTTGTGGTCCTGAGTGGTTCAGACTCCTCAGCCACCAGGGATGCTGTTTGACAGTATTCCCAGTTCCTCATCAGCTGCAAGGGTGATGAGCTGATTCTGCAGCTGCGAGTCATCAGAAAAAATGATGGAACAATCCTGCCAAGATTCAGCTGTTAATCAAACTCACATGCAATTGTTCTGCAGAGAATAAAAGGGGTCCTTTTGTAAATGGGAGGAAGGAAAAAAATGAGAGAGATAGTAGCAGCTGATCTGGCTTGGGTTTTGAGCCTTTTTTTTTCTTTTTTTTTCCCTAGGACAGATTGAAACTAAAGTATGCAGACAAATCTGTCAGTGCATCAAATGAGGAGAAGGCTAAAAACAATACATAGACATTTAGACAGATGAAGCTAGATAGAGATTTATTTCATGTTAATCATCCATTTGCAGACCATGCTGGTCCTTGATACATAGTAAATTGAGAAAAAAAGGCATGTTACTTTGTTGATTACAGCCAGAACAAAGCAGGGATGCTTTGTTCTCTGTGATTCTATGAACGCCACATACTATATTCCCATGTGCTTATACAAAACAATCATGTCTGTCTTACATTTCTTACAGACAGAGGTCATTGAAAATTCTAAAATCCACATGAAATAGAAGTTTCATCTATCTAAATACTTGAGATACACTTCAAAAAATGAAAAGGAGGCAAAATAATCTGTGAAAAGAGAAGGATTTAATCGCCTTCATCACAATAGAAAAACCCACTTGATTAATTATATTTTTTCAGGGTTTTTTTTTTATCTATGCTGGTGGCAACCTTAAAAACAACATAAAGGACTGCCAAATAAGGTGATAAAACTCATACAATAACCAGTGTATTCTGGTTTACCATTTGCTTAGATGATGGCAATCCCAATGTTAGTGAATAAATACAGAGGTAGGGGGAATTTTATTATGTAGGATTTTGCAATCTGTTTCTTTTGCCCTATACCTTTTCCATCTGGTGTCAAAAATAAATTCTAAAGAATCTCCTATTTCTTTCTGCAAGAGGGGGTTAACTGCTGAGTTTGGTGAGATGCTTGCAGTTCTGAAAGGGATAAGAAAGAGCAAAATCACACATTGCTATGTGTTTACCACTGCTCTTAGATGGGATTGTTTGATATAAATATTGTAGCCTTTCATAAGTAAAGGTTTCAAATTTCCTACAGTTGAGGCCTAAACACTGAAGGCTTGCATGTCAGTTACCAGAAAGTTAATATAGACCTGCATCTTAAGGTTCTATTGACTGTATTAAACTGCATACTTGATATATGATTTCAATATGATGTTAATTTGCAATGGCTAGAAATTCGGGGGATTATTTTACATACTCAAGAGCTTTGCACATTGTTATCCAGAAGTAAAACATTTCTACTTCTCTATTTAACTCCTATACTTTAAGCTCAAGTTCTTATTTGATCTGTTTCTGTATTTGTTTTTTGCTTGTAATTACACGACCTCAAGTACATTGCTAATATTATATTTGAAGATTTTATGTGACATCTTTTCTTCATGGAGAGATAAATAGAATTATCTAGTTAGAGCTGTGCATTCTGGTTTTCTGTATTTATTTCCTAATATGGAACAAGATTTTTTATTAACTAATGCCTTAAGACACATTTATTTCCTTATACTTCTAATTCTATATGGTTTAAAATTATGTCAAGAAATAAAGGGAAACAAAAATCTTCCAGTTTTTCAAGATATTTAAAAAAATGTACATAAGGTTTCGTAAGTTTCCTATCAAGGCTAATGCCAACTGCAAATATGTTTCCTGAATAAAACTCTTGCCTTTCTAAGGGTTTTGATGTTAATATTAGTTTACTTGGGAGATGTTGGCCAGCAGAACTCAACAATCTGAAGTACCAAAAGACTCCATTAAAATGCCCTACTAATTACTTTTAAAAATCAAAATAAATTATTTATCCTCTTCATCTGTAAAATGATCCTGTTTTGCTACCAAGACTAACCCCAAGTAGTTATCACTTAAACATTGTTATGGTTCTTTGTATTGCATCTTTAGTTGGACCACTCAGTTACTTACCTGTAATAGCAGAGACAGGTAGTGGCTCCATATTTGGCAAAACAGGCACCCAGCTGCAGAAATATTTGATCCATAAATGGTCTCAACTAGAGCTAAGAAAAAAAGAAGAAAAGGCAGGATATCTGGGACATAGCCACAACTTGTATTGTGTAACTGAGCAGTTGTATTAGAGGTACTGCAGCTGCGGTCTTTAGTATTATTTGTCTTTTCTCTCTGATATATCCTGCAATTCACTGGAGGTATGTGAAGCAATGCAGACTTCTATGAAACCATATAAGTGGTTTACAGAATCAGCTTTTGTGAAATACCAAAGAGAACTGTGTTTTTAAACTTCTAGGAACTACAAGTCAATTTAGAACAAAACAAAGCAAATTAAAGAAATTCTAACCAAATCAGACCAAACCAAACCATGTTTTATGACAATTAGTTCGTGCTCACTCCAAAACTGAATTCTGCAAGACACCAGAAAGCTGGTAAGATATATTCATGTTATTTACTTTTTTCTGAAGAAATTTTACCTGATCCAGTCCCCATTGGCATCACAGCAATAATATCAGCCGCTTTAATTACTGTCATTCATTCCCCTCTGTATCTCTCATGCGTGGTTTATTTCTGTATCTCTCTTGTTTCTGTGATTTTATCTTTCAATACAAAGGGGCTGGTTAGAACTGGTGTAATGTAATTAAGACAAATATTAATCTGTACTTGCTGAAAAAATATATAGAGAATTTTGTCCTACAGGTTAAAAGAAAAAATCCACAATACATATGTCTAATACCTTATGAGTATCAAAAGATCTAACTCTGCTGACAAGCACTTTTATATTAAAATAGATAAAGGGAATGCAACTATGGAAGCTGTGATGGCACAACTAAGAGCTATGTCTACTCATTTAATAAGGATTAGATTATTTTTGTGCTAATGATTTACGTACAATCACTCCTACACGAATACAATCTTAAACATAAATTAATAAAACGTCGGAGAACTGCTGATGTTTCTAATGGAACACTTAAGATTACACAAAAAATACATTTTGCCTTAAAAGTTTAGGGTGATCTTTGCTCTCAGTGACATCCCTTCCTGTGGAAGGAGCATTGTGTTATACTGGATGTGGGTCTAAGGCCATGTTATGACTTAGTATGTGGAACCAGATCAGATTAGAGAACTCAAATAATTCAGTTAAATGAAATCTATTTATTTAGGTCATAAATAAACCATTTTAGTAATAGTTATCTTCTTTTTTGCTAGGTACTTACACTCAAAAAGAAATTGGAGTATTAAATAGAAAATAATTGTAGAATTCTTTGCATTTAAAATTCCTTTCACCAAGAGGTTAGTATTTTAAAACTTTTATATCAGCAACAATACTTGTGTTAAGGATATCTTACTTTTTAAAGAATGATAATAAAAGGATTGTTGGAGAACAACAACAGGTTTGCTGAAAATTAAGGGAAATTATGACAGATTTTTTCTTACTATTAAAACACTTTTTTTTCCGATTTTTATTAACGGAATGGCAATGGTGGTTTGTCATGTGTAGAAAATGCTGTTGAATGAAAGGACAAAAACAAAACCAAAAACAAGCCATAGAAAATCTAGAATTATCTGATGGATGTCCCGTGAGTGCCCAGTGCCTTGCAATTACAGACTTTCTGAGCCAAAGATTATATTTAGACTCTTGTGTTTAGCAGATAATTGTTCTTCAAACCTATTCATATTTTTTAGTTTCTAGACCATCCTCTGACCAGGACCTTCTCTGTTTCATTTCTACTTTATTTCATCCTGATGCCTATATTAAACCCATCAAAATGAAACATGAGTTCTCGTTTTATGTAAGGTTATTAAAAAATATTAAAAACTTTTTCATACAGTTCAGGAAGAGCAGAATCAGACAAGATTTATTAAAAGATATGATTTTAAAAGATTTATTAAGATGCATACCTTTTAATCAACTGGAAAAAATTCTAAATAATAAAGTAAAACAATTGAGTTATATTTCTTTCACTTTTCTCTTCCCCACAAAAAAATTAAAATTATTATAATAAAAGCTTATTGAAGAAATAACGTTAGATTTTATTCTTGATGATTATCAACTTAACCAAACTACAGAAAAGAGTGAAGAGGTTTAGATTTAGGTGTTCTAAGCTTAAAAAGTACCTAGAATTCAAAGAAATTCCCTCATTAAAACATTCTGGTACATGATAAGGAAAATTTAGAACTAATAATTAAACGTGGTATAGACTTTTCTCAACCATTCTTATCTTTTTAAAAAACATAACAAAGGATTTTAGGTGTTAGGATTGTTTGCATCTTTATTATTCTAATCCTTTATAGGTTTTATATGTCATCAAATGTAAGTCATCATACATCATCATAATAAAGGTTTCCCTACAGAAGTGTGTATTAACACTCATGCCATTTAAAGGACATTGGTTTTTGTCATAATTTAAGGAGACTAACTTAAATCTTTGAAATTCACAGCATAAACACTTATAAATACAACTCAGGGGATGCCTTCTATTAGAAGATTTTTTTCTTCTATGTGAAACCTTGATGACAATAAATATATTTACAAAATGGAAATAGAACTGGTATATGGTATCATAGTTCATCTGAACTGGAATCTCAGTTTAGGTGGGAATTGCTACTGGGTAGTACAGATACCATGTGAGTATGGGTGCATATTGTGCACCTCTAGAGAAGAATAGGTAGTTAGCACGATCTGATTCTTGGAAAATTTTGGTTTTTTCAAGTGTCTCAATGGGATGGTGCTGAGCATTTTAATTATTATTAAATAGGTGCATTTTTTTATCTTATAATTCTCCCGGTTTGGCTAATTCCAGAAGTATCTTGCACAGTGCCAGGGTGGCACAGAAATTAAATTGACCTTTGCAAAAGCAGTGGAGATCTATAGAGACAGGTGGACAAAAGCTGAGGCATGAAGGCAGAAAAATATTATTAAATGAAGATAAGTACCATCTAAAAATCAGGGTCTTGCAGTCAGTCTAGACCTTCTCTACTAGGCTGTAATACAGCTTTCCTCAATTTTTTCCTCAATTTTCCCTAGTGTTAATTCCAAATACTGTTAGTAGCACTGTTATCCTGTTAATAAGAACCTTATTTGAAAAAAACTTACTTTTCCTTTAGATAAACTACTGATTCAAATCACATTACAACCATTAGAGGTGTTTGCATACATTATTTTTAGATTATGTCATAGAGAAAAATATAGGAAGTTTTGTTGCTTCCAGAGATCAAATACCATCTGTATTTCATTTTTGCTGCATATATTCAATGAAAACAGAGGCAAACCTAAGTCTACAGAGTGCTTTACAGTGCTTGTCTTCTAAAATTTTCTTACACTGCAGTGCCTTATGTTTCTCATCTGAATTTATAAGTGTTCACTATGAGGCCAGCACAATAACATAATTATTTATTAAATAATGCATAATCTTCCCTACCAGAGAAGATACTTGGTATAGGATCACTACTAAATTAACCCATTTTAAGTGACCTTTTATTTTGCAGGCAATGCCTTCCAAGCAAATTAAGAAAAGGGAACCAGAAACAAAAGTTTCTAGAGCCAATAATGCAGCTTGGGAACAATTATTGTAAAACTAGATATAGAAAGTGCTTCATCTGACCTTACTCCATTGCATAGGATAGTTGTGCTGATATCTGTACTAAAGTTACTTGGAGTGAGAAAAAAATTTACAGTGTTACTGCTTAATCCATTCTGATCCACCAAAAAAAAAAAAGCAATGTCATTGTAAGACTACATCTCAGATACACTTTACCATTCCTGTAGCAGCATGCAGGGGTAAATCCTCAGCCATTTTCAGTCACTGCACTCCGCTTAAGATAATTAATGAGACTGATGTGGCAGGATTGTCTTATTGATGGTAAGAGCATTTAATTTGCCACAGAAATAGACATGTATCTTGCTAGTCATATCCACTTTGGAGACCCTTGAAGTAATGCAATCTCATGTCATCACTACTGCATCAGAAAGGTGTGGTGAAATACTCTTTCTTGATTAGTGGAACTTCACCAGTTACATTAATGAATACAAAATTTGTTCCTGTGGCATTGCATCAAAGAGTTACAAGTTTTCCAGCTTATGACTGTTACAGTGCCAAGAACATTCATTCAATACAAAAATATGCACAATATCATGATTATGCATTGTCTCTCCTTGGCATATTTTTTAATATCTCATCCTGCACAATGTCCCAGTAATAACATACTTTTATCAGCTCTAGCCAAATTAGCTTTTGCTTAGGGATAAAAGTACAAAATTTGATATTCAAAGGAAAGGGCTTTGTCTTATTATTCTGGAAGACAGGCAACTGCTGGTAACTTGGGATTTTGCTGATATCCTTGATATGATTTCAAGACTTCCACCTAGAGTACACTCTGACTTTGAATACATCGTGAGGGTGCAAACACAGGATTAATCTCTCACTTAACAGCAACTCTTTATTAATGTGAAGTTTGATGAATTTCTGAAAAACACATTAATATCAGAGGCAATAAATATTGATAATATTGATATAATTTTTAATTAACAACTTGATTTAGAGTCAAGTCTATTTTTAAAAATGCTTTATAAGTTTTATCTAATCCTATTTTCCTATATTTAAAGTTATCTCTTGGCCAGTACAGGTATCTCTACTACAGAACATTTCACATTAAAAAATTAAAAAATAAGATTTCTTTTGTATAGGTATTATTATTGATGTGGTTTTGGTTTTGTTTTTTTTTTTTTGGGGGGTGGGTAAGGAAACACTCAATCTGAGAAAACTGCTTCTAGAAATTGTTCCGTTTCAAATATTTTTTGATCACATATTTGCAATTATGTGTAACTAATACCTTTGATTAAGTATAGGAATATCTTTTCAGAAGTATTTGGTGTTGAGAGTGAAACAAAGCTCTACTCAGTCTTCCAAAGTTAGAAATCTGTATTTCTACAGAACAGTTTATTTTAGATATTTGAGACAGGTTTCTTATCATGTTTCCTAAAATGATCTTGAAAAATTCTTTTAAAAAGAGATTTAGTAGATTTATGTTCACCAAAGCACCTTTTTGAATAAACCCCACAACCTGTACTCCATATTGGTATAGGCAAAACTAGGTGACTTTTCCTCTGGAATCTGAAAGTCCTTTGCTAAGTGAAAAATTTAAATGCCATTGTAACACAGCTGAATTGTATTGTAGGTGACAAACTTTATGCCATCTCCACTGTTAATTAGCAACCCACCTTGAGTTCATCTGTTTGTTCAGGTGCTGTAGGAAACCACTTGTGTGACTCACTGAATGCCTGAAGCTCACTGAGAGAGCTGCATTCCCCGCTCTGACATGGGCATGGGTGATATGCCTGATCTCTTGGACATTGAGCTGCCAGCTGCTGACAAATCACTCAGAACTCATCTGACAACAAAAACGATGCTGAGTTATCCATCATCTCTTAAATAAAGCAATTACAACTGCTCTGTACTAATTTCTAGTCTTTAACATTTCCATCCTCATGTCAGTCTCTCCTGGCAGATATTTCCTCAGCAGAAGGCACACATTACCTGTGTTGTGTTGATGTTCACACTGTTCAGTATATGTTGATTGCAGGCTGTTATGTACCCAGAGTTATTTGTCCCAGGGTGTCACAAAGGGCACAGTTAGATTATGAGACAAAAGAACCCAGATCTGTCAGTGCCGAATCCTTGACAGAACATTAATATTCCAGCAACTATGAATGCAAATACAGTTAAGAAATCAGCACTTAATATTTCAAGAGTTGTTTGTGCTAATTGTGGATTATACATTAATAAACTACAGCCTTGAACAATTTCACTCAAAAGAATTGTTCGAATTATATTTAGGGGGAAAAGAAATCCAAATTAAATACTGCAAAAAAAAAAAAGGAAAGTAGTCATATTGAATGTCTTTTTCCCACCAAGAAGAGAAAACTAAACAAAATCCACATTTTCCGTGTGGAATTCAGTAGAAAACAAGACTAAATTCAACTAATTTCAACTGAAATTATATTTAAATGCTATATTCCTTCATAAGTTTATATTTGAACTATAAATTCAGGTTAACCCTTTTTTTAGATAAGAGCGGTATTCAGGATGAATACCAAAGGGCTGAGACATAACAGATGTCATTGTGCCACTTCTTTGTATCACAGTCAAGACATTGTGGAGAGAAGGAGAGGTCCATAACTGAAGAAAATATTTTACCTGTCTTCAAAACAAGGCAAGAAGTATCAGTGAGGAATGGGGGCACAACAAGATTGATTATCTGAAATTCAGTCCATAGAAAATTCCAGTTCAGTCTATCCTAGTCACATGATGGAGAGGTAGGTTACTAAGACCAACCATCATGGATTTATTAAGAATAAGATCATAAAGCTATCAGAGTAAGGTGGACTGAGCTATGATAAAACTATTGAATCCATGTATTAATGGAAAGCAGTTGAAAGTCTTTCCCTTGACTTTAGTAAGGCCTTTGACATTATCTCTCACAATATTCTTGGATTTGAGTAATGATGTCTGAATGTCTGGACAACAGGAGGGTAAAAATCCATCTGGATTATCAAGGTCTAGGTAGCAGTTATTGTTTTGTACTATAGCTGGACAACAGTTAAGGGAATTTCCCCAGAGGGTCTATCCTGGTACCTGTCCTATTTAATATCTCTAAAGAGTGATTTGGAAGAAAAGATAAAAGGCACTCTCATAAAATCTGAAGATTACACCAAACATGGGATAATGACACCAGCTGCTAAATTCAGAGAATGGGCTGCCTTTCAAAAGAACCCAGACAATCCTATCCAGGAGGATCAGGTAGGAAATTCAGCAGGGGTATATGTATTGTCCTGCATCTACAAAAAACCCCCAAAATACAGGTCAGGCACTCATTGGTGGGAGAGTAGATCAGCTGAAAAGATTCAGGAGGTCCTGGCAGACAGGAGGTTAATCATGAGTGAGCAGTGTGACCAGACAATGGTTACAGCAATGCTCTGTATCAATGAGGAGCCCAACATGGAGCTCAAGGGGAGTGACCAGCCTTCTTGACTCAACACTGTATAAACTGCATTTCATACTCATCATACAGGCTTGGGCCTTGCTGTGCTACAGAATTGTGGATAAATGGAATTAAGTTCATCAAGGAGCCACCAGAACAGAGCAGTTCTGTGAGGAGACACTGAGGGAGCCATGCTGGTTCATCCTAAAGAAAGGATGGCTTTAGGGCAATATACATCTCCTGTAAGTGCCTATAAGGAGCCAGGAATGCAGAGGAGGGCTCTACTGAGGTAAATTATGGGTAAGAGGCAGCAGTTATGAAGAAATAGCACATTACAAGGATGATTTGGGAAATATCTTTTTTTACAATGAGAACGGACAATGAGTTGGTCAGGCTGCACTGAGATGTTGCACTGTCTCCATGTTTGGAGGTTTCAGGACCCAAAAGGCTACAGCCTTGTGCATCCTGGTCTGAATTTCATGTTGTACCTTCTTTCATCAGGAGGTTCAGCTAAAGACCTCCTTAGATCACATCCAAGTGGAATAATTTGATAATTCATGCCCACAGTTTTCATCATATTAAAAAGAGGTTTATATAGTGGTGTTTTCAGGTAATCTATACAGGCTTCAAAACTGGTAACTCATAATTGATAAAGTATAAGATTCACCACACCTAAACAGACCTGGGTGAGAAATTAGGTTCTCAGTTTATATTCTAGTTTTGCTTTCCAGTCAACAGAAGAAATTTAGTATCTCTAAAAGCTAATGCATCCTACTTTTAGATATATATTTAAATTAAGTGAGAATGGATCATTCTCTGAACCTCCCTGTATATCTTAACTTCCTGTAAAGAGAACAGGCTTAACTAGGTTCCTCTGTATGCTTCACTTAAAAATTTCTGTTATCAATAGCAGGAATTACTGCCCTAAATTAATTGTCTTTTGTACTCTGTTTCTGAATCAGAATGTGTGTAAGCTCTTTCTTAATAAATTTGAATAACACACCTTACCAATGAAACACAATAAAACCAGCAAGAGTTATTTTACTTTTTTACAGAGGAAAACAGAATTTAAATACTTTTCTTTTCAACATGAGTTTACTGGAGCTGCAATTAAATATGGTAGTTTTCATAAAAAATTACATTGAAGCTTATATTTTCCAAGTTATGAAGTGATTTGGGAGGAATCTGCTGCCTATCTTCCTGTTTCCACATCAGACATTCTGATGTTGCAGATATAAATTTGTAGTAGAACATGAGTACCTTGATATTAGAAGGAAGTTTGCCTTCTGTCTCAGTTATGTCTATTCATCTCCATGTTCCTCAGCATTTGTAGCCTAACATCTAGATTTGTCTGACTTGTGGTCTCTGGTGCACAGACACAACTGAGCTTGTGTAACAGAGCTCAAACTGAAGAGTTGCACTGTCTTATCCAATCTTCAGAATAACACAACAGATTCCTTGTCCTGGAGTAAATAGATAAACATAGATCATATCATATCCTGAGTTGATAGGAACCCACAAGGATTATTGAGTCCAACTCCTGGCCCTACACAGCACAGCCCAAGAGTCACACCATATATGTGAGAGCATTGTCCAAACACTTCTTGAGCTCTGTCAGGCTGGTGCTGTGACCACTTCCCTGGGGAGCTGTTCCAGTGCCCAAACACCCTCTGGGTGAAGAACCTTTTTGTAATATCCAATCTAAACCTCCCCTGACACAACTTCAGACCATTCCATTAAGTCCTGGCACTGGTCACCACAGAGATGAGATCAGTGTCTGCCCTTCCTCTTCCCCTCATGAGGAAGCTGCCGACTACAATGAGGCCTTCCCTCAGTCTCCTCCTTTTCTAGTCTGAACAGACCAAGTGACCTCAACCACTCCTCTTACAGCTTCCCTTGCAGACATTTCACTATCTTCACGGACCTCCTTGGGACGGTCCCTAATAAGATTGTAGCCTATATGGCAGTGCCCAAAACTACACACAATATTTGAGGTGAGACTGTCCCAGTGCAGAGAGAGCAGAGCAGAGCAGGACAATCCCCTCTCTTGCCCAGCTGACGTTGCTGTGCCTGATGTCCCCCAGGACAGGGTTGGCCCTCCTGGCTGCCAGGACACTGCTGACTCATGGTCAGCTTTCTGTTGACAAGGATCCCCAGGTCCCTTTCCATAGCAGTGCTCTCCAGCCTCTTGTTCTCCAGTCCGTACATCCAGGGTTGCCCCATCCCATCCCAGGTGCAGAACTGGACAATTGTGCTTGTTGAACTTCATATGTTTGGCGTAAATGGCATTGATTGTACATCTGCAACACAGTAATCAAGACTGCTGGCAAGGCCAAAGTTTGAACTCCCATATCCAATGAATATCAGTGTAGTTTTGCAAAAATATAATGCTATTTTACTTACAATTGGAAAAGTGACTTAAAAATTAGCATTCTAGTTTGTTTAGGAAGGAGTTCAGTCTTTTAGCTCTACTAGCACAGCATGTGCCAGACCTCACCCTGCTGGATTTGGGGCTGGAACCTGCAGCCATAAGCAGTATTCCCTAGCTCTAAACCAGGATATCTTGGTGGGGGAGGGGGAGGCAGGGAATATGCTATGGCATAAAATGGATCTTAGTAGGTCTGGGGTCTCAGAGTACTTGAAAAGTTAACTTTGTGTTTAGATTTACTGGTTCCATGAGCAGGAATAGCTACACAGTTTCAGACATCATGGTTGCTAAACATAGATTTTTCTTTTCCTGAAACAGTAAGTATTATAATTTTGTAACAGTTTTTTGCAACCTTCAATGTCCTCATGAAATATGGAAATAAAATATTATCATAGATATCAATGTCTCTCAGCATTCTGTAAACATTTACTTTAAAAATAGCAATTCAACTGGGTGAATGGAACTATTCCCAAATAAAGCCTGTAGCATCAGGATTACACTAAGTATTATGCATCTGTGTAAAAGATGCCAGTACAAAAGGAGCAAAAGAATATTCAGCTGGAATGATTTAGTTTTAAAATGTGAATTATGAACTAAATTAAATTAAGTACACTCAGAAGAATCTTGAAATCAAGATTTCTCAAAGCTGACTTTTTAACAGTTTCACTCAATCTTAACAGTTAGAAGTAGTACATTTAATGGGTTACTTTATCAAGAACCTCTACAAGGTCATGTTTCAATTTAAGGTCTTAATGCTGAAAAAGTAGGAAAGAGTGTATTTCAGTGTTAATTCAGTGCTAGTTTCCTCCTCTATCTCAGTAGAAGCAACATCAGAAAAGAAAGTATGCAGGTGGATTTCTTAAATGTTCTATAAATTCACACCTTATTTCATGCATTTAATCATTTGAGGTGATACGAAAAGTTTTCTTATTTAAACATTCACATAATTTCTCTAGGTATTGCCATTTTGGTCTTCTCTTATCAGTTATCTTCTCTTATCAGTGAGATAAGAGAATAATAATGAGATCTTCACCACTTTTCAGTCTGAATTTCCAGAAAGGTGTGTATGTCTCTTGTCCCTCTAGCTTCTAATGACCAAACCTAAAATGAAATGCAGTTTGGACTTTTAAAATGCAGCATTGGAATTTTTTCCCCTGACTGAGGTGCAAAAATTTATACTCAACCACTGAAATGGAAACATTATTACACAGTGCATTTTTTTAATTCATCTGTTAATGGAGTGAAGAACAAGTGTAAAAAATGGGACAATGCTCTCTTGCTCTCAGGCCTGGTGCTATACTACTTAAAGGCCATATGTTCCATTTATTACTCATTAGCTTTATCTTGAGCAGCTTTCCCACAAAAGGCAGGCTGTACAGGTGGGAAGGGTTCTACTGGGATGAGAAGCAAGGCCCAAGTTAGCTTTTTAACAAAGAGAGGAAGCAGGAAAAACAAACAAACAAAAAACCAAACCAAACAAACAAGAAAAGCCCAGAAAAGCAAAAAATACACTATGTCTAAACATAGTTATAAAAATGTAATTTCTTCTTAATGTATGTGATTGTGGAACCTAACAGAAGTCTGGTATTAAACAAATACATATCAATCAGCATGGTTATAACCAATGTCTAACACTTTTTATTGACTTATGACTGTTCATGATGACATATATTTAAGGTAAAAAAAAATGCTAGCAACAGATTAACAGATCATACTGAACCTGCAAAATCTGTGAAAATAATTTTTTCTCCTATAAATTAGGTGGCTTGCAAAGTTCTTCCCTAACAATATGCTAGGTGCATATGGTGTGCAGTATGAAGTGTTTGTTTGGGTTCTAACCAGGTTTAAAACAAAGCATAAAATAACCAAAGGGAACATATTTTATGTATGGAGCTAAGAATTGATTGTTAGCCTAATTAAAATCTTGATCTGATCAAAATCTAGCAAACATTTATCTTTAGACCTGTTAGAAAGATATATTTAGTCCAAATATAGAAGATCTTCATTGATAATAATATGCTTGCAAACTGTTACTCCTGAGAGCACACTGTGAGCTGCCCTGTTACTCTGGTGTTGTTCTTGCACTCCCAGTATCCCTCTGCTCAATGGCACCAGACTTGTACACACAGAGAGACAATGGGGTGTCACAGTGAGTTAGCATCCCAAGCTCTGTGCTGGGTGGGGGTGCTGTTCAAGGTAGAATGGGGACATTTCTTTATTTTTATGATCAGCGCTGTTTTTCCAATGTTCTCACACCTGATTGCCTCTGACTGGCCTCCAGCCCCCTCATTTGGATTCTGTATCACAACCTTCCCCACCCTGGGAGACACCACAGGCCACCGCCTGTCCCACAGTGGATGTCTGGTTTGACCAGCTTCGTCCACCTCTGGCTGTCACAGAAGTTTGACTCAGGTCAAGCAATGCTCTTGTGGCCACCAGGTCATTGTTAGAGCAATCTGGCACCAGCTTGGGCTCAGGCAAGCCCTCCCAAGCACTCCAAGCACTGCCCAGTTAGGCACCTGTTGACATTTAATTATAATGTGGCAGAAATCCTCCTGCTTGGTTACATTTGACTACAGTAAGTAAAATAAAGTAGACTGCATTAGTAGAATCTACATAGATCATTAAAACTTTTAGTTTTCACAGTTCATGCCTGGCAAGTACCCCTCACAACAAGAATGAGTCCTACTGTTCAATGGGGTTTCTGGTTGTAGGTTTGTACTAATGTAATCTATTCATATCATCTTCACAGTCAATATTCTCCTTCTTCAACTATTTTTAGTTGAACATTAATGCAAGTCCCATAACAGACAAGCAAAGAAGCATCACAGGCACAATTATCAGCTTTGCAGATGTAGCTGGAATTCTAATTACACAACGGGGGGGGGGGGGGGAGGGAGGGGAGGGGGGGTTGGAGCACACTTCCTAATAAATATTTAGAATAGAAATTAAGATTTCTGCCATTAAAAAAATATGTCAGAAGTTTTGAACTTTACACCCTTTTTTAAAGGAAACTGAACCTATTATTTGTAAAT
The DNA here is from genome assembly GCF_021018805.1 of Prinia subflava. Classification (NCBI taxonomy): domain Eukaryota; kingdom Metazoa; phylum Chordata; class Aves; order Passeriformes; family Cisticolidae; genus Prinia; species Prinia subflava. The sequence continues at coordinate 17,195,282 of NC_086247.1, forward strand.
GATTGTCACTATTCTGAATTTATTCTATAATTTCTATATCCTTGTTTCTTTCAAAATTTAACCTTTTGGGGTTCTTTATTTCTCTGTGCTATTGTGGGATGGCTATATTTACAGAAAAAAGCATCCTTCTTGTTTTTAACACACAAAAATGCCTTCTTTTCCATTGTTCTGTATGATTTAACATTTTTATTATACCTTTTCAATTTTTAAAGCATTAATAATTATAAAATTGCTACAACCCCCAAAAAAGGCTTTTACATCTTTCTAAGAAAATTGTTATAAAAATCTGTTGCAAAATTTATTTGTGGATCACAAAACCTAAAAATGGACAAAACATAAGTTTACTGTCTTTTATAAATTAAATTCTAAGACATATATACTATAAATATTACTAGAAATTAGAATTCAGTGTAGTATTAAGCACTATTAGATGTTATTTATATGAAGGTATTGTCTCTTTTTCATGTTCACTTTAAAATGTATAAAGCCCAAAACAAGGGAGGGAACAGGGAAATTTATACTTAATATGACTTTCCAAAATAATAAAAGAAAAAACCCAATGAAAAAAGAAATTTGTAACATTGAATTGTTTAACTGATTTTACTGTATAATCCCTGTAAATATTCACCTTTTATGTGGAAGAAAAAAAGTCACATAATGCAATGATTTGCAGCTCTGCCTACAGCTACACCAAAGCCAACAGATTTTCAAAGGGAGAACAGGGGAGTGAGAATCACTCCCATGAGTAATGGACAGCTAAAGGGAAGAACTATAAACACTTTCTGTCTGCAACTGTGTTCAGATCTTGAAAGAAATAATCAAGCCTCAAACTATCTTTCAGATGTCTGCGAAGTCTGCCTTGCAGTCAATTCCATTTTTCCCAAGAGCAAAACTCTTTAGAAGTGGAATGTCTACACTGCCACAAGCTGACTGAGCAAGCAGTAAATTATTTTAGAAGCGAAGCTGAATAACATAGGCATTTCTGTATTATGCTCCTAAGAATTATGTATTATGCCTTATCTCTCGTCTCAGGAGTGCTGCAGACCTGTGTGGTGTTGTAGACCTGTTGTTTGACAGGTACAGAACATCAGACACAGTTTTGGCACTTCATGGCCACAGCTGTACAAACAATCTGTGTGACAGCACACACAGATGTGATATTTATTGATTGCTTAGTGTCTAATACACATTTGAAAGAGATTTATTTTACCACATGTGGTTCCATCAGACTGTTAGGTCTACAGTGTAGCACCTAGAGTTTTTGGTGAGAGCAACCCCTGAAATAGCAAGATTGTATTAAGGGCTGAAGGTGACATGAAGGATAGTATTCATTGAAGCAGATTAGTGGGATTCTTGTTTCCTGCTCCCCAGTTTCTGCAGACCAGAGAATCAGTCCACTCGGAACTGAAGTAGAGGCATATAGCCCAGATAAAATCTGGAAACTTCTAATGATTTGGTGAACTCTATATCACCATCGTGGACCTTCTGTGGGTGTAAATGATTTTCTTGCCATGTTCCTGTAATTTATTTAAAGGCAAGTGTCAAAAAGGGGGAAAAGATGCATATTTGCTTAGGACCATGAGGACGCTTAAGTCACAATCATTGGCTTGAAAGAAATTTATGGTATACTTAGTGGTAAAGGCTCTTATGAGAAACCATGTTACTTCATGGGCTGGAAACATTTATAAAATATGATATTCAAGCTCTCAAAGGCTAGTGATCAATTTAAGAGGTTTTAAATCCACTGATGTTTTAGGTCTTGCATGATTAACAATATGTTTGCAAGAGAAATTTTTATGAAAGCTTACTGGGGAGAGGTTATCTATTACTATACCTATATATAGGTGTTAGATGCTTCTTTTATATTTATGTAATATTTACACTTGAGCAAAAAACTTTTTAAATTTAGTACATAATAAAAATCCAGATTGGGGATTCTGTAGATTGAAGAGCTTTGTATCTGGACCATTGAGAAGAAAATGAAGGTTGTTCCATGAAATCTTTGATTTTTTTTTTTTTCTGTTTAGAGAAAAGATCTCCTTTGGTAGAGTAGATAATTTTTTTCCAATGACATGGTTTGAAACTTTGTTAGCAGAAGGAAACATAAATTAATAGGATTATTTTAATTTTTTGAGAGTATCACTTCCATCTTGGATTTCTTTTAGTTGAAGGAGGATGAATGGTGCCAGAATAACAGACCTTTTAAAAGTCTTTGATGTATTGTTTACATTGGTAGAACTACTGTTTGCATGTTTCTTCTTTTGACATTTTCTGGAATGTATCTACTAAAATTAGCAAATTGATGTAAAGGGATCATTCCATCAGAGTGAATTATTTAGTGAAATCATTAGTTCTAGACATTGATATATATTGCTACATGAGAAACTACCTTCTATGATATACATCATAGAACATAGGGCAAAACCTGCTATATAAATATATTTACTGTATGTATTTTACAGCCTCATTTGCAAGAATAAGAAAGGGTAAATTGTGGCAATGACAAGTACACAAGGATGGGGAAAGAGTTCCAAGAGACTCAAATACAATTTTTTATGTCTTACTGCCATGATCTAATATATTTTTTCTAAATATTCCTAAATGTTTTTGATTTATAATTTACCACAATCTCTACAGAGACCCAAATAGGTATCAAATTTCATTATTGTATATTGTGCTGTTGTAATGCTTATGCCAGTATTAGAGATTCATTCTGTAATTTCTAACCAAAGCATATTGCTTGTGTCACTCAACAAAAACATGATGAAGCTTTTAGGAAGTAACATCAGCTAGTATAAAATATCCTGAATTACTGTTATACTTCTCCTAAAGTAATCTTTCCAGGTTTGTTTCCCCAGCTTTTTTTCTCATGAAACTAAAAATCTGTTTATGAAAAATAGTACTAGCTGCATGTTCTAGCTCTATGCACAACCAGAATTCGTGAATTCTTCTATTTTTCTATGTACGATAACCAAGAAGTAGTTCTAACTCAGAGTATTCTGTGATTTTGTGAACGCAGCAGTTTCTAATGGCTACTGCATAGTTCTCTCTAAATACTACACATTATTTTATCAGTGTCTATGAAGAAAAATCATTTTAGCCCACAACTTTTTTTTTTTTTTTTGTATAGAGCTGAATTACTATGGCCAACTTAAAAACCAATACTCTGCAAGTGCTTCTTCTCTGCTTGTATAAAGAACACCCTCCCTTTTTGACATTACTCCTAGTAATGAAAATGTTTGGCAGAAAACAAGGCTTCATTTAAATGGTTTGCAAATGTCTTTCTCCAAATCAAAACTGTTGAGATCTTAAAAACATTTCTAAGGAAATCACTAAAGAGTACACTTGAAAACTGATTTCAGTAAGCCAGAAAATTGTGATGAAGATCTGAATCTACAGTTACTTTTCCCTTAAGTCTTTCAATAATATTGTTTTAGAATCTACCGTATAAATACTTCATGGAAAGACAAGTAAGTAAATCACAGCTGCAGTTCATGGGACCTTAAAGGCTCTCAAAATCAGCCATTTTGGTTGATAACTTAATGTTTTCTGGATCATTAGAAGCAGTCTATTTATTTTCAAATGTCCAGTCATATACTAAATCATAATAATAATAATCATGGAGGAATAATGAGTAATATTTGGAGTAAACTGTACAGAATATATACTGTAATTATAACAAGGAATTATTTGCTTAAGTGAATCATACTTACTAATAAATTGAGATTGCCAGGCACCTTTTATGGAGAAAAAGCAAAAATTGTGAAAAAACTCTGACATAAATTGTGAAAAAACTCTGACATACTAATGAAAATCTTCATCCTCATAGTAAAAGCTAAACACCTGAATATCTGTACACGGACTCAATTTTTGTATCCTGAGTTTTACAATGGATATGATGTATTTTAAATAGACCTGATGTCTGTAAAAAGAAATATGTTGTCATAATGTAAAACTTCAGATAGCTCTGCAGACAAGAGAATAGAAACTAAAGAAAACATTAAGGTTGGTACTACTCTTACAACAAAGGGTAAAATCCTGGACTGAAATGTACAGTATGTATAAATACAAAATGTACCATAATTCTTCAAGAAAATGCATTGGAAATCTGCCCTTTAACTCAACAAAAATGTCATGATATTTGCAGGTTGGAGAAAATAACCCTTTTTTCGAGAGCTATTTGACACATTGCTAAAACACATAGTTTTAATGTTTCTTGCAGTGTCATTTTGATCACAAGCCATTACTCAACTGTCGACTATGCAAGCTAAAGCACTGACTTTCTGGGAACAAGGATTCCATGATGGCACTAACAGCACAATCTCATTTACCTGCAGTCCAGCCATCACCTGGCACTAGCCTTTGAAGGATTTTTCTACCTTCCAAAACCTTCAGTGCAGATCTTTTATCCTTATTTATAAAATAAATCCTTTGACCTGAAATAAGAAACTTTCATGAGAAAACTACCAATGTTTGAAGAAGACTATCATGATAAAAACAAATAGTCTGTAATTCCTCTGACAGTTAAAACCATATATAATGTGATTCAACATATGTCAGAATATACCTACCAATAGCTTGTTTATACCTATCAACACTTGGGCTATTCATCCAGAGAAATAAAGTATTAGAATTTATGAAACAAAAAGAAGAAAAAAGATAATGTCTTCCTCTCCATACAGAATTACGTTTGTACCACTCAAAGATATTTAGACAATTTGTTTTCAAAGGACCCCACATAGGCTGGAGGCTCCACAATCTTTCTGCATTTGTTCACTCCCCTCACTGTCAAAAGTTCTCCCATCTCTACAGTATTTTTCCATTACATCCTATTGTGGTCACCAAGAATATGCAGAGTATTTCCTGTTGTAAGAAACTTTTTATGGACTTGACGACCATATTATCTCCTTTCTCTCTCTCACACACACTTACATATGGATAAATATATCTACAATTCATTCTATGTTTCCTCATGAACCTCATTTTTGCTACCTTTGGCAAAGGTCCATTAGCCTTTTCCTAACTGATTTACATAATTCTTTAACTGGAATGCCCAGAATTAAACAGATTGCTTGTGCTGGAATCTTACAGGTCCCAAGTATCAGTGAAGTATTTTTCACATATTTTTTTGGCATTTACTGCTGCTACAGAATTTGTGTAACAGTGAAGACACCACATTGATTGCTGGTTAATTTCATGATCAATTCCAACACTTTTCTGCAGCCTAACCTGTATGGTAAATTATTTCTGTGCATTGGTGTAACTAAATATTCTAAATATGCTACTTGTGCAGTTATGGTTATTGACTATTTAATCTTTGGGACACTTATTCAGGATTGTTTAAAATCTTGGGCTTTTTTTGATTTTCTTCCTGCAACTGTAGGCCTTCCCAGTTTTTCTTTGAAAAAAATTTTAATTAGCATACTCAGGTGGTGTCCTGTTGTGTAACTGAATACTGAACAGGACTAGACCCAAGACAGTCACTTACAGAACACTGTTCAACACGTCCTTGTCTTCTGAAGCTGTGAAGATATAATTCTTCAGTCCCATGGATGTAAACAGGAACAGAGAGATTTTAAATAGAGGATATATACTTATCATCTGAGTAATCTGCCTCATAGCATCTAGAATCTGACATACTGAAAGAGTGAGGGTAATTTGAATTTAGGGCACACTTTGTTCCCAAAGAGACATTGCAAATTGCAGGATTTAGCAAGGCTACATCATATCTACCTACAGGCTCCACTGAAATGCCAGATATGGTTAATACAGTGTGTCGTAAACATCCTGAACTCTATTCTCCTTCAAACAAATAAATCATAAATCATTCCTCTGTCACTGCACATTCTTACTGCCTATAAGCTGCAAAAGCAAAACTCTGTACATGTCAAATCTGTTTTTTGGTTGGCAGCCAGGGGACAAGAACTTCAGTGCATGACTCTGGCTGAAGTCAGATTAGATCATGGTGCCATACCCACAGGAGTAACAGAGACATGGTGTGACCACTCGAAAAGGAAAGAGTGTAACTCAGACTTAGTGGCCTGGAATAAGGTGTCAGAGAAACATCCGTTCCAGACAAAGTACTGCTTGAGTGTGCAGCAGGTGTAAAATGATTTTGAATCAAAATGACAGTGTTCTGCTTTTACTGATTCCCATGTATGGCAGGTCTGCTCTGGTAATATGCTAAGAATAATATAATAACATAAAGACAAGTAGGAACTACTGTGGGGTAAAAAAGGAAAAAACACATTCATTTAGCAGTCAGCAATGGAAAAAATGGAGATGAAAGGAGAAGAGGTTTGTGGCTCTAAACAGAAGCATGCCAGGTGCTAGTGCAGCCGAGGGTCAAATATTTCTATGCAGGATAGCAAAATGAAGGCAGCAAGGGTGAGTATTGCAAATACGTTAGTGCTACCACAGTATTCATGCTGAATATTGCAAAGAATCAGTCATATTATTGCATTTTCTCTGTCATAACCACCACTATACTGACACTAGTAAAAGCGAAAACATTTTATTTTTGAGATTAGATACAATTTTCACTGCAGCTATTAATCATAAACGAGAAATCAAAATTCAGGAGCACCCTGACAGTTCCAGGTACAGAGCAAGACAATGAACACAGCAGCAACTCCTGAATATAACAGAAGGAATTACATGGTGTTTTGCTATTTGAATATTACTTCTTATTAACACATCTTGACTGATCAAAGCAATATATGCAGCAATTTTCGTGGGAGTGGAGAAGCGATTGCAAACCGTCAGTTTCACCATCTACAGTTTATCTGTAGATGAATGTCGCGGTGCCAAAACCGAAGCCCCTCGGCTTCACCCCGAGCCAGCCCAGGCACCGGAGCAAGCGTGAGTCTGAGCGGCCCCTCAGCACTCAGTGAGGAGTCAGCCCTTGTGGATCCTTTTCCTGGGAGAAGGCTAATGGTGATAAGATGTAACAGGCGACAACGCAGAGAGGAAGAAAGGAGGGCCCAGTCAGCCAGACAGTTAAACAGTAACTTTAATCTTCACCAACACTGTCGGGGCCAGGTCGGACTGGACCCAGAACAAAGGAATACAAGGGCTTATAAACTCTCGGGGAAGGGGAGGAGAAATGGGAGTTCCTCTTTGTGGCCACCAATCAGAACTTATCACTAGGGAGACAAGGGGAGGGGTTGCAATCCTTGGGCCAATTGGGGAATAGGGGAGGGATAACACAGTGGCGGGGGAAAAAAGGGGAATAGTAACATGTAACTGAAGGGGGCTAAAAATAGGGGCTTGTAGGGAGGATGTATCAACTTATGAATTTCAATTGGGGGGGGTACTTAGAACATACAATGGTATACAGAACATACAGTATTGGACCCACCAACCTTTTAACTTTTTCCAATCATTTCATGCCTAAATCCATTCTACTTGGTAATCCACCCACATGTCCTTCAACTCTTCCCTATCTCCACAACCCTTTCTTTATTATCCTTCTTTCAGCTCCCTCTCTCTCTTCCTTAAGTCTCCAAATCTTCTCCCTCGTCTGTCCTTCTTTTCCTTGTCACAGTCCTTCAAAGCACCTGCTTTTGCCTGCTTACACTGTCCAGCTTTCTCTGGAGGGTCTATCCAGTGTTCAACATAATAAATAGGGAAAATTCAACCATCCACACCACCACAGATGAAGGTGTCTACATATATTGCAACTGCCTAGAAATTCTAGGATTCGGTTTAAAAACAACTTCTAACTGAGAATTCAACAGTAATTTATATTATGATAATGAAAACCCAGCATGCTACCTTTGCTAGTCACACAGGTTTAGTAACTCAGACCTCATTTGAAGTCCCAGCACGAGCCTGAGACAGATCTGATATAGCCTCACGGAAAACAGCTAAAGTTCTGCTTAAGTAATACCAACATTTTATGTACTCTGTTTTGCTCCCCTGGAGGTGATATTGTACCTTCATATATTCTGTTAAGAATATTCAAACTTATTAGCTTAGTGGATTTAATATCTACTATGCTAATTTAAAATTTACCAGGTTGAAAGAAACTTCTTGATGTCTTTGGCTGTTCTCTGCACCAACTGTTTAAAAAGCATATCATGGTTTAGGGCTGGCACTTCCCAGAGTAGTGCTTCTTGAGACCCTTCAAGCCATGCCACCACTTGCTTTCTGCCCCTCTCCCTTTCCCCTGTGGCAGGCTGCATGGGAGAGCTGGAGACACAAAAGTTAAAGATCAAGGGCTGAGAAAAGAACAATTTACTGGAAACTGCAATTACATAAGAAAACTATCAGCAACAATATTAATAACAAAAGTATACAAGAGAGAGGCAAATGATTCACATGCAAAATGCTCAGCACTGGTGTTACCCTCTGTCACACTTCCTCAAATCAAGGGACCCCCTTTTGCCCAGAAGTGACTCCCTTCCCTCTGCCCCCAGCAATGACACTGGGTGGTACAGAATAACCTCCAGGGCCTGGCAAAGCCCCCTCCTGCCTGGAACCAGGACAAGGCAAACTCAAAACTGGCATAGATCATGAGATAACATTGCATGCCTGCTATACCAACTTGATAAAAAATGAGTAGCAGGCTATTGTCCCTGAAAAGCTCTGGCATTTCTAAGACTAAGGTCTATACTAGAACCATTTTATTAACAATTTTTCCCACCTGAGATACAGGGTATTTTTAACTACATTTCTTTTGCTTCTCACAGATTTGGTGTATCTTTTTATTGGGATTGTGTTAATTAATGCAAGACAGGGTTTGGAAAAACCATGTAAGAGATACTACATTTAAACAGGAAACAGATGGCTCTTAATTGGGCATGCAGATGAGGAAATTTGCACCATTGCATCTCTCAAGGCTAATTTTTGGGCTGAACTACTGTTTTTTGGTGGAAAAAAAAAAAAGGAAGGAAAGGAAGGGAAGGAAGGGAAGGAAGGGAAGGAAGGGAGGAAGGGAGGAAGGGAGGAAGGAAGGGAGGAAGGAAGGGAGGAAGGAAGGGAGGAAGGAAGGGAGGAAGGAAGGGAGGAAGGAAGGGAGGAAGGAAGGGAGGAAGGAAGGGAGGAAGGAAGGGAGGAAGGAAGGGAGGAAGGAAGGGAGGAAGGAGTAAGCATGTGCCTAAGCAATACAGAGAACATTTAAATGGAAAACCAACCAAAGAAAGAAAGAAAGAAAGAAAGAAAGAAAGAAAGAAAGAAAGAAAGAAAGAAAGAAAGAAAGAAAGAAAGAAAGAAAACTACTCCCAAACAAAAACCAAACAGACAAAACCAAACCAAACAAAAATAAACTGAAAACAAAACCCCAAAACAAACAAACAACACCAAGAACCAAGTACCAAGTAAGAAAAGAGTGAATGTAGGCATTGCATTGAAAAGAGGAATTTAGCTGTCTAGAACTGGTAAAAGGGTCAGATCCTGATATACAACTGCATGCAACTTCCTTAAAGAAATGTTCCTCTTTATTAACTTTTTCTTAATTTACACTCTTAAAAGAAAAAAGGATATTGTTTTAAGATGTGTTGATAGAGGAAGAATAGAGAAAAATATCAGAGTAGTAAACAAAATTCTCAGATTTTCACATAGAAACCCTGTGTTTTTCCTTAGTTTCCATCAACCCAAGGAAATTCACTTGAAAGACATAAAAATGAATTCATGAAGTTTCTGTGTTGACACAAGGTACTGAAATCTATACAAAAGTAAGTAGGGATAAAGGCAATACCACACAAACTTCTTAGAAAGAAGGTTAATATATTCCAAATCTCCCAAACTCCTAAAATCAGTCTCATTTTCCCTTGCCAGCTAAATGGCAGAAATGCTCAAGCATTTGTAATTGGACTGTCAGGGTCATTGAAAAGATCATCTTTTAAAAAGGTGTGCACTGCACCAAGAAAAGTTTTCTCAAGGTTTGAGATCCAAAAATTATATTTTTTTAGAATGTCTCATCTACATTAAAATAAGGACTGGAAGCTCCATCCATATGAAACATTCTTCAATGTGTGAAATTAGTGATCCAAAAAGTCAATGGATTTGAATTCCTATCTATATTTCGTTGCAACTTTGATGACACAAAATTTAAATTAGTTCATTAGAGTAGCATTCCACATGTACATTAATACTTGAGGAGATCATATCAATATCTATCTGTGTGACAGACCTTAACTTACTTGCATACCTAAAAGTGTCTTGTTCTGTAGCAAGGCAACACAGGACAATCCCTGCCCTCAGTCACATCGAGTAGCAATCACGTACCATGTAGTGAACTTCTTTCAGTCAAAAGTTCACATCTGTTACACCTTTAAAATTTTTGTTCATTGTGCCACTCTCTCACTAGGGATTTAGAAAGATGTTAGGGCAATAGCCAGGAGGCACTTCTGCTTTCTTTTTCATATCTCTTTCAAAAGAAAATAAACTCTGGTATGGAAAATAAATGTCAGTTCTGTTCTCCAAATTGTCCATACCTGAAAGCTCCTTTGCTCCTCTTGGGCAATCATACTATAACCCTCACATCTCTCTCCTGCCGGCAGGTTCCTTCCAAGGGCCAGGTTAGCAATCAGCTACTGTCCTACTGAAAACCAGCACTGACTTGTTGAACAGCAAGAAAAACAATCAATCTATTCCAAAAGGAAAATTATGTTTAGATTTTTGTCTTGAAGTGTGCGTTACCTACAGGAATGGTGTGGGAAATGGTCAAACCCTGCAACTTCTTTTTGGCAACAGAGGAAGCTTTATATACTTTTAGATCTAAATGTTTTTCTGCACCATACTACATTCCTACTGTGTGGTGTGCTCAAGCTGCTTTTAAACCAGCTCATCAGAAGGGTATATGCACATAAACATCTGACAGCAGACAGTAGTCCAAGAGCAGCATATAGTACTGACATTTTGTGAAACAGCTCCTTCTAAAAACAGCTGCTTTTTTAGAACATGGGTAGATTTCTTTAAAATCCGCAGAGAGCAGAGGAAACTGTTTACTCCATGTCATCCAAATTTAGAGCAGTTTTAGACACAATTACCCTTTGTAGAAAGATAAAGCCCTACAAAGAACAGCAAACCCCAGTATTTCACTAGTCTGTATTCATCTTATCTAAAGCCTGCAATTTATGTGGCTTACCAAATAATTTTGGAAGTTATGGTTGGCTATGTTGGCTACTGCCACTTTGGAGAAATCGCTGCTTAAGACATTGTTAAAAGAAGACTTTAAATCAATAGAGTAGGAAGTGCTGGTCACATATCAAAGAGAATCAAGAAAAACTTAAGTATGAGTGCTCAACAGGCACTGTGAGCCTGCACTGCAAGCCTACACTGTAGATACAGCATTTTATAAAAGTAACTCTTCTGTTCTGGTCTGTGCACTCATTCCAAATATTTCAGATTTAGTTTACCTGCTCAGACCAACTTTATACGATGCCTTCCTATCCATGCAGAAAATAATGTATTTCTGTCCAAAAATCAAACATTCAACCTGGGTAAAGCATTTTGTGCCTGAAAGTTAATGTATTCTACTGAACATTTTATCTCAAGCAAATAGTAACTTTAGAACTTCAAAAGCTTTGGTTCTAACTCTCTTAGGAAAAAATCCTGATAGAAGAAGACAAAATTATTAGTTTTAATGTAATTTCTAAACTACCTACACATGAGTCTGGTAGCTATGCAACAATATTTTCATAGAGGTTCACTAGATTGTTTCATCCCAATTAGCATTTTGATTTCTCTCCCATGCAATTATCCTGCTAAACAGTGCAAGGCAGAAAGTAAAGGCTTTCATTCAAATGTCAAATAAACTCAAATAGATAAACACAGAAGAAATACACACATCTAAGCTGAAACAAGTGGCTTTAACAGCTGAACAAAAAACTCCCACATTTGACCTAAAATCTCATTATGCCCAGAAAGACATCTTACATTGAGCCAAGAGTTTAGTATTTGACCAATTAAGTTCTTCAAAGAAGAGTTCAAATGCAAAGATTAGTTATCATTTATCCAGTGTTAATGCTGGTAGCACAGCTCAAATGATGTAATTATTTTTAAAAATAACAAAAAACCCACCTTGAATTAATAATTTAGTTAATTAGTAGATTTCTTAATATTGTTAGACCTTTGTCATATATGGTTAAACAATACGTTGCAGAACCTATAGCAGTGTCATTGAAAAATTAGAGCTGACTTCTTTTTGAACTCCAGATGCTTTTACAGTTATAGCTGTTTCACTTTTAACTTGTTTTCAGTTACAACATTTATCTGAAAGATTTTCAGAATTCAGCAATTTTGGATTAAGGTAAAGGTAGAAGAGGAATAATGGAGCAACTATGCTTAGTGAATGACTGTCATAGTCCTTTAGAGAAGAACCTTTTTTTGATCCTTACTCCACATCCTGAATTACACCAGTCTGAACTTGAGTCTACATTTCCTTAACCAATGACACAAGACCCAACCAGTTGGACAACATAATCTCTCCATTCCTTTCCACAGAATATTGGGAAAATCTCTTTTTTTTTAAATTTCCAATTTGATTAATGACAGAACTAATTACAGTTCATGAAAACTACAACAAAAGAAAAACAAAATATGTCATTGCAAATTACACATTAAAATCTTTCCTCATTTAGTTGCAAAAGTCAATGTATCAAATCAAGAGATGAGACTCCCAACAGAGGACAGAGGTTTTCTAAAGTGGGTGGGTTTTTCCAATGATGCTGCAAGTGCACAGTACCTAAGTAACTATAACATTCTAGGAGTGATGGAGCTTAGGAAATTTATTGCACCACAAATAATCAAGATCTACATTATATTCCCATACTGCTCGCTTCCCAGAAATGGGTTTCTGTTGCCATAATGAAATTTCTCCATTTGAGTTTTACAATGAAATTACTAACATTGATCACCCTTATATAAAAGAAGTGAAACTACAGTGTTAGTGATTAATATAATTTTCTTCCCTTTTTAAAGTAAGTTTTAAAATAACTATAACATATAGTTCATTTTCAGAGTGAACTCAGAATTTTCTTTCTTTATAATATTTCCTTTTTGTCATTCTCATCTCTGGAGAAATTAAATATTTCAAAATCTGTAAGAGTATTGTTCCAACTTTAGGTATAAAAAAAAAATAATAAATTACTAGTAAATTTTGATATGAAATTAAAGAAAATATCAGTTTCTACTATAGGTAATTACATAAATTTAAATTACTATATTTTAACAATGGTCTAGAACTACTTTGAAAACAGTGTTGCTTATTGTAATCGTGAATTAGCATTTATTAACTTCATTAAACTATAAGACTATAATCCAATGATAAAACTAAAAAATATTTTATTTCTTATTCACACATAAGATGGAACAAGTTTTTTGCACCTCAAAATACTCAGGTACCTTACAAAAATCCTGATTTATTCTTGTTTACAGAGAAATGGGAATTTTAAATCAGCTTACCTTGACAGATGTGAATCTTGGAAAGCTATGTAGATGATCTGTTCCTCTGTGCCTGTGTTATGTCTATTTCAATGTTCAGGTCTGTACATTAAGAATAGATTATTTTAAATAATTATAAATCCCATACAGTCTCACACTAATTTCCAGTGAGAACAGGGAAGAAAAAAGTGTTTATTGTATGTAGTACCTCTTTCTATAAGGAAAGGTAAATGCCACTTTACTATCTCCTTCCTTTGCAAATGTGTATTTAAAACAAAAAAGTTTCTTAAATACTATACTTTTTGTTTCCCCTCTGACTTCCTAACCTAACAAATGAACAGTACAGATTTAATATTTTATATATACTTTCCACTCTAGTAGGGCAGCAAACATAATTTTGAAGACATATTTTAATATTTAATTTCAGCTGAAAGTAAACATAAGAATATAATTTGGTACCTGCAAAAAAGTCATGCCCCAGCACCATCCTTATTGGCTTGAACACACATGGGATTGTCTTGCCACACAGAAACTGAGTAGGCTTCTGTGTCTTGATTCAGGACAGCCCAACAATGACTCAGGGAAGCTAATCTAGAACATAAAACATAAAATCTAGAACATAAAATAGACGTAAACCCCAAAGAATGCAATGTGCAAACATGTTGGATAAAAGCCCTGAGTAACTAAGTTAGTAGCTTCTAACTGCTGAATGCTTTATGCTAGACTTAGGATAAACTCTACCAAATACTGTGCTTTGTTCTTTTCCTTCTGCTGATAGAAGACTACACATTTTCTGACTCCAGGTTAGTTTAGAAGGTGCACTCCAATAGATGATACACATCCTTCATCAGTCCATAAAATGAACTATTATCATAAATTACTCTGATTCTTTCCTTTCCTAGAAGCTTTGATCAGAATCTTGCTGAAGCACACTGAATGTAATGTAGAAAAGGTTTCAGCAGCCAGTTCTTTGTTTTCATAATGCCATGACACATCTGCAGAGTGGAAGAAAGGACAGAGTGTCGTACAACAAACCTTAACGCTGTGTAATGAGAATATTTCAGAAAGCAAAGGGATATGAGCAGGAGGAATGAAACCTGAGTTAGCAGTAAGCATGACTCAGATTCACAATAATCTATATTTGACCCTAAAGAGAAAGCAGAATTTTAGTAGTATTCCTAGCTAGTATTCCTTAAATAAGATTACAAATGTGCTTTTTCACTGTATCTTTCTCTTGTACATGGTCATACATGGTGCAGCTGGCTTACACCATGTGCTCCATACAAAGTGCAATCATACTTCTGTATTCTGTGCTTGATAATATATTTCACCACTAGAAGTTATATTTTTAAGAAGACTAAAAAAGATGCTAAGCTTTCCCCAAAAAGGATACTGGCCACTTATGTATTTGCCACAAAATTTTTTAACTCTGTACAGTATCGTTCCAAATATCCCTAGTGAATTACTTTCAAATAAGACACTTCTAAAAGATCAATACAAAACCATTACAGTAAATGAAAATTTAAAGTTCTAAAAGGATTAGTATTCTTACTTGGTTTTGTAGTTTTGTATCTGATAAACTTTACATATGACTTCTGGGTTATTTAAAACAAAAATCATAAAATAGAGGAATAGATTACATTAACTAAATAAATAAATAAATAAAACGAGAAACTAATTTCTTGCTAATAATACTCTCTCTTCCATAAAGAGAAATTTAATAACATACAATCTTACCTAGCTCTTGAACAAGGAATGTTTTCTTTCTTCAAAATAAAGAAGATAGAGATAAGACTTTCTCTCCATCCATGTTGCCCTTTCAGGATGAAAAGAGGGAAATAAGTCTTTGGTAAGCCTTATGCCACCAGTTAAAATTCAAGCACAAATTATTTGCTTTATTTCTTGAAACTTTAAAATAAAACAAACTTATCCAAACATCAACAGAAATATATCCTTAGCATATACTCATCACTTTGAAATGAGTTGCTTTTAGAATTTAAACTTAAAGAATACTAAATATGATTGCTTAGGACTTGCACAGCTTTACAGACACCTTGCTTCTCACTTTCGGGTGAGATTTACCAAGGCTGCACATGCCTCAATGCACAGAGCATGGTGGGATAGTTGGGTGTCTTCCTAAAGAATTACTGGAATAGACACAGGATTTTTCTGAATCACAGGTTGTACCTAAAATTCCATACAACTTTCAAACATGGGTAGTTTTGAATAGGGTAGTGGTTGAATACAAGGTTTTAATTTGTCTCAGAACTACAGGTTTTGCAGCCACAAACTATGACAACTCTAAAGAAACTTCTGGAAGTGCAATAATATTTTTTGGAGCTATAATATTAAAATGCTTGCCAACTACACTTGCTTTGCTCATCATGAAAATCGAAGTTTCCTGTACATTTTAACTTTCTTTGGAGAAAAAAATTAACTGTATTTTCATTGTATGCATGCTGCATATTCCGGTTACAGGACCAGGAACATTTGTGAGATCTATAGGTTGCACCATGGTGCAAATAATTTTCTGATTTTGGCTAGCAACTATCAGACCTTAAAAACACCATTATGGTCAGATAATATAACAGTAAGAGAACATTAAACAAATTAGGAAGGACACATAAGGGAATTCAGAAAATAAATATAGCAAAGAATGTATTAATAATTAGAGTACTTCTAAAATAGTGTTTGCTTTCAGAAATTAAAGAAAAAAATGAGCATTTCAGTTTCTTTTTCTTTTAGCTGTTTCACCTAATATGAGTAGTGCAGATCTTAATAGCATGATTATTCATCTGTGTCAGAGGTTTTTCAGAGGGTTATGGGGCACTATGAAAACAATCCATGATGTCTCTAATCTCTCAGAATAAAATGCCAAAAAAAGAAAATCCTAGAGAATACTCATACTTTTTCAAATGTTTGTGCTATAGAATAAGACAACAGAGGCATTAGATTTTGACCATTTTAATGCATAGCACATGTTCTGTAAGTGGCTGATTCATATTCTGGGGTTAAGAATTTCCGGGGAGAGATTCTATTGGCAAATAATTACAATTCTAAAATTAATGTTTTAGACAAGATTTTTCCTGAAGACTTACAAGTCCTTTAGAGTTCTGATAAAGAAAAACTGCTACATGATGATACCAGGTCATCCTTCCAGCTGGATGTAGTTATACTCCCAGAGCTATTCACTTTCCTCAGAGGATGAGAAACGTGTATAAGAAATCTTTCTACATGCAATATTTATTTTATTTTATTTTATTTTATTTTATTTTATTTTATTTTATTTTATTTTATTTTATTTTATTTTATTTTATGTTATTTTATTTTATTTTTCTATTCTACTCTTATTTATTTTATAAAATGAAGAGCAAAGATTCAAATATAGTATTGGAAGCTAAATCACAGGAAAATTGTGAGGAATATACTATTATAAATGCAGTTCTTACCTCTGCATGTGGAAGACTAACATAGTGCAAAATATCTAAAGGAAATCACAGTTATTTTACAAAAGAAGAATTATTCATGAATGTTTGTGCATTTTAAGGCTGGTTACATTCAAAATTTTCATACTGGAATGAATAGAGTACAGTATGTAATGGTATTTATTATATATTAGTTCTTTTCCAGAATTAGAAACTACATAAGTGATATAACTAATTTTACCCACAATATAAAGGGTTGATACAGTTCTACCTAGATATTTTTGAATCTAAAATGAAGATTAGGTTAAAGAATTACCTTTTTTGGGCTGGTACAACTATATAACACTAGGTTAGGAGTCCTTTTCAATAGACAATTATATCAGCAATGTGATGAGCAGTATCCCTAAAAGATGCTCTGTTTGGAAAACCACATCACATCCATTCATTTCTATAAACTCAGCCCTAAAGTGCATCCTATATCATCATAATGGTGAAACTGCAGCCCTAGAGATACAAATGCATCACTGTGAATATGTCAGATTAGCTTCAGAGTCAGGTCTATCAAGCATTCTTGCCCTTTACCTCATATACAGCTCACATTTTCTCTTGTCTAGCTTCAATAATACAAAAATTTAAATTCACTTGGGGTGTTTCTCCTTTATGCATATGGACATGTAGTTATAACACTGATTAATCACTGGTATTGTAAACAATATTTATCAGAAGCACACATTAAAAGTTATATGAAATATGCTCAGCTTCACAGTTAAACATTAATTATTATAATAGATTTTGAGACCTTGGTAGGTCATTTGGAGAAAAGTTATTAAATCTTTCCTAGCTTATCTTGGATTTATAAAAAATCCACATTAATTATTAACAAGATTTATTGAAGAAAATTATGAAGACGTGCATGTAATGATTAATATTACTGTTTAGATGGCAATACTAATGTGCTCAGCTGAAATTTGACACCAAAAAAAGCATTACAGTACCAAGTCAGCATAGTTTCCTATAAATACTAGACTACAAATACTTGTAGCGCAATGAAATAGAGCATCAAAGGTCAACAGAAAGAGACTCCTCTTGTTCCTGAATCAAATGTCATTTGTCCAACAAACTAAAGAAATGATTCATCAACATTTCACTGAACTGTAGAACTTATAAGAAGCCCAAAGACAAACTTCTGAAGTACTTCTTGAAGTACTTTCAAGACTGAACAAAGGAGATCTGCTAGACATCTACGGAAGCTGTCCATCTGAAGAGAAAGTACAGTAAGGCCTTGTACTCATGAGATCATAAAAGCTTAATGTGTAAGAAATATTGTAGAAGCCAAGAGAAGAGTGCCTTCCTGCAATCAGACAAAACTGTGCGTACACCACCATAAAGCACAAGCCCCAAACACCATCATCCACCAGCCCCATCCACCCAAACATCCATCTGGGGTGGTTTCTGGACAGGATACTCCAAAGGCTGTGACACATTTTATAACGGTGGTGGGCTGGTTGCAGAAATTCAGCAGGTGGCCATACAGGATGGAGCTGCACAGGCTTCCTCTTGTGGCATTCACAAAAATAAACCATCTGTGTTTCACTAATAAGTATTCTTGAAAATACTTCTTTACATTTGAAGTAATGCCTCAGCATAAACTTCATTTCTACCACCTACGACTGTTCCAATTAGGAAGTGGAACATAAGAGGCCAATCAAAGATGTTGCTTGTGTGTTTTCATCATTCTGATGTACTTCAGTCCATGACACTTCCTTTACTTGTCTAAGTTTGTTAAAGAAGTACATTGGAAGCATAAGGAGTACTAAAAGAGGGACGCCAAGGTGCTCTCTTCTCATCCACAGAGGAGTTTATCAGATTCAAGAGCACTTATCTTGTTTCACTAGAGATTTCAGTCTTAGTAAGAAACATTTAAACTCTGTCTTATCCATTTCTACTGAAAGCTTTCTCTTAAATAAATAAGTAGCACAGAGTACCTTACCTAGTTTCAACACAAGGACCTCAAAGACTTCAATTTAAAAAAAAAAAGGAATGATTTCCCAAGTTTGAAAATTAAAATATGTAGCTAATATTCTGTATTTTCCTTTTCAGAACTGACAATTTTATATCTAAAGGCAATCCAAGTTTGAAAATACTTTATAATTAACAATTGAATTGTTAAAATAATTTGCATTGTATATCTAACTGAAGGAGATGAACTAAGTCACAACTGAGTACGGATATTTTCAGTCTTTTTATTGTCCTCATTTCAATTCTCTTAAAGTACTTTGGAATTTCATTATTACATTTTTTTGAAAGGAGGATGAGTGAGACAGTGAACAGCCGGAAAGCAATTTTTTAAAATAATGAAACACAACTGTGTACATAAAACTAAAGAAATTACAAATATTTTTCTATTAATCTTTTCCTCAACAACCAAATCTCTTTCTGAGTATAAAGCATAAATCAAACAAGGGAAAGGGGCAGTTGTCAGTAATAACTAAGTCTTTTACACATTTCTAGACATCCATGAGAAGCAGCTATTTTTATCCTAATGGAGAAAATCAGAAGTGATTACTCAGTTGAAGAATGTGAGGCTGTTAGAAAACAAGCTTGATGTAACTGTGTGTCAAGGGCAAGAGGAAAACCTTCTACCACTGCACTTGTTTAGTGCAGGCTGAGCACAAGTCCGGATGGGCTGCTTCCAGTGGTGCTTGCAGAGCTGGCTAATGGGTTTGCAAGACCAGCCCCTTGTTTTTAGAAACTTTTGAAGAGTAAATTCGAAAGGAGCACTTAGCTTGTGCAGAGAGGATAAAGGGAGAGGGTTTGTTTAGCTTGAAGAAGAAATTACTATAGAGACAACTAGTAGCATGTGCCAGCATCTATGAGGAGGTCACTTAGAAGGTGGAAGCAGAATCTTAACAGTGGGAAGAAAAAAAGAAACAGGTAAAAGAAACAAGGAAGGTTTAGACTGAGTGTAAGGAAAACTTTTCTTCAGCATGAGAACAGTTAAACACTGGAACAGGTTGCCCTGAGAAGCTGTGAGGTCTCCCTCTTTGGAAGTCTTCAAGACACAACTGGATAAAGCCTTGAGCAATCTGATCTGATCTCTCAGCTGACTTGCTTTGTGTAGGAATTTGAACCTCCTGGGGTCCCTTCCAGCTTGAACCCTCCTGTGACACTGTGATAGTAAACTTTCATTAAGTATCCAGAACCAGGAAAAAGGGGGCGAGAGAATATCTTTGTTTCTGAATAAGCCTTATAAACATTTAGGATCCTAAGCAAAAATAAATAAGCAGACAAACAAGGAAAGGAGATGGACTGAACACTTAATAGCTATTCCTAACATCACAGTATACCTTGAGAAGTATGTTAGGAAATCAATTGCTTTGCTTTATATTTATGAAAATAAATTTCGAATCTGCTAGAACAAATTGTTCCCTATTGGAAAGCAAAAAGGCCCACCCTGTTAAAACAAAGATGGCTCTCTCGCAGCCACTGTACATGCTCCTGTGTTGCCATGAATTTTCCTGGTTTGCTAAGCGTTCATATTAAAGGAGAAACGTGCAGTTTCTCACGCTGGTGAATTGTAAACACAGGACCATGTTTTGTAAATATTGGCAATGTTATGAATACTTTCTCCAAGACAAGGGGAGGTTGAATGACAGCCTCCTGGACCAATGTGACAGGAGAGGTGGCGATACCCTTCTCCAATCCATGGTCACCTTGCCACAGGTATATAATGGAAAAATAAACTAAGGGCAGGTCTTCTGCCCTGCTGCTCTGTTGCACCCAGATCTGTGTCCCCAGTCTGTGTTCCTGGTTGGGCCTCCACGGTGATAACTGGCGCCCAACGTGGTCAAGTTGCAAGCTAGTGAGGAAAGAAAAAAGAAGAAAAAAAAAAAATCTGCCTTCTACAGCTGCAAAAAGAAGAAACCCACGATGTTCTCAGAGGAACGATTGATGATGGAACTGCTCCACTCCTTTTTGTTGTCCTGTGACGCTGACTTGACCAGGAAACACGTGAGAGAACTATTTAGCTGGGGAAAGAAACTTGGAATTTTTTATACTGCTGAAAAGGCACTTTATATTGGCCCATGGAGAACCCTGGGAAAAAGCCTTTTCTCTGCCGTCCTTGACGGAAACTCTAAGGCAGGCACTCTTTTACGGGCATAGACAACAGTCTTCCCACTTTTAAAAGAGGCTGGGGAGGACTTTGAAGTTGATTCTGGGCTTTCGACAGGAAGCAGGACTGGCTCCCCTGTGAGCTCCGTCGCTTCTGACGAGGATTGCTCTGATGCAGGGTTGGAGCCGATGCAGGAGACCCCCACCCCCATGTCCGGGGGTTGGGCGCGCCCAGCGGGGTTTTTGGAAGGGCGGGGAAGCTTTTTTCGGTCCGCTCCCCGCGCGGTTTGCCGGGCGGGGAGCTGGGGTGCCGAGGGGGCGGAGCGCTCGGCCTCGGGTCCCACGCCGAGCGCGGGGGATCGCCCGCGCCGCCCCGGGCCGCCGTGCCGCGGCGACCCCCCCGCTGCCCGCCACCGCTGCGGGGTCCGCCCTGCAGCTGCCGCGCGGAGCCGCCCCGCCTCGGGCCCCCTGCGGGGAGCCGGGGGGGCCGCCGTGCGCACCGCCCCCGGTGCTGCCGGCGCCGCCCCCTGCCACCGCCTCCCCGGCCCGCCCCGCCCCGCCCCGCCGCGACCTGCTCCGCGCAGGATTCGGCAGGCGAGCCCGGCGGGGACGGCCCCTCCCTGCCCCGTCCCGCCGCCGCGCCAAATGCTGTGCGCGGGGTCGCCGCCGCCGGCGGTCTGTGCGGTGCCCGCAGCGGAGCCGCCGCCGCCGCCCACCGCGCTGCGCCCCGCCCCACGCGTCCGGTGCCGGTCCGGCGCCGCGGGGGGAGGGCTGGGCGCAACGCTGCCCGCTGCTGCGGGGCCCCCCGCGATGGACAGCCCCCCCGCGCCGCCGCGCGGCACCGCCGCGCGTCCCCTCCCTGCCGCTCGGGGAATGCCCCCCCGCACCGAGCGGGAGGGGCTCTCGGCTGCCGCTGCTGCCGCCGACCTGGCCACCGACCCATCGGCTGGCCGGGCAGGAGCTGAAGGCTGTGGCCCGTCGGCCACGCCTCCCTGCCCAGCGCGACAATCACCCCCCCGCTCAGAGAGGAGTCTGAGCGAGTCACTGTCCCCCGCCCGCCCCCCCTACGGGGCCGGGTCGGCTGTGGGAGATGATAATGGGGCAAAAGCGTTGTCTGATGTGCACGCTTTCCCTGTCGTGAAATCGGATGAGGCTTTTAGTCCGGCATCCCAGGTGAACCAGGCTGCTGACCTAAGAGAGCTGCTGCCTGAAGATGCAGCTTTGCCCGAGCCAGTTCAGGGACCTGTGGACGTGGGTCCACAGCATCATAGCCATGATGACCCATCATGGGCAGTCCCGCTTCCCTTATCAAGGGACGTGGCAGAAGATAATATAAGCTTCACTGAGGCAATTCAATGGATCAGTGCAGAATTTGAGAATCTGATCTTTCCTTATGTAATAAGAGGTCTTGCAACAATGATGCTTGAACCTCAACAGGTTTTTACCTTTGAAAGAAATTGGAAATTCCTAGCTGGACAAATGGCTGTCGAAAATAGCCACCTGCCTCGAGACGATCCCTTGTTTGGGGTCGGAGCTGACCTACTTATGGGGAGGAGTCAATATGCTTGCCCTGATGTGCAAGCTGGCCTTTCTTTCATTGTTTTAGATTCGTGCAGATACATAGGGATATCTGCATTGATAAAAACCAAGTTATCCTTCTCCCCAAAGGAAGACTTCTTAGACATAGCACAGAAGCCAGAGGAAGCTTTTAATGAATTTATATCGCGTCTGATGCATTTTTTAAAGACGAGAGTCAAGGATATAACTTTGACAATGATAATTTTGGAGCAATTAGCAAGAAGCCATGCTAATTCTGCTTGCCAGAGGCTCCTGGAAACCATTCCAGAGACTTCTACTGTCCTGGAGATGGTCCAGACCTGTGCAGTTCTAAAGACCTGTGATTCTATGGTGATGACCCCAACGGCTGCTTCACAGCCGGCAGAAAAGAGGCAGAATGATGGACATGAGACACAGGCAGATATTCAGCCTAGTGGAGAACAGGAAAAGGAGGCACAGAAAGTGACTCCCTTGTTTTTCTGCGCACAAGGTGTGGGTCCAGACCATACTGCAGAAACTTGTAAAGCAGTGGGTCATGATGAGCCCACGCCAAGCCCGAAAACTCGGAGGCGAAGAAAAAGACGAAGACGTCAGGGGGACGAAACAGTTTCCCAAGCTCTAGAACAAGAGCAAAATTCTCTGGCTGGTGTACAGCCATCATATCAAGTGTAGGAAGTGTTGATGTTGCCACATAGCTATGGTCAGTTTTCCTTGGACCTTGCAGTGGGTTTCTACGTCCACATCCTATGTTGCATGCATTCTTTGAGAAAAAGTCAATTGCTCAATTTGTGTTTTCTAAGTTCTCTATCCTCAGGTTCTGCGATCCATGCTAAGAAGGTGGCCACTGAAAGTCTGCTGAGCTGCCTCAGATGCATTGGACTGATCCTGAAACCTTGTGCATCCTGTGCCACCCTAGTGCCACCCATCAGAGAAGCCTCTTCGAGATCTGATTGACATGGACACGGACTGGCATCCTCTCTTTTCCTATATGGCCTCCATAGAGACTTTGGATCCTGTGGAGCTGCTGGACAAGGACAGACTGAAGCAGTGTGATGCTGAGAGCCAACGGACTGTTAATCATGGACTCAGAGGAATTGTTTGCTACGGCTCAGTTTTATGTATGGTAGCCATTGTGACCTCTGTGGGGAAAGGGCACGTTGTTTGGGGGTTGTGGTTTTGGGACAGAATTTTGAGGTTCAGAATTTTGAATTGAGTGATTAATTTTTCTTGGAATGCTCCTGCCTTTTGCACCGTATATTCCCTTGTATCTTATAAAAATTTAAAAATATGAGGGTGTTGGTTGAATTATGTTAGACTATGCTCGAGATATTTTGAGCAAGTTATTGCAAGGGGTTCAGGGTGAAACCCTGGGTAGCAAAGGCAGAATCAGACCAAAATGTAGCCCTCACACCGTCACCTAAATGAAGGTCGGTGAACTTTATACAGGTTTTTTTTTTCTTTCTTTTTTCCTGTCATAGAATTGTTCATTTTTCTTTTTTTGTTTTCTTTTTAATATACTTAAAAGGGTGAGATGTTGCCATGAATTTTCCTGGTTTGCTAAGCGTTCATATTAAAGGAGAAACGTGCAGTTTCTCACGCTGGTGAATTGTAAACACAGGACCATGTTTTGTAAATATTGGCAATGTTATGAATACTTTCTCCAAGACAAGGGGAGGTTGAATGACAGCCTCCTGGACCAATGTGACAGGAGAGGTGGCGATACCCTTCTCCAATCCATGGTCACCTTGCCACAGGTATATAATGGAAAAATAAACTAAGGGCAGGTCTTCTGCCCTGCTGCTCTGTTGCACCCAGATCTGTGTCCCCAGTCTGTGTTCCTGGTTGGGCCTCCACGGTGATACTCCTGCATAAAAAGGAGTGTTTGATGAGAAAGATTATGTGTTAAGTTTACTTATCATGATGGACAGTACATGAGTAATATATCACTTTCTCTAAACTTCAAATTCCAATGTACTTAGAAGATAATTCAGTATTCACATTTCTTAGCACAGACTAATCTCAAACAAACACTGAATATTTCCAACTGACATTCAAAATGTGCACTTGACAAAAGGGAAAGGAAAAAATTAAGCAAGAAGAGGAAAAGGGGAAAAAAATCAATATGTGACTGATTTGGAAAGAAAAAGACCTTCTCCATCTCACTTTTCCCATCTTGAACACATTTTTAAAATGCCTAAGAATCCACAAAATTGTTTTTTTCTCTCACCATGCTTATTTTCACCTCCAGATGATGAAAAGTAACATTTTTCTGCTGTATTATGTGTCATCATTTTCAATTAAAGTAAAAGGTTTGTAAATGCAGGCTTTAGAATTAGAAGTGACTATAGTCCAGGAATATATTAAGTAACCTATGACCCACAAATGTTAATGAAAGCAATATTATTAGTATGGGAATCCTCTAGGGAGTGTGATTCAGAGTAAGTACGAGACAATTCAGGAACTGAGAGATTGGGGGGTTCATTGAAATTATTACATCAACTTTATGGTACTATTTTATACTGTTAATCTTCATAATAACTTCACACTATCAGAAAGAACCCTTTCTGCTATCACAAAACAATGTTTGCTTTACCATGCAAACCTATTCTGCACATACTTTTTGTGACATTGAGGCAATTGCAGGAGAAAAACCATGAAGTTTATGACTTCAATACAATAAAAAAGCATTGTAAATAAAATTTTTTTCTCTCAAGCTCAATTATTAGCAATATTTTGTCCTTGCTTAGCTAAAACATAAGTTCCAGTTTTCAGTTCAACAAGCTCAACACAAACTGTCGTATTTTATTCACATATGCACAAGCAAAACCCCCTTAATTCTCACCATAATTCTACTTAATCCCCTCTATATTTATTTGTAATAAATTTGACACAATTACACCTATGCAACATAAACAGATTCATAATTCCACTGATTCCTATGAGAACATGGTACACCCCCATAGCAGATGTATCATAGGTTCTCTTAGGTTTAAGATATACACTCTGAAAACTTACAAATGGTAAGTAATTTATATAAAATCCAGTTGTAAAATGGAACTGAATATTTAAGCTGAAGATATATGCAATCTTTTTACCATTTTTCTCTTGCATATCAATGCAAGAGAAAAATGAAGATGAAAAGAAGTAAAGCTCAGGTCATGGAAAGGATATTACAACTAAGACAATTTCTGAAAAATAAGTTTCAAGGCTCAGAAATTCAAGTGTTTTTGAGTTTTGAATTTGGTACATAATAAAATATAAAATATAAATAAACTCCCAAAAAAGCCTGTCTTTGAATCTAGAGATTGAAATGTTCTACTCTTTAGTAAAATATTTCCTTTGATATAAGAGATGGCAGTGATTTTTCAGACTCAATAGGCGACATAAAGTCTCAAAGAATTTGTCACAGTTGTGGTTTCCCATAACAGACATAAAAAAGTAGTGCCATGAAGGAGAAATAAGATACAGCCAGGCCTTTTTATGTCTCTACACACATGCACAGGACCCATTCAGTGTAATCTCTCCTTGTTCTTCTAGATTGGATTGACTGCTATGTTCATTGTTCACGATGATTCATAAAATTTCTGACTTACCTTCTGCCTATGGTTCTTCAAAGAAACCTAAATCTTTCATTTAGTGGTAATTTTTTTTCTTTTTAGATATTCCATGAAAATTATGCATTTTAGATTATCAAGAAAAAGAAAATTTTTCTTAAAATGGACAAAGAAATTTGGTCCTTTCAAAAATTTAATCTAATAGCTTGGCTCACAAAAGCAGAAATATATTTGTTTCTTTAAAAGTTGTCTTTATAGATAGATAATCAAAGCAAATGTTAAATTCTTGTACATGTTCTAGAGGAAAATCTACTCTGTTGCATAGTGAATGTATAATAGCTTCACTCCATGTTCCCAGTTAAAATGAAAATACCTCCAACCTATTAAAAAAAAACAAAACACCCAAACCAAATAAACGAACAAAAGAACTCCACAAACCAAACACAATGCAAAACAATTTATTTAGGGTCAAAGATTGGAATAAACTGTGACCTCTCTTCTTAAGCTACCTAAAAAACCCAAATACAATTTCATTTTCCTAAGCACATTTTACCATAAAATTTCTATAATTAAGTTCAGTCCAAAAAATTTCAGGGACACAAAAGAAATGAGTTATAACCCTTTGAAATCTATCAATGAATGTTTAGCAGAAACTCTTAATAATTTTTTTTTTCTGTTTCAGGAGAGATGCTAGACTAAAATAACAACAGAAATCTTAACAGCAAGGCACTCCTGATACTGTCCATACATTTTTTATGTTAATATGCAGCTCAAATCAAAGGCCATTTGGAGTTCAAGATTGTGTGGCATTCATATCACAAAGAAGAGAAGGCCATAAGAAATATGTATATATATTAAGGAAAGCTGCCAAATAGAGTAGTAAATGTTCTTCTAAAATTTGTAGTTAAGTCTCTCTGACTCTCACAATAGAATAACTCTACTTACATATAAAAACTGTTTCATAAATTTCAATCAAAATAAATATTTCCTATTGATCTGACACACATGCAAATACAAGGCTACCTGATATTTTGAAAATCTCATTAATTTCTTGATTTCTGCAACACAGTAAGTTAAATACAGAGACAACAGAGATACGGATATTTTTCTCTTATCTTCCAAATCTAAAATTATGATGATAACATCACAGAAGAATGCACTGGCATAGAAAGGCCAAAAGTCTCTCATGCATGACTTAGACTTATGAACAGCTGAAAAGATGCAGGACAAAAAAGTTGGTGACTTCTAAAGCTTCTCAGTTTTAGGTTTAGCTCAGCATCTTTAGATGTGCAGTCTGAAGTACAACAGCTTCACAGATGGTGTTACTGTGTCCCTCCAATGCAGCTTCTCACTACACAACTGATTTCACACAGATTTTCACTGTCTGCACACCTGCATAGACATCTGGTTACATATATTTAAGACATAATTTAGAATTGGTATTTGACTTTAAGTCTTTAAGACTTTTTTTCAATCTTTTCATAAACCAAATGTGCTTTATATTGATGAGCAGTTTTCACTGAAATGAAAATGGTAACATTAAAAGTGATCAAAGTTATTTTTTAATTACTCTCAGCAATAATGAAGAGTTTTATAATTTATGAATTCAAGAAAGAAACATGAAAAAAAAAAAAAGCTTTTTCTTCTCTAAATGGAAATATCCTGTCCTGGAAAGATGAATATTTATCTAAACTGTGCAATGAAGAACATGGTCAATGTAAAAAATTACCTAGTACAAAGAGTTCCCTCAAGGCACAGGTACTCCAGGTTCTCACTTTTCCAGTAAACAAGAGGTCTCAAAAAAGGTTTCTCTTACCTTGCAAAGGTGACACAAACTCAGAAGTATTGAACTGAGTTTCCATCCAACCTGTCTGGCAAATTCAGGGATGTTTGTCTGAACCCTTCGTATTTTTTAATCTATATTGCAATTAAAAAAAAACCTGTGAAAAATAACACAAAAGAACAGAGTCATTTAACTCTGTGGTTCAGATTCCTGTATATTTTATGAGTCACAAAATAAAATTCAGTTGTTAGCATTTATTTATAAATTTTCATCTTTACTAACCTCTGCTTACAATAGTGTCCTAAAGGTTTGTTTTCTTTTACTGTGGAACTACAGGCTGTCATAGTGAGAGCTCAGCCTGAATCAGTTTTGAGTTTGTGAGATGTTAACTAGAATCTACATCACTTTCAGCTGAAACTTTTTGATATCTTTGAACTGAAACATTTCATTTGTTGTGGTGGAAGTGACGTACTTAATTTTGACATAACATGAAAAAGTGTCAGGAATCTGTCACCCTGAGCCCTCAGTTCAGCAGGTCAGTATACAGGATAGCAGTATATAAAAAAAATATACAGCTATATAATTTATAATTTTAAAAATATAATATAAAAATATACAGCTATATAATTTTATAATCATAAAATTTTAGTTCCTCTTAGGCCAGGAAACACCACTGCTGAGCACCACCCTTGAATGGCTGGAGTCATGGGTTCACTGGGATAGAATCTGTCTATAAGCTGTCCCTTAGTCAGCAATGATAAAATAAAGCACATCAGCTCTAACTCTTACGCTTAATTCCTAAATTAATGAAAATTTATGATTAAAAAGTTTGGAGTTTGATTAATAGTTTTCCTATTTAGTGCATTCACTTTTGCAGTAAGTATAACAATAATAATTTTCTCTGAAGTTCAGAAATTTTCTCTTAAAGAAGTCTAGAACTAGAAAATGAAAATGAAATTTAGAAAATGAAAATATTAAGTGGAAAACAACATTAAAAAAAGAGGGAGAAAATAAAATCTTGCAAAATTCATCACTTACTTTTTAAAATGTTGTGAAAATATGGGAGGAGTTGTTCTAAGATATTTGTCTTCTATCACATAGGCTTTACTTTACCTACTTTACCTACTGCAGAATACCTCTCCTGCACAGTGAAAAAGCCTACTCAGGACACCTTGTGACAAGAACCATTCAACCCACAACCAGGGATTAGAAAATCTCCTTGTACCAAAATACCAACTGGGCATAAACAATACCCCTAAGACCCTAAATTCTTGTTACTCTACAGAAAAAAAATTGTCTGGAGACATGCAAGATAACTGGGGGTTACTTGGCAAACTTTGTATTAAAAAAAGGCAATTTTAAAGTTGTCACCAACTAAACAGTCTCCAAACATAATGAAGCCATTTGGCTTGCAAGAGTAAGGACATCAAAACTTTTAAGCTTAGTACATTTACAGGGATGATATTGTCTAGCATGAATATATTCTGGAACTGTACAAAAATGCTTGTTATGAACTACTTATTCTACTGAGGTAATCAAATGGGCTTCACTAGGAGATGCCCTTCAGGCAAAGGGATGAAGAAATTCATCATCCTTTAAGCAAACTCTGTGCTCTCTCCTATTTCTTGATGATCTGTGATCAATAAACTACCTGAGGATTTGCTATGGAAAGTAAAATTTCTTGTACACTGTAGGAACTGCATACTGATGATCCTCACTGATTTCAGTAAATAAATTAATAAACTGTTTTGCTCTACTGCTCTACTCTTTTGCTCTTGTGATGTATGAATTCATGTACTATAAAATCCATTGCAATAAGGTATTCCAGTGAATGCTTCCATGAATGCTTTTCAGTTTTTTGGTTACTCCTCCAGGGTTTCAGCTGATAAAAGAGCTCCCATTGCATGTTCACTGATGATTGCAAACCTTGATATATAATCCTGCAATGCCCTCATTTTCTAATGCCTAGCATTATTCCAGAATATTTTATTGATTAAACCAGTTCTTGCCACAAAGTTCCATGTGTTTCTGATTACCTCAGTCTCCTGATTAATTTGATATAAGCTTGCTTCCCTCTTTCTTTAACATTACTAATTAGTGGGCAAAGCAAAACGTTGCATTCCCCAATAAACTTTCTCAGCTCTAATATACACTCTGAAGCTGGCTTTATTTTGTTAAGGCACTTTAGTCAATCATTCATTGAATATAAGATAGAATGTTTTAACTGTTCTAATTACAAGTTATTTCTCCTTTCCAATGTCTCATGCACTATTTTTCAGTTATTAAGAGCAGCTTCAATACACTTTTTTTATCCTACATTTGTTGTGGACTGTAGCCATCTTGACAAAATCTCAGAAATGTCAGTAAATCCAACATTCTAATAGAAATACCAGGCAAACTTAAATACATTGATTAAATTTCCAAGCATGGATTAGGTAGCACTGAGGTCCTCAAAATAATTTCTTCAATATCAAAAGCTCTTGCTTAACTGTGTTGTATAATACAGGATATGTCTAAGTAGATGGATGACTCCCGTGCTTGAAGTCATTACTCCCTGGTGTTTTAACTATGGACCGTCTCAGAATTACCCCAGCCTGAGCAGCCTGGTGATTCTCACCTCTCTAAATTTCTCTGGTTCCAGAGTAACCCAGGCATTTCTCAGAACATGCTCAAAACTGATGTGTACTCACCTACAAATGTAGAAAATTAAATCTCTTACAAAATACAGCTGTGACTTCTGTTTGTTCTGAAATTGCCAGAGGGAGAGAGCAGTCACTCATTTTTCTGAAGTGGTAACTAAGTGATTATTACCCTTTCCCATGAAATGCCACAGTTATTTCCAAACCCTTCTACATTTATACTTCCAAAACACACATTTTCCAAACTGAGAGTGAAAAAACAGATTAAAGGAAAAGCACCCTATAGGAGAAGGAGATGAGAAAGACAATCTGTTTCTCTGCACTATTTCTGCATGTCATCCTGATATGTAACTAGAGAACGTAACTAAGCCTATGAGTTTCGAACAATCAGTGTCTAAAACACTAAACTAAAGAGTCAACCAGTCTAACAACCTATCCTTGCACTGTAAACCTTGACTTGTTATCTGCAAGACTTCAGCAAATAAGCAGACTGCAACCCCAGCATAATTTAAAGCCTTTGAGATCAGGGCTTGCATCTTGCTGGCAATATATGTGGATTTAACTCCCTCATGCTGAATGAAACTCCTCTCTGCTGAGGATTTGTACCAGTGGCCATTATCTGAAAAGTAATAACTTTACTGCCTGTTTTAAAAGAAAATAGTCCTGCATTGAAATACACGTCTCAGGAGAGGCTCCTGGGGTCTCATTATCAAAGATACATAGCTGTGCAGCACGTGACCATGCTCAGGAGAGAGGTGGCATTTCAACACAGTATGCCAGACAGTAATTTTTGTTTGTGGGAACATGGTGGAAATACAGTGCACCACATCCCTCCCAGAAAGTGTAATCTTACTGAAAAACCCCAAAGATATAAAGGGTAGTTTTTGATCAACAATAAAAAACATGTCTACTAGAGGAAAGGAAAGCATGGCAGTTTTTTGCATCCAGTACTTAAACTGCACCAGGAATCATTCTATTTGCATTAAAACTAGGGGTACAGTAGTATTTAATATACCTTGTATAGAAGATCATGGGGCTGCACTGTCAGGCTCTAGGCACATTATTTGACCACTGCCCAGTCACTGGCAAAGGGTATGCTCATTCAGCAGGATATAGAGGACAACTGGACATGACAGGTTACAGACACAGACAGCACCACAAAAGACATCTGGATCTCCCTGTCAGCTGGGGTCTGCTGTCCTGGCTGTGTCTCCTCACAACTTGTTGTGCATCACAGCCTCCTCCCAAGTGTAGAGGAGTGAGAAGCAGAAAGGACCTTGACACTGTGCCAGCACTGCTCAGCAATTAAAAAAACACCCCTGTGCTATCAATGCTGATCCAAGCACAAAGACAAAGCATAGCCCTGTTTTCAGCTACTGTGAAGAAAATTAACTTTGTCCCGGCCAAAATCAAGAGACAGTATCAGAAAAATCCTGTTTGAGTACAGGTGTAGCAAATCTGGGATCAAAGGCAAAAGAGTAAATGAGAGCACGTTTTATGCTCGTGGGGGAGAAAGGGAAAGATTCAATGTGGGAGAAAAAACGTTAAGGATCCAGAAAGGGGATGCTGAGGCAGACAGTGATTTGCTGGATGTTGAGGATGACTGATCTGCTTATTGTCTCAGCCTAAGGAGAATAAAAACCAAAAACCCAATCACACCACACAAGTTAAACCCATCCTTCATTTAAGAGGATGGTGCAGGGGAGATGCAGAGGTCACAGGCATCAGATACCATCAGGTACCTGTTACCCCAGGTCTGTTGACATCATCATCTTAAAATTGCACAAAAGCAACTGGCAAATCTGCATCCTGGCCCTCTAATGATCTCATCAGCCTCAGGAGGACACACAAACGCTCCCAGATCGTGTGCTATCAGCCTATCAGCACCACCCTGCAGCCAGCTTGATCAGTATCAATTAAGCATCTGATACTTAATCAGTTAAGTATCTGTAAGCATGGAATAAAAAAGGCATGAATTTAATCTATGATAGGATTTAATTTAGACTTCATGAACAGATAGGTGGTTGTTGACTTCGTCTTTCACAACTATGAATAATATCAATTTCATAAACACCGCTGGAACAATATCAAAACTTTCATATAATAAAAAAGTCAAACCTTTCTGATGTAAGTGAAGCAAAACACGGTGTATGTTTTGATCAAATAGAAATCTAGGTAATTGAGTTGTGTCTTGTAAAATGAAACATTTTCACAATCCAAAATTTTCACAATCAAATTTTTTCAAGGATAATCAATGAAAAATATTGAATTTCATAGATATTGTGCTCCAATTTCTTTCTCCTACTTTTGAAAAGTTCCTTACAAGATATGTACCCTTTCTCCAACAGAAGCTCTAATTCCACTGTTGCAGAAAACTTTATATATACTGCAGAACACAGTTATTGAGAGTTATCTGTAAAACCATTAGATGGTGTCATTACAGATGGTCCCACAAGTGGAATTTCAAATTACAGAAAATAAACAAAAGAAAACCCCAATGCACACAGAAATTACTTGCTGGAATATCCCTCAAATAATTTTGTGTGAACATACTGTTATAACTTCATAAGGATAAAAGATGTATTTTCCATTTCTTTTCACTTTCTTTGCTTTTAGAAATTTTAACCGCTAACACTCTTCTGAAAAAGTTTTCTTAATAGTTAGATCAAGCCTCTTGTACACTGCATAAGTTTTTTAGAAATGATGTTTAGCATCTTTTCATTATTCAGGTTGTTTTCTTTTTTTAAATTCTATTCATATTTTAAATAATTTCTAGAATTTCTGGGCTGTAGTCAGTTGGCTCAAGAAGTAACCCCATGTGGAAGTTAGTGAAATCAGAGAGCCAAAATCCTCAGAGAGGACTGGGTTCTACTCATATTATGTTGGTTGTTTCTTGTGAGTAAACCTTTACCAACAGTTATTCTGACCAAATTTTATGAATACTGATAACACATAGCAGTTTCCTGCTTCAATGTGTTACTGAAAATTGGGTTTTGTATGTATCACTACATTCATTTTATTACCCATTGGAGAATATAAAAGAAGTAAATTAAGGTATACATACTTAAAGTGAGCATAATTTAAGTAAATTTAGCTCTAAACATTTTACAGTACAGTTGTGTAAGTTTTTGCTCAGATGATTGTAAAAGATGCTTTTTTTGTTTTAAGGGTACATTGGATATTGCATTTATCTTTCTAAATGTAATACAAATCAGAAAAAATAGAGGCTAGTAGTTGTAATTCAACAGTACATATGTTCAAATTTTCTTTAGCAGTCTTTTACTGCAAGGAGAAACAATTCACTGAATGTATAAAAATATAGACATTAGTAAAAGACCATTGCTGTTGTTGCCACAGTGACATAGCACAAAATGTGCAAAGCCTTAGGAGAGGTATTTACAAACACATTTATATCTTCACTCAATCTTCTGTTACAATAGTGATGGATTAAAACCACATACATTCAATATCAAAAGGATGACATCTATATATTCATCTGTTTTTTTCAAAATAGGAGCCAATCTAGTTGTAGATAAATTTGTAGTACATTACAGTTTTAAATCATATTACAGACACAGTATGTAGAATATGCAGTGTGTGCACAATAAAGAGAAAGCTATCTCCAGAAATTACAATCTAAAAATCACTCTCAGCATGTGAAATGGTCCCATGAAAGATCTCACAACAGGACTGAACTTAGCCCTTGCCTTGCCCAAAGAGTCATCATGATAGCTCTTTAAGTCTTCCTTTACTGAGCCTAAATCTGCCAGATTGGTGATGGAGAAGTAGCTAGTGAAAATTTGTTTAAATATGCTTGATACATTGAAAAGAGCCGTGATGGATTGTGGCTCATTATGAAATGCTGGGAAGAGAATTCTGGGATTATGCAAGGTTTGTTATGTAATGCTTGAAGGAGAAACTGAGATGGGAAAAGGGACGGGTGTGAGGAGGAGAAAGCATGGTTAAACAGAGGGAATAGAAGACAATTTGTCTTATAAAATTCCTTTCCTAACTGGCTGAGGGCTGTCTGTTGTCTGCACATTTGTCTGTCTGGGGGCTGAGTGCAGCTGCTGGAGTCAGGCCATGGGTCGGAGCCCAGGGTGCAGCACCTGGAGGGAGCAGGATGGGTGTGAAGTGCATGTGTGCCCGTGTGCAGGTACTTCAGCAGGGAGCACCAGACCAGACTAGCCAGAGAGCAGAATGAGTTTGGGATCCAGGGGTCAGAGAGGTCTCTGAAGGACCAAAGAATGTGAGAGTTGGCTTCAGGAGGAGCGACTGGAGGAGCCAGGACTCTGCCAGTCAGCTCTGGGTGTGTCCACAGCTCTGTACATCCTACTGGAAAGGTTCATTTGCATCTTGTTACATGAGACAGCTGGGGAGACCTGGTGAATCCAGGGCCAGCTGCTGGGCAAAACCTAAGGCCAGCTACTGGATGAAACCATATTATCTATACTTCTGTATTTTCCACGTCTGATTTTTGTCTTGATCAGCTAGAGCAGGATCAAGATTTTTCTGCTTTTATTTTGTCTGTGTTTCTCTGTTTGGCCCCCCATGTGCACTGTGTGTCTGTGTGCACGTGTGCCTACTGGGGACACGTGCTCACCGTCGCTGCCAGCTGGACCTGGAGGAATTGTGCTGCAGCAGGCTGACCCTTGAGGAACCACCCAATTTGGCAACTCCTAACAACTCCTACTCACAAGACTACCACACTTTCCTCCTTCATGCATTTAAAGGTAAGACTTACAGGATTTACGTGACATTTATTTGGAGAAAAAAGAGAAACATTTTGAAGAGCTAGAAGTAGATACTACTGATTTTTTTTTAGGGGACAAACAACTCTTATTTGGAGAGCTCAGGGCAGAAAACTAGACACAAAGGACATTGCAATATCAAATGAAAAAAAATGCAGTGAGAACTTAGCAGAAGAAGTTGCAGTGAAGAAGAAAAAAGCAAGAGAAAGGTTTTACTAATCAGTAAAATTTAAATACTGGAGTAAGATAGTCTTAATTATAAAGAGAATATTATAAGCTAAGGATAAAGCTGCCATGGAAGGGCTGGGAAATGGCTGTGGTGTGGCAATGAGCTAAAATGGAGCAAGGCATGACTATAAATATGGCCAGAAATTTGATACTTTTATGGAATAGCACTAATAATACTAAGAAAAAAACTTATGAGAGTATTAGTCTGTACATCTGAATTTCTAAGTAATGAAACAAAGGCATCATCTAAAGCAGTGGAGTTTCTTTCCTAACCAATAAATCAACAAGCAAAGACAAACTCTTCATGATCCCTCTCGGGAAAAAATAGGAGGAAACAAACAAACAAAGAAGCAAAAACCCCCAAAGTGATGAAAATTCTTCCAAAAATATCTATCAAAATAGTAACTTATTTCAATATCAAAAGAATCCATTCCTTCAAATACCCAGTAATTTAATGTATCAGAATGTCTAAAGAGTATTTATACTCTACAATTTCCATCTATGAGTGAGTCTACAAACTCACAGTTAAAATCTGCCAATTAGAATGAGTAACTGTTGATCAGTAGGCTGGACTACAAAACAATTAAAGATAAGAACCTGGAAAATCACAAGCTGTTTGTAAGGAGATGTTAAAGACTTTTCTTTATTTCAATAAAATAATGGGGCCTAAGAAAAAATTTAGTGTCCAAGGCATTTTCATATAAGCTAATTTTTTGGGTTCCACACTCTGGCAATATGAAAAGATGCAAAGGCTTCTTCAATTTCAGAGATGTATAATAAATTGTTGTGAAAAATGGAGAAAGTTTTTGTTGAGGCTGTAACTGGAAGAGTTGTGCAAGCAGAGCACTTTGCATAGTCTACATATTCCTTCATTGTTGTGTCTGTTAATCACCCATCTAGAAAGGGACAGCAATTGCCAGTGATGGATGATGACTGAAAATATCTCACCACATCCCAAAGGAAAGATGCAGCAGCAAGAAACAGCCTGTAATAAATTATTCTTATGCTGGAAAACTTGGGGCCAATTATTGTTCCTTTGACAGATACTGCACACAGCCTTTTTATGCTGGACACCTTGGTATGAGACAGGACAGCCAAGAGCTTTGCTGATGTAATGCTAATAATTGCACACTAATGGGATTCCTGGAAAATTGTGTATAACTCCATGCTGGATTTCTCTTCAAGAAAAAAAGAATAGTATAAGTAGATGTATAATTTCTGGAAAAAATTACAGTAAAATTTGGACAGTAATGTAGCTAAGATACCAAGCTCCATCTAAGTCCCCATTTTCCTAAGGTTAGGAAGTCTTTAGGTTGCACATAAAACTATGCAATGCAACTGATATTTTCAAATTTTATAGAAGTGATTGCTAAAAGAAGAACTGTATCTCACTTTTAGATTTATAAATATTTATTCTTTACTAAAATGCAAAGTGAAGCTGTTCACCAAGTAAATAAAAACAACAACAAAAAGCCCCATAAATTACTAGTCATATTTCTGCAGTCCCTTGAAGTACTATATACAGAGCATCTCTATTTTTTGTCTTTAAAATGGAGGGAGAACAAATTAAATTTTATACATTCTTGGAAGACAAATTAATTTGGAAGACATATAACTTTTAAACTTTAATATAAGTTCTATTTTCCTATTTGCAGCACTCAGCAGAATGTAAAAATACTTCTGTCTGTCTCATTATCCTTCCAGTATAGCATCTTCAGAGCAGTAATAATAATTCACATACAGAAAATTTTTGCACTCAAGCTGAGAAACTGAAACAGTACTCAACAGAGGGCTAAATTTAATAAAATTTCTATCTTTATACCAAAGATTACTGCATAAGTTATCCAATTTAAAGAAAATCACTTTAGAAGTGAAAGTTCATATACAGTGTGTGTCCTACTGAGACGGCAGACTAAGATGTCCACAAAAAAGTGAATATAAGGGAACATTTTTCAGAATAGCACTACATTTCACTGTAAATGTCAAGTAGTGCTATTCTAAAAAATGTCACAGCAATAATTACATGGAAATGGTTCCAGCTAGTGTATACTATGTGGTCACATTCAGTGTATCAATCAAAGGAAGTTAATATTATTACTAGTTGCTTGAAGAGCACTTAACTATCTTCTAGAATAACCGGTCTTCTAAAGAAATTTATGCAGGTATAAAATAGCCAAATATTAAAATTTGATTTATAGAACCTGGGCTAAAATGAAATTTCTTTTATATTAACTTCAAAATTAAAAAAAATACATGTGTACTTGGGAACTCAAGGCTATAAGATTTCTGGGTCAGTTACTTGAGCGCCTGTTATTGAAGGCAGACAGTGTATAAGCCTTCTTGTACATTTCTTAATCTTCATCTTGGAAGGTTTTGAATTTTTTTGTCCTTCACTGCTCTGAATAAAATGTTGTTCCAATACTTGATTCTTCTCATGGCTTGAAATTACTAATTAGCAGCATAAATTTATTCATGCTCACATTATAGTTTTTTCTTCTTTTGACAACTTTATCCTTTAGCTTTAGTAGGTTTCCTCTTGCCTGATTTTTCAGTGTCTAAACAAAGAGTATTGATATTCTGTCCTCTCCCTTATACTTGAGTAAGCCAAAGCAGGTTTTTTTATTATTTTAATAGGACAAGTTCTACATTTTTTTTAATTTTAATTTTTATTTTCCTTTTAGTTATCCTTCCCTATATCTGCTGGCAGGTTTTTTTTCAGTGCAATATCCAACAAGATTTCAGCTCAGTCCTGCACAATAACATTCTCAGCTCTGCTGGAAATAATTCATGTGCTAAAATCTTGAATTTCATTTACTTTTCCAATTCAGCTGTCATATGCTGGAGGGGTTTATAGGCATCCTATGTTAAGTAATGCAACCCAGTTTTAATGGGCTGCCTGCAGCTCATCAGATGAAAACTTGTCAGTACACAGGATGAGTCTGTTTTTCCCAATTTACGAGGTTAACAAAGTCACTGTCTGACTCCTTTGTATTTACTGTACTTTCCCATGATTTTTAATCCATCAGTCTTCTGGGTTAACACATAGTTGCCTTCAAACTAATATCACTAATATTAAGGGGGAGACAATAAAAAGCGATCAAGCAAAAATCTTTTTTAATGTCAGGTGCAACTTCATAAAGACTTTTGAGTACACGCCGAAGTTGTTTTTTATTTCCCTGGCTTGTCATGCTGTGCCACAAAAGAATTATTGCCTCTCTGAACCAATAAAGAAGCTCCTAAAATGGATTAGTACAAGTAAAATCCGTTTTTAAAAATCTGTCGGACCTACCACAGGTTGCCATAGTAGAAATATTTCTATTAAAGTAAGATTAAAAGGTATGAGAGAGAGGAAGAAAGGAAGAGGAAAGTATGAGGACCAACAAAATATGAAAGTATTTTTAATGCAATATGAGCTGAAAGAAGCTGCAGAAAATATAAATATAATAATAGAAAAACAGAGACTGATATATCCATAGCCAAAACCAAAGCTTTTGGGATATTATGTTGAAAATACATGCAGTCAATCCAAGAAATAGAACTTGAGCTTTGGTGGAATACTTCTGTATTTCACTGGGAAGAATATATGGGTAAATTAAAATTTTAAGAGACGTGATCCCAGGAACAACTTTATCAGTTGTTCTTGCACCTAAATGAAATGTAACAATAAGGGCAGGATTTAAATCTGGGCCCAGGACTAAACTGAGCATTATAAGAGTTAGTCAAAACATCAGCTTAGCCATAGTGCCATTTGGAAAACAATTTTATGCTCCAAAACCTCTCTGCAGTGCAGGGGAGCAGTAGCACCTTGCAGTAAGGTCTATAAGACAGCAACACAGTTACAGGCAGTTGAGAAAACACTCAGGTGAGGATACTGACTGGCCTTTGAGGAGAAGAGAACTTTCCAAGGTTAAATACAGCCCTTCTATCCAAGTCTAAAACTGACTTAAAAGCAAGATTTTAAAACTCTATTTTCTAAGTATCTGCTAAAACCTCATTCTTTGCCTTTGAAATACAACATGATAACAAAATTATGGATTTTGTTTTCAGTTTCTATATAAATACTAGCTATCTCTTTAAAAAAGTTTAAGGTAGGCTTATGAAAAGAGTTTTTGCAACAGGTAAGCATGCTTAGTGGAGGAAGTTTGCCATCTACAGGATCTATAAAGACTAAGAGATAATTCATTCCAAAGTTTTAGGTACAGGATAAAAAAGTATGGAATTTGTTGTGAGTTGTTCCAGTAACTCTTCACCAGAGCAAAGTACATGTCTACTGAACATGTAGAGACAAAGAAAGAGTTCTTTTCTGGTTCTGCTTGCAGATTCTTTTCTCCCTTAAATATCTGTGCTCTTTTATTTTAAAGTGAAACCTTGAAATTTGGAGACATTTTTGTTATCATTTCCTTTCAAGAATGGGGGTGATAATTCCACCAATTGATGGGGTGATTGAGACCATCATGGTATTTACACCCTACCTCTGAGGCAAAGTAACTGAGGTTCTGGATTAGACATCCTTTGGGGCAGATTAGAGTGAAACAACCCTGAATGACTAGTACATATACATACATATCATAGATAGAAATATATCAATATAAAAGTATAAAATATGATAAAAGAAAATTTATAAGGAAAAGAAATAAAGAAAGCATAAGAGTAGACACTGAAGATGAAAGATATCAACACCTGTGGGTTTAACAATCAGAAAAGTACATGTCTGTTGGTCAACTGATGGTCACAGGCCTTGATCCATTTGGGGTGGGGGATGAGAGAGAAGAAAAGAGAGAATTCAACAGGCTGGTGTACATTTAGGTTCATGTGGGAATGCCTGGGTACCTCCCCTGGGGAGACGGTTTTAACGCTGTGGATCATGCACAATCTTCTTTTCTTCTTTTTCTCCACTTTCTGGGTGGAAGGCCCCAGAAATGAATCATCTGGAAATGATTCAGTGGTCATTGCAGATGTTATCTCATCCATAACTTGGGGTGATAAGTGTATGAGAGGTTGCTTCCTTTCCCACAATTTTTTACAGTGGGAATTTTTGTCCAGATGCATTACCCAGGATGTGATAACCAGATCTTGTCTCTGCCAGGCCTGCAATTAGCACCTCCCTGTCATTAATTCCTCCCTTCTGTTCTTATCTCGAGCCCTTTGTGGTGACTCATCCTGTGGCAAGTTTATTCTGTGGTCTTGACAGTGTTTGAGATTAGCAACTGTGCTCTTTAAGTCACTTGGAGTCACACAAAATCATCCAATCCCAGAGTGGTTAACATTGGAATGGACCACAGTGGGTCATGTGGTCCAACCTCCCTTCTCAAGCAGGGTGATCCCATGGCACAGGATTGCATCCAGACAGTTCTTGAATATCTTCAGTGAAGAATATTCTAACCCCTCTCCAGACAATGCATTCCAGTTCATGCTCACCCAGTAAAGTTCTTCCTCGTGTTCAGCTGGAGCGTCCTGTGCATCAGTTTCTGCCTGTTGCCCCTCTTATTTGTTGGCACCACCAAGAAGAGCCTGGCTCCATCCTCTTGACACCTTCCCTTCAAATACTTATGTTCATAAGGTTAAACAGGCCCTGATCCCTCAACCTTTCCTCACAAGGGAGTAGCTCCAGGCCCTAATCGTATCCACTGCCCACTGATGGACTCCCTCCAGGAGCTCCATGCCTGTCTTGTACTGTGGAGCCCAGACCTAACAGCAGTCTTGACTCCTGTAACAGCACTATGAAAATGGCACAACAGTCCATTAGTAGCTCCACCTTGATGCTCTGGATGACTTAGTCTTTCATTTGACACATTAAGTCCTTCTTTTTCCAACTCCATCTGTATGGTTTTTCACAACCTTTCAGAAGCTTTCCCGGTGCAGCAAGGATTTAAGGCCCAGCTTTTACATGGCCAAACTTTGCAATATTAGTGAAGACTTCTGAGAAAACTGTGAGGAAGGGAAATGTACAGTCAGAGTTAGGAATTATTAGATGTGGGTCATTAGTAGATAAATAAGTACAGCTCCTTAAAGGAAGACGATAAAGAAGCTCATTAGGTTAGCTCTGTTATATATATATATATATATATATATATAAATGAGAGAATATTATACAGCTGAATTTAACTCCACATTTTCAAAGACATTTTAATAAAATATGATCTAAGATGCACAAAGAGGAATTAAGACTTTAATTAGCTGAAGTGCTAATTTAAACATCAGACCTGTCAAAGCTGGGATGTCTCTAATGAAGTGCTGAGACACCATATAATATTTTACAATTAAAATAAAGAAATAAAAGAATTAAGGCATCTGAAGTGTTGTATGACCATGTAAAAGGGAATATTTGGATTAGCATTTTCCAGGTCATAGGTCATTTTCGGAGATGTAATATTAATTCCATATCAAGATGGGCTGACAGAAATGCTTAATCAGCTCCTTGAGTACAGATGGAAGTACTCAAAGTAGACTAAACTCATGAACAAAAGTGTTATACCAAGCAATAAAGTGGAACTTGGCAATACTTGTCCTTCAATGTTCATTCTGTTTGCAGTATCGAGCGTTTAGGATGAGGCTTCCTGATAGTTTAGACCAATCTTAACATGGGTTTATGCAAATTTACTTCACTAGTTTGTGCTAGCACATGTGGGAATGTGCAGTTTTCCAGGTCGGGGGTATAATCTGGCTAAAACATTGTAGCTATATCTATGGAGGGGAAGGAGAAGAGACAGGAAGATGTTAGTTTCCTGCTGAATCAGTTAATGGAAGGAGGAAGAGGCTGACCATAGAACTGTACCCTGTAATCCATTAAAATATGATCAGTCTAAGAAAACTTTATTAATAAATTGTTGATAATTAATCTGTTCATTAATGTGGCTTTAATAATTTAATATGCTCATAAACAACTATGAAATGGCTTATCTAATTTGAGACTTTTTATTTTTCACACTAAGATATCATAGAGGATTTCTTTAAATAACTGTTACTACTTTTTTCCTATTCTGTAGTCTCAGGTTTATGACCCTGTGTTTCCAGGGTCATAAACACAAAAGTGTCTGGCAACACTGTTCTTGCCAGCTAGAGTGATACAAATAAATTATGGAGTACAAGAA
Organism: Prinia subflava; assembly: GCF_021018805.1. Lineage (NCBI taxonomy): Eukaryota > Metazoa > Chordata > Aves > Passeriformes > Cisticolidae > Prinia > Prinia subflava. The sequence goes on from NC_086247.1 coordinate 17,237,812, forward strand.
ATAAACCAAAAAACAATTAAAACATATTCTGCAATATTTTTAAGCAAATATGCCTGTTCCGAGTACTGCTACTGCTTAAGAATTTTTACTATCAGGGACATAAACCTGTAGATTTATATTTCCTTACTGTGATTGCATAGCCTTTCTACTGTAAACATTTTCTTCAATGTTTTCCTCTAAACATAGAGGAAAACATAGAAAGAGTCTGAGTACCCTATTTCTAGAATTCTGTCCTTGTCTAGAGTAAAAATACTTTATAATTTATTATTATTATTTATTATTTATTATTATTTAATTATTTGTCAAAGGTAGCAAGTTGTGTGACTGCATGTGACTTGTTCAGTTTACTTGCTGTGTTGCTATTTACGTAAATACTTTCTTACCTCCTGTTAATGTTTTTTCCTGTCTGATAAGTAATTTCATTATTTCCTTGATAATTTTGTTATCAGACAGATAGACATGTTTTCCTGAGAACGTGGCACTAGCAACATCATGTATTAGTTGTTTTATTTATATTTTTTCCTCATTTTTAGATTTGTATTTTGATTTTCATATATTCATTCCCGTTTCTCTCTTTTGTTCTCTTAAAAATAAATATTCATGTAGACCATGTATTGACAAAAACAAACTCATAAAACCCTATTAAATTTTTTTACCAATATGAATTTACATTAGAAAACCAGGTTCTTCATCTGGGATTTTATATGGCATTGTTGGGGCTCCAGGTGTTTTCAGTGTTGCTGTTACATATTGCAATGCACATAAAAGCACAGTTACAAGTAACATGTTTCTTCTGTACAATGCATGTGACAATGCTGGGAATGTGCAGGGATTCAGAGTTTTCCCCATAAGGCAGTCGGTGCCAGCTGATGGCCATCCTGCCTCAGTCCCACCAAACATCACCTTCACACACTCCTTAGTACAATTGGACTTGCTTTGAGCAGAAGATTGGAAAACAGGTGACTTGAAGGTGCCTTCCAATCTAAATTATTCTGTGATTGTGCAATTCAAATTCAAGCAGTGTTCTGACAGTCCATGAATAATTAACAGAGATAGTTTTCAAACAGGTATAAAGCTTCCTCCTTACAAAAGTAAACAAATAGATCTACTTTCCCTTGTGTATGTCAAGTAAAAATTCTGAAAACATGTTTTGTTTTCAAATCGGTTGCATTCCAAAACAGTACATGCAAAAGGGAAAATACTAGAGAGGAGACAAAAAGTAGTTGCTAGCCTGTTTAAAATTTGTTTCATCATTAGTTGTGCTGCTTCTGAAGGGAGAACTAGGGTGAATAGAAGTGTATAAACGTTAGAAAGGTGTTCCAAAATTTGGGAAAAAAACAGCTTGCAGTGAAAATTGTTTCATCATTGGATACACCAAATAAATATTCAATAGGCTGAGCTATTCAATAAACATGTTTGACACAAATATCTAGATCCTGCTTCACTTATTCCTCTGCTGCATCATTCATTCCCTTGGCACCACATAACAAAACATAGCTTCAGTATGAATTTTTTTTTTATAGCTGAAACAGACCTTGTTCCCCATTTGTTTTTTATTATATAGAGACAAGGATATCATAAACCTGTGTAAAATTACATTGCCAGAAGTTCCTGTATAGTCCTGTTTAAGCATTATTTGGGAATGTAAGTCCTGTATCAGTGCCCAGATGTTTTGTTTTATTAGGCAATATGGGGCCACAGCAATATCCCCATGATAATCTTATGCATTACAAAATGGGGGGAAATTGTCTTCAGTCAGTTTCTTTCTGGTCCTGTTTCTTTTCTACAGCTATTATGACTCTCCTACTCACTCTGGCTTTGTATTTGTAATTCTTAGTAGGTCTCTATTGCCTTTGTTTGTGCTGGCTTTTGCCAATTCAATGCAACCTTATATTCTCTAATGGCTATATTGAAAGGATGTAATTCTTCTAAGTTATCCAAGCAAAAAATACACAAACCCCCAAAAATATGGCTGATTTGCCCATTAAAAATCAATTCATTTCATATCATGGATAATAAATTTCTGGTCATTTGAACACTTGACTGTTCTTTGGTGTAACATGACACTTGTCAGCAGACCATAAATCTCATTAAAAAGGGGAGTAACCAAATTATTGCCCTTTTTAATGGTCTCAATTGGCAGATATGTTATGTGGTGGCAGAACCTTTCTTTTTGTCTAATTCATGATTATTTAAACATATCATCATGCAAAAGTAGCCTCTAGTTCAAGATTGGCCCATTATGCTGAGTTGTCTCACAGATACAATGCCTTTTTGAAAAAATAAGCATATAAGTGCTCACTAAAATGCCACCAGCTTTCATGCACTTCATCAGTGTTGCTATACAATTACATTTCCTTTTAGTTATTTGATTTTTATTTGATTTTTTGTAGTTTCAGACCCAGCTGCTTCTTTGCATACCAGCCTAGCTCTTTCTGAATATCTTCAGTCTGAGAAAAGCAAACACTCTAATTTTACATTGATGGTTCATTTTTCTACATTCTCAGACTATTTTCCTGCCATTTACCATCAACAAAGCTTCTACACTAACAGAATTCCATAGCATCTTCTGTAGCCCACTATGCTCCATGGCCCATGGTGTCCTGTGAAGACAATCCTCAAATAAAACCTTCGTGTGAAGGTGAAATTACATTATCTCTCTCTGTTTCATAAAATTATTTCAGCTACAGAGTTAGATCATATTAGAGGTAAAATTTCTTTTCCTGATTTTCACATGTTTCACTGCAGTTCTATGTAGCATCTAAAACCACACATTTTTGTATTTGAGAGGACATAATTTTTAAAATATTTTTATATTTAAAGATTATATAATTATCTAAATATGTTGCAGCTTATATTAGGTTTTTCTAGATTGCATTGCTTTCCATAGATAGTGGTGTGACCTTACTGCAGCGTTTTCAGTTTTCACACCTTTTGCAATGGACAACATAATAATTGCATCTCAATCTGGGCATAATTTATTCAGCAATTGTCTTGTCTATGAGATGATGACTGTTTTCAGATAAGCTCTAAAAATTTCTCTGGATGCATATACTCAGATGTGACTGCCGTGGTGGTGTCAGAGTAGTCCTTCAATGCCATGTCATGAACATTGCTAAGTAATGTACTTAAATAGCAGTTGTCCTAATATATCAGTAAAAGGTGTTTAAAAAAACACATGCTATGCACAAAATGAAATTAATTTTATCTGCAACCTTCTGTAATACATCTTGGACTGTGGTTCTTACACTGATGATGATAAAGGCTTCTGTCATCTCGCTTGAATGCATGAAGTACATATTCTTCACATTTTTCTTTATTCATTAACTAGATTGTATCTGGACTGATTTTTATCACTGTGAGCCTCGCCAGAAAGACACACGGAGCCCGGAGTTTGGGAAGATCAGACAGCAGCAGGGAGAATCCTCCTGCTTTGTTTATTACTTCCTATTTTATGCTTGTAGCAAGGTGACCATGTATTGGAGAGTGGGCATTCCCACCTCTCACTGCATTGGTCAAGGGGACTATCACACAATCTTGTCTGTCCCAGCATGGAATGTGAAAACAATGGCAATGCTTATAGAACATAGCTGGTGTTTACATGAAAGGAGCATGAGAAGGTGCAAACCTTCTACTTTAATATGAATGCTCTGCAAACTAGGAAGATCTCATGGTGACAGATTTTGGTATTTTGTGCTTCAATAATGATGACCCTTCTTTTAGTGATCAGTCATATTCTCTCTGATGTTCTTTCTGGTCTTCAGCTATTTGACTAGTACACATTCCATTCCATTGATTCCACTCTTGGACTGCAATTCTTTCTTTTCTGACCTTGTGTGAAAATGGAGACAGATCATTAGGCTTTTAATTTGCCACACAGTGTCGTGAAAATTCATGTTCAAATAGGTTTTCATCAACTCTGCTGATTGTTTTCTCAAAACTGTTGTTTTATATCTAGAATAATGTAGAAACTAATCACTTCTGTACTGATAATCTATTAAACTCTCTATGAATCAGAGAAATCTAAATTTCACTTCCATCTCTGCTAATTCACAGATAAGTCAAACCCACTCTAGGTAAATCTTTTTTTTTTTATCTCTGGTTAAAACTCTGAATCTGTCCCTGAAGACTACATACTATATTCATTATGCTGTCATGCTGTGTGAAGCTGTCACCTCTCGCTCCTATGCCAAAGGGAGCACCAAAATTTGTAGGTCATCATGGGTAAAAAAGAATGGCAAAAGTCAGAAGAGTCCAAAAAAGCTCACAAAATTTTATGAGCATACTACACACTCAACATGGAAATTGATATATGCTTTGCCCCTATCTTCTAATAGTAAGAGGAATTAAAAAAATAAAAGAAAAGTGGGGAGAAAGAGAAAGTCAATAGGAAATCAGAGAGAAGAGAAAAAGGGATCACCAGTCCTGGGTCCAACATCCACACACTGGAGCAGTTAATTAAATAGTGCAGCCCATGGGAGGGACTCACTTTGGAAAAGTTTATAGAGAATTAGTTTATAGAGAATTATCTTCTGTGGGAGGGGTCCCGCACAGGAGCAGGGAACAACAGTCAGGTGCAAGGAGAGGCAGAAATTATGTGTAATAAACTTACTACAGCCCCCATTTCCTGTTACTCTGTGCTGCTGGGGGAAGGAGACAGAGAATTGGAAATAAAGTTACACTGGGCAGAAGGGAAGAGTTGGGAAAGCCATTTATAACATTTGGATTTATTTCTCATTACTTTGCTCTGGTTTGTTTGGTAATAAAATCAATAATTTCCCTAAGTCAAGTCTGTTTGACAGTAACTGGTGAGTGATCTCTCCCTGCCCTTACTCAACCCAGGAACATTTCATTCTATTTTCTCACCCTGGCCCACCTGAGGATGGAGAGTTACACAGTGGCTTTTGTTGGCACCTTGTGTCCAAGCAAGAGTGTGTCCAAGCCCACCACAATATGCAATATTAAGATTCTATCAGACTGCAGATTATTGTTTAATTTACTTCCTGATACTGCCTGTGGGTGTACTGATCGTACTCATGTTCAGCCAGAAATCTGTGACATTGTCCGTAGTAAATCACTCTTGGGACGTAGAACATTGGCAACTAATTTCTGTATTTGTGATGCTTTATCTCAAAGGATGGCAGATCAAGGACTGACATGTTTCTATATATGTGCAATTTATCTTCTTTAGTTCTTGGTTTAACTATTGTATCCTGATTGAGCTGAGCTCATGGGTTCTCCAAATTTAGCTTTGTTTACTCTCTTATGTAAGAGTTTATGCTACCTTGCTGGTATTTGATTTGGATATAATTACTCTGTCTGTTACTATTTAGGAGGCTTTGTAGAGCATGAATCATTAGTAAACTTCACTTTACACTTTGAATATATTATTTAATTCCAAACATGCAGTATTTTTCTTCATTTCTCTTCTCCGCTTCTGACTTCTTTTAATGTATGGATGTGCCCTTTAAAATGCTTACCCATATTCCTGAACTGATGGGCCAAAATCAACCCTCAGATCTTATTGACTACTGGCATATTTTATATGAAAATTTAAAATTTAGTATTTAGTTTCAAGGATTTACTGTTACCTACATCTCATTGCTCTACATCACCTGAAAAGTGTTGTCAACCCTGAGATCATGCAAACGTTATTTTTCTTCCTAAAGGTTTCTAAAAGCCTGTGAAAGGAGAAAGCAGATCACTGTCTTGGTGTATGCTGATCAAGAGGTCTTTAATGACATATGGACAACCTGCACACATGTAGGGCTTCTTTATCCACAAAAACATCTGTACTCCCCTTCCTATTTCCCCACTTCAGATTTCTGCATTAGACTCTCCAGCCTTTAGATTTCAGTGCATTTTCAAAGTCCACTGGACTGCTACAGCTGGCTGTTCTTTTGGACTGTGCCCACTCAAACTCCCTGCACTTCCCACAGAAAGTTAAAAGCTGCCACTAGTAACACTGAAAGCATGAATTGACTGGTAGATTCTTATGGACAACATAAACTCCAATTTAGTACATCCTCTAGCCTATCTGAAGTCTTAGCTACAACCAGTTCAGTAAAAAAGTGCCTTTGGTGACGTTCTTTTACAGTTGCTGACAGCAGCAAGCAAGAATCATAAAATGGAGCACCCCAACACCTTCCACAGAATGCTTCTAGATGCCCCAGTGTCCCAGACTCTTGAAAGAGCAAATGAATTTAAATGACAACTTGCAAACCAATTTTTTATTTTATTGTATTCTTTTTATATGTGGTTTTCTATTCAAAGATTTTCTCTCTATTTGTCTCAGGTAATTTTGCTTATTTGCATTAATAATTTTGCACATACTGGTTGCTTAGACAGACCATATTTACCATGTTTTTGGTGTTGATAGCAGTTATCTTCTGTGTGTCAGTCACTGGGATCCTGTGAAAGGTGATCTTGTGGCTTGTGTACAACTCTTTGCATTGACAGTTCAACACACTTCCCCAGGAGCCCCTCATCACACAGAACAGTCATCAAGAACTTTTGTCTCGTAGTACTGCCCAAATCCCAAGGCAGGAAAAAAAAAGAATGGACTTTGATAGAATGTTCCTATTGATACAGGTTCAATTTTGGTGTCGGGTTTGTTTGTTTGTTTTTTGTCATTGTTGTGGTGGTTTTTTGTTTGGTTGGTTGGTTGTTTTTTGGGGTTTTTTTGTGGTTTTGTTTGTTTGTTTGTTTTTGTTTGGGGTTTGTTTTGTTTTGTTGGTTTCGTTGGGGGTTTTTTTGTGATTTGTTGTTGATGTTGTTTTTCCCAAATGTATCTGTTCCTCCAAAACAGAATATTTCAGATCAGATATTTCAGATATTTTAGATATTTCTCTGCTTTAAGAGAAAGGTATTGCAGAGGAAGACTTTCAACCACTTCTACTTCACAAATTTTAGGTGGTTAATGTCAGGGTGGTCAATCTATCATCTCTTTTGGACAGATGGCAGCCTCGGAGGTTGTTCTAGGACTTGAGAAGAGAGTAGACAGTTGATAAGTAACTTTCCTTGATCCTAGCAGCTGAAAAGTTTCCAGCAGTAAGGGCAGAGATCTGGCAGTTTCTCTGACCTCAACCAGTCCTCTGTACTTTTCTCATGCTCCCTACTGCTTGACATGCTCCTCCTCTAACCTTGTAAATTAATGCATTGCAGACTTCAAAATCTTTTCTCCCGCTATAACAGCTGTTCCAAGAGGACTTTTTGCACTTTGAAAATGAAAAAAGAAAAGAAAAAAAACCCTGGTTAATATCGTCAGATCATTAATTGGGACCATCTGATGTTGTCATGCTGTTATGTGTTAGTCCAGCATTTATATAGGTCAAGGCCAAAAAACAGCAAAAGATTTCCAAGCCCTTGTAGTTTTGGTGGCTAAAAAGCCAACTCAGACTGTCTTGCTTCAACTTTGCTGGATTTTTAAATCTGTTTGGGTTTTTGTTTGTTTGTTGGTTCTACAGCTTCTCTGCAATTTTTAGAGGGGCTATAGATCAAGGGCTGGAACACAAGATTTTGTTATATTACTGACTTTCATACTTCCATGATGACCTCTTCATTTCTCTGTTGAGTAGAAGAGAGGCAATGGCTTACATACTAACTTTTTACCTCAACCTGTGTTTCTGGAGAGAGTAGCATGTTTTAAACCTACTCATGTTCACTGAAGAATTATTTTTTAGGTGTCTCCAAAATGCATCTTTATTTCCTTTTGACTGTTAGCAAAGAAAAATGTGATGTCATTTCTAAATTCCTGGCCTTAGGGTTAATTTAGTTCAGAAAAAACATTGGCACTGACATGAATCATTGAAATTGATTTTTTTTTTAATGATGGCACTTTTTTTTAGGAAAAGGGTATGATTTTTAACTGAAAACTTAGACTAGGCAGGCCAAACATATTCAAAGTGATATGGCTGCACTGTAGATTTTGGAGTGTGATCATAAATGTGTATTTGTGATCAAGGGCTGTGTATATGAACAGTTCTCAGAAGATAAATTGATAGATCTATGGCACTTAGGAAAAGGGGAAAGACATCTTCCCGCAGGTGAATATATTTTTTGCTTTAACTTACCACATGCTAGAACTGGATCAAAAATTTGATATCATGCACAGGAGGATGCAGAGCAGTACCTTCCACCTCTGTAATGAAAGCAAAAATTGTAAAACCATTTTTCAATGTAACACCAGCCTCCATGCCAATGGTATTTAGACAGAGGATACACATGAGCCACCGGTTCATTAAAAATTTTCATGGAAGGCAACAGTCTTCTCAAAATTACCATTTCATGGAAAATATGTTACCACAAAATGAGTGAAATGTGTTCTCTTTCCAGTATAAAGCATTAAAATATATGGGAAAGAGGTGGAAAAAAAAAGCCCCAAGCTTTAAAACGTACCTAATCTTATCAGCCCTCTTATTTCTAGGTAGCTGTGAACTTAGGTTTTAATGTGCTATCCAATCACTTGAAAAATTTCAATTACTTTATTTCTTTTTACAGTGGGGTTCAGGTTTACAAATAATCTCTTTTGTTTTGGTTTTCTTTTCATTCTATTTCAGCACCATATTCTATATATTAACACTATACTCTTGCTTTTTCTCTGAACTTGTAAAAATCTATCTTGGTGTTAACTGGGGCTCCTAACAATTTTTTCCTTTAGCTTTTATTTCATGATGAGGAAGCATGTGCAATGGGAAGATGTAACTGATATTAGTTTTAGAAGTGGCTGGTTATTCTTAGTAAATTTCCCACTGTGGCCTATTATGATGTTTTTGATTGGCAAGCAGATTCACAATAACTGTTATCATGAACAGGAGAGAAAAAAACTGCATCGATTAACACAAATTAGCATTCCTGATGGAAGTTTGAAAAAACACAGACATGAATGGGAAGGAACACAGCAAACTGAATCCTCAAACTTCATTTCAATTTGTACTGGTAGAATTAAAGCCTTACATAGCCTAGAAATTTACACCATGATCAGCTGCTGCACAGACTTGGTCTTTGATTTTGTAACAGATAAACAAAAATTAGCTATAATTTTCTAAACTAAGGATGCACTGATCTATGTCTCACCTGTGCAAAGCATTGCATCGTCTCTTGCTTTTACATATTTTTCTGAATTCTGGGATCATACCCCAGAGGACAGAATCATAAAACTAATTGCAAGCTGAATCCAAATTATTTTCTCTAGCAAATGAATTTGTCCAGAGGGACATCCTGATAGGTTTTCTGATACCTTTCTCTGTACAGCTCTCTATTTTCCCCCATAATTCTCAGTGTAAATGGTCTACAATATAATTTCCTCTATTTATTCTAAAAAAGTAACATCAAAAAACCACTTTAAGGGTCAGAGATACATTTACTGATGCCACTGCCACATGTTGTTCAAAGAAGTATTTTGTGCTAATCTCCACTTCCCAGGATTGCTACTCTCCTCCTGACACTGGGTGTCAAAAGAAACGGGCATAGCTAAGAGTCTGTCACATGATGAGAGGAGGAGAAGATTTCATAATCTTTTCCAAATGTGTTTTAGGGGGAAAAAAACACCTGTGTTTAAAACTTGGAACCTAGAACGAGAAAAAGGAACACAGAACTTTAAGAGAAGCTGGGAAGATCCAGTTTAAGCCCAATACTGAGGGCGTATTTCAACATATGGAACTGATCTCCTTGGCTGTTCAGCTGATGAAATGGATGGATAGAAAACACAGTCTGGGATACTGCAATTGCTAGAATGAAGGCCCAAGCCAAGGCACACTAGGAGAAGCTTTGCATTTATCTCCCTCTATAGATACCACAGAGGGTGACAAAGTAATTTAAATGCTGGATGGACAGTGGAAGCAATAAAGCAACCATGCATTCATCAGAGGCTATCAATTGTCAAACAAGAAAAGAAGTGAAAGTTTCTCTTTTTGCAAATTAAGAATGTTATACTTCTTTCTCATTTTAGTCATTTCAAGTGGGTGTAAGTAGTTGCTGATCCCATCTGGTCACCATTAAATTAAGTACCATGCAACATTAATTTAACTCTCTGTTTTTAAAGTTTGTATGTATTTATTTGTTAGTATTGATATGGGAATATTTACATGTTTACTAAGACCTGTCCAAAAATCCATCAGCCTTTTCTCTGAATTCAGATTCTGCTCTTTCAAGATTGATGTCATTTGTATGGAATACAGATTTGCTTAGTTTCTTGTTAGTAATGCAGACTCCACTCATATTCTCATCTCTATTTTCTAAGCTGTTCACAGATTCTGTATTGCTTATTTTCTGTACAGGAAGTATCCTTACAAAAAATAGGAAGGAAGTTAGTTGCACACATTGTTTTACTTCTGCATAAAAAAATCATGAAGATCAGTAGAACACAATGAAAATCAGAGTCCATTTCTTGAATACTGTCTACTCATATAATTGTCTTATCAGAAAAAAAAAATTGAAAAATAAAATGACAGGATGATCAAATATCCAGCTTTTTCTCAGAAACAGCTGAGCAGACTATGATTCTTCCACATTGCAAAGTGACATAATGAAACAGTCATGTTGGTATGTAGAAAACATTGTGTGACATGGAGACACAAAGCAAATAGTGAGCAATCAAATATCACTAAGAGGTGACAAGTTCAAAGCAAGAAAAATGAAATACTTTTTTGCATACTAGAAATTAGGCCACAGAAATCTCAGAAAATTTGATTATCAGCAATTTAAAAGCAGTCAGAAAAATTAATGAAAGAAAAATCCATGAAGGGCCATTTATCTCAAAGCTAAAATAGCTTTGAGATAAATGAAGGAAGGAATGAAGATGCTTATCTGGAAAATTTAAAATTTAATATTTCTTTCTTTGAACTCTGTGAATTTATGGAAAATAGAAAATACCCAAAATACCTGAAAATAGGTACACAGGAGACCATACTAAAAATGTTTGGTTTATTTAATTATGTGTCTCGCATTCTCTAGATTGGGCTAAAAAACATACTCATCAAAGCCATTTTCTTTGGGATATAATCTGAAATATGGGAAAACAACTGATTTCCTAAAGGACTGAAAGGCAGTATGTGCTTCTCAACAAGCTGAGCAAGGTGGCTTTGGATGAATTTGACTGCATCAGCCAGCCCCTCCAAACTGTGCCAGTCAATGTGCTACAGCTGGCAGATTAACCCTGCTTAGCAGCTCCTGGAAGGAGAATCACTCAGCCACTCTACCTTTGTTTCACAGAGCAGTGCAAGGAAATTGCATCTGTGCCAGGCACTGGACACATTTTTTATTTGTTTCTGTTTTGATGAAGAAAAGGATGACTCAGAGAATTTTTTTGCAACTGGGAAAAGAATTGTTGCTGTACAAAGGCAGAATTCAGGCAAAAGCTTTGAGGGGGTTAAGTAGAAAGGTTGGTTGAGGGACTTCTATTATAGGACAAAGAATATGTTTGAGTTTTTAATATTTTGTTGCTTTATTGAATTACACAGCCCTTATAAAATAATTTCAAACTGTTGAAAAATTAAAATCTCTTTCAGAACAAAAAGCATATTCAATATAGAATTTAAATAGTTTCAGTGGAGAATAAAAAAGCCTTTTCATGCTCTTTTTATAAATTATTATTATCTCTCTATATTTTTCAATTTCCTCTCAATTAAAATTACTGTAGGTGTAAAAACTTTTTCACAAACCTTTCAGTGAACTAGGTGGCCTTTCATGTCATCAGTTTGTTTCTCATCAATAATTTATGAGGCCTAAGTCTAGCTATGTTCATAGAAAATCAATTTTAGGCTAATAGTATTTTAAATCTTTTAATGAAACAAGTTTAGTTGATTAAATTACATTTCAGCAGTGAATTATATGTAAGAAAGGCCATCCTGTCAACCAATAGATAAAATTACTTAGATAAAAACTGGCTACATGAAGAGTAGACTCTGCAGCAAGCTTCAGAATGCATTCTTCTTGCAATGAGTTTGCAGACATGTAATTATTACAATGTTAGGTTCATAGAAAACCTCTAAGGAAAGTTTAAGTAGGAAAAAAACAGTTAAGAGAATAATCTGTCATAAAGAAATTAATGAATTGTAAATGAGGATTTAAACTCAGAATAGTTCAGCTTCTTAGTTGAATCTCAGTCTCTTACTGTGTTACACTGGTCTTCAATTTGCAAATAAGTATTACATATTCACAAATGAAAATTACATTGTAAAAGTATTGTAAAGAAGAAATTATTGTCACACTTGCTAACTAATATTTGTGTTGGCCAGAATAATTAAATGCTTTTGGAAAAAATAAAATGTTGAAACTCATGTATTATTAAAGACTATGAAGACTTTAATTATGAAGCCTGCAAGTCAATAATTCTTCATAGTGGTTGTTGTAAAAGCAATTGTCTAGAAAATCAAAGCTCTATATTATTTTCTTGTTTCTAAAGGTACTTAACCCCTTTAAAGTCACAATTTGAATTTTGTCAATGTAGCTAAGTGTTCTAGTAAAATCATGTGTGAAACTTGCATGCAGGCAATATAAATTTTTATACAGTCACAACAAGTACTAATTTGCAATGTTGTTCATGCAAGGAGTGCAGAGGTTAAAATTATTAACTTGTCAAGTTGCATAACAAAGCCTATCCTACCTTTAATGAGTAGGTAGTGCTGGAATTTCCTTATTTTTTGAAAACGTCACATGAAACAATGTTCTTTGAAAAAATATAGTAATATTAACACATAAATTCAGTGTTCGAGGAACATTTTTCTCTTGTTTGCTCTCATACTTTAAAACAAAATCTATTCTCTGGTAAAATACAAACTTGGGAGAATGAATATTCTGTTTCATGCCTGATATTTCCTGTGAAGAACATAGCAGACATTGCAGGAACCTTACCATACTGAGGCCCAGATAACAGCACTGTCATAATATTGTTAAATAATTTTACCCAAATTTACCAATGCTTAATACAGTGCAGTAAAGAGAATAATTATAGAATTTACTTCAATTACATAACTGTATACTGTTATTTTTCCCACAAGTCCTAGCCACTTTCTGTGCACAGAGGAAAGTTGAAAGAAGCCAGAAATTTCCAACACAAAGAGGTACATTCTTATTCCATGAGGACAAAAGAGTGCTGTCTTATTATGGAGACATCACTTGAATTGCAGAGATTATTTTAAAAAAAGGCAAAAAAAAAAAAAAGCAATACATTAATTCATTTATGCTGGATGAGTAGAAGCTCTTTGGTGCCTAGCACAAAGCAGAAGTCCCCTCATTTATGATTTGTATTTACCATTATTGTATGTTGCACATGGTGCTTTGTTAAAAACAACCTCTGGTCTTTCTGCACTGACAATAACAGCTGTAATTTTTTTGGTGCTTCAGAGGGAATTAATTATCTGTGATGGTTCCTAAGGTACCTTCTCTCTCGTTCCTTTGTGAATTTATCCTTTCCACAGAACAACAGGGCCCCTTTGAACTTTTTTTTTATATCAGTGGTTGGTAATTGAAATCAATCCAATGGCACAGAGTAAAACCAAATTGCCAACATCTTCTTACATGATTCTTGTAGAAAGCAGTGTCAAACCACAGGTTCAAGTGTCTCAAAATAGTTGGAGGATTGTATCTCAAATTTATTTTCCTTTGTATCCAAGCACAAATATAATTTTATTTTGTTATTTCTTATCTTTACAAAAATATAATAAAAGCTCTTTTACTTGTTGCTGCAAGAAGCTGCCTAATTCTGTCTAAATTTTCCAAATGCTGTGTGTAAAAGTGACTGGAATAGAAAGTATTCCTGGTACTTCTAATTATAGGCTAATTTGAATGTTATTGAAGGGAAAAGGAATGTCGAAATAGTCAATGACAAAAGAGAACAAGAAAGGTAGGCATATGACCTTGATTATAATTTAGAGTTGTCACTAAACATTACACAAATCCTTAAGAGCTGTTGTTTCATATATTATTTGTGACACTCTCAATAAATATTGAATTAGGTGTCCTGTGGTGTATTTAAAACAAAATGAAAGCGTATTTAAAGTACCAAGATAAAATAGTATTTATTATGGCTCTAATAAAACCTCACGTAGCTGTAATATGATACTTTATACAGAATTCCCATAGCTGATGTAGTGTGTAGACTTCACTTCACAGGGGAGGTTGGGTTATTCACTTTTTGGGACTTAGTGTGCCCTTTTGTAAACTCTGAGCATTTATGAATTTCTCTTGAGTCTTACCTATCTTCAGATGCTTATAGCTTCACTCCTGCTCTTAGTTTAATCTCTTTTTTTGGTACAATACCTGCTAGAAAATCATTCAAAATTAGTAATGTGCTTTTTATGTAGCTTCAGAAATAATTTCATAGTTAATGTATTGCAACATGTTGGCCTGAATATATATTAATATATGTAAAACCACGTGTTTATTCTAGTGAGAATTCCATTTCTATTCCATTTGGGAGAAGAAATTGACAATGGAAAGATTCCTCTTTAGGTTTTCCCAGAATCACTACTATGAGCACTGTACAAGTCTTGTTACAAAATCTTTTTGGAGAATATATTTAATACAATTTTCATGAATGGAAAACTGATAAATTACTAAAATTCTAATTTTTAATCTGTTCTTCGTCATGATTATTCACTTCACACCCGGGTTTGTCACCTTATAATCTTTTAAAGTTCTTTTAATCTTTGGTACAAATCATCTCTGTTAAAAGGCTTAACACTGTGCTGTTTCCCACGTCTCTTGCCTGTTTTGTGGGGAAATCTTTGGTTTATTATTCAGCCTTTCATGTATTTGACATCTTTTACCATGGGAAAATGGGAGTTTTACAAAATAGCTCTGCAAAATGAACATTTTGTAGCGTCTGGTCCAACAAAGCTATAGTTGATCATATCCAGCTTTTGGTTCATTTCAGGAAACTTCTGGTTATTGTCCTAAGCTTTGTTCCAATAACACCAATAAAATAATCAGGTTTTGTGTTTCACTTTATTTTCTGACTTCTTTTTTCTTGACTATGAAATTTCTGGTGTTCTTCCAAAACTTCTCTCATCTTTCAATGGCAACACAAACTCACAGTTTCTCCACGGAAGCTTGTGCCTAAAACATAGACTTGGTCTTGCTACCAAAATTTTGAGTGCAAAAGCCACTTTTGGGTCTATATATTGTCATTCTAAACAAAACCAAAAACAACCAAACAAAACCAACAATAGAACTTGTTGTCAAAATCATGTTTTCTTGGTTACAAAATTCAGACAGGGGAGACTTTCACTTTATAGTACCCTTACATCTCTTCCAGTCAGAATCTCATATGTACTACTGTGTTTTCCACTTTCTTAAGTTTCCTTGAGGTTGTCTTTCATCTTCACCGTTCTTCACTAAATACCTTCTTTTTAAAAAACCAAAAGATGATACAGTATCCTTTTCCACCCTTACCTCCAAAGACTGGATATCTCGGTCACTGAGACTGTAATTTCCTTCTGTCTAAATTCAGGGGAATTCCTTTTCCAAGACTGCAGCACTAGATCAAGCTGTGAATTTCACTCTAACAATGAGGTCTCCTCTCCAACACACTGTTTTGCACATTGAACAGATGGAACATGAGGAAGTAAAAGTAAAAAAAACCCTAAACATTGTGGTCTATACTGTTTCCAGGAACATGGCATGAATTGGGTGGTTTGTTTTGCTAACTGCTGAAAATTGGAAAGTGCTTGAGCAGTAGTTATAGCAGGTGTGGTGTTGGCATAGTTTGACTCCAGCTGAATCATTAAAGCAAACTGGAAGTACTGAACAGATATTTTCCATGTAATCAAACAGGAGGAAATATTCAGGTATTGCATTATTCACCACTGACTTGAATGTCTTGAGCATAATTGAAATTATTTATTTTTCTACTGCAGTTCTGCATTTGTCTGGTCACAAGGATATGTTTTAAATTGTTTGACTGGATGGACTGGATTATTTTGAGGTTTAACTCTGAAGAGATAAAGGTGCACTGGGCTAGAAATAGCAGGCTCCTCAGCAAATGAGTAGTAATACAAGTTTCCCCGATATCTTCAAACAGAATCAGTACATGTTCCCATTGTGTCAGTTGCAAAAATTATGAGTGATCCAGAAAGAGAATGAAAAAAGTCTTCTTTTGAGTAAGTGAAATAAGTAAACATCAGAATGCCAGATGAGTTGCCACTTATGTAAATTTTGATATTTATAAACTAGGCTTGTTGAAACAAGCCTTATTGAAACAAAGAGACTTTGACCTCCATCCATCATTGAACAGACACAAATTTACTGCTGCATTACAGACACTGGCAGAAGGGCAAAAACTCCTCTCATGAAGGATGGATGAGCTGTATTCAGCAAGAGAAAGGCCAGAGCAACTTCTGCTTTATCAACCATCTGCACCGTGGGGTGTGGGAAGCTTCACATCATGAACTCTTCCCCCCACTTCAGAATGGGCAGAGGAGCAATTGCAGCACCTTTTCCCATAGGACCTTCTTTTTCTTTTGTATTCAAGGTCACTATAAATTGCTGAAGAATGAAGAATAAAACAAAACTGTTAAATACTGCAAATTTCTGTAAATGCTGTGGGGCAGTGGGACTTCCATTCTGTACTGCTGAAGGCTGGTGAGGAATATGTGTATGGAAGAAGGAGATACACATGTGAAAGGTTCAGAAGAAGTTGTGAAAATCAGTTGTAAAATGTAGGTTTTGTCTTTAAAGGTGAGGCTCTATGTAGGAAAATTGTTTTAATCCTTTTCTGCTTAAGAAAAAGAATTGTACAAAATCACATTATGGTCCCATAATTTTTTTTGTTTGGTTATTTCAGTTTTTTGTTTACCAACTGGATCAAATGAGGATAATGGAGAACTAGCATGTTACAAATACTTTCTTATATATAATTTTAAAGGTTCTAGACTTTAAAAAAAAATTCTATTATTACTTGTGTAGTGGTTTTACACTTTCTTTTAAGTAACTGCCTTAAAATACCCAGGCATCACTAAAGTGAGAGACAGTGGTAGTGCTCTTGATTCTCACATTTCTTGTTCTGCTCCTCCCTCTTGTAAATAAGAAGAGGGGCTGAGGGAGAGAAGGGAAGGTAATTTTTTTGAGAAAACTAAACTCTCAATGGTGTCAGAACCTTCAGTTTTCTAGTGGTTTTATGTGCTAATGTTTAAATCTAGAAAAGGATGAGTATGCATATTCAGGATATTATTAAAATAACTAAGCAGAAGAAACTGGAAGGCATGGTATCAACAGTTATAAATTTGAGATTTCTCTTATACATATTCTCCACTTTCTCAGGCTGGGAGAAGAAAAGCATTGTCAGTTTTATCAGAAAATTTAAATCCTTGTATTTTTTTCTTCCTTTTTCATTACTTTGTAATGTTTATGTAACATTCAAGGGAAAGAGCTAGATATTTTTTACGAGGTTATCTGTATGAAGGAATGTTCTGAAAGTTGATAATTCTTGGAAAAACAGAATGAAGATTCAGGTCCAGTTTTTAGTAATTTGCATAGGACTTATCTTTTCAGTTTAAAAGCTTATTTCCCTATGAATTTTTACTTTCCCACCTTATGGTAGTGTTCTTTAAAAAATGAATATGTTTTTCTAAACACAATATTAGGTATATTGTCTGTGATCTTTCTCATACATTATTTCAGACATAATAGAGACATCAGCTTCCCATAGAAAACCTAATAGAGACATCAGCTTCCCATAGAAAACCCAACTGTTTTCCATTTTTACATTATTCATTTTGTGTTTTTCTAGCACGAGAAGTTTTTTGTGCAAAAAATATTTCCATTTTTTCCTTGATTGCAGCACATTGTTACACTTAGCAGTTGACTTGGCAGTTACTCCATTCTTTCATGTCTACAGGGATAGAGTATTGTTTAGAGCTCTGGCTGAATAAAGAAACCACTTGGTACACATGTGAAAATCTTTGCTAATTGTGTAGATTCTTAAATATATTCTTTTATTTGACATAGATTTCTTTCACTATGTTAGCATTCAAAGAAGAGCTGTTCACTCTGAAAGGCCATGTTCTAGTTTTATTAGTTTTCATGCTTTTCTTTGGTAGCGTTCTCAGAAGATCATTGAACAGTCTATGTAGAGACATCCCCCCTTTATGTTGGAATTGTTGCATTTTCTTTGAGATGAATAGCACTCAGGTTGCCTTCCCAAGACCTCCAGCTCTCCAGTTAGGACTCATGTCTTATTTCTCTGGCCTAGAAATATTTTTGTTGCCCTAGAAAAATCAATTTCCTACTAAGATCTCATTCATATCTTTTTTCTTCTGGTTTTTTTTTCTTCCTGTCTTTGCCAGTTACATATCATCGAGATGTGGGACAGGTAACAGGTAACTTCCTCAGACTTCTTGATTAAAGTGATTTCTCAGAACACATTCATTACTGAATAATTGCATAATTACCCACAGGAGCATATCACTGCACAAAAATGATAAAATTGCAAAGATTAAAAAAACACATACCAGTGAAAATCAGGATGGAGAGGAAATAGTCTAACAGGTAAAGCAATAAATCTATTGAAATTTTACATGAGTGGGGAATGAGAGACATCACCACTACGCTAAAAAGAGTGCATTAGGCCATTCAGTTTGGCTGTAAAAAAACTTAGCCTTTAATTGCTCATTATGTTAATAAATATTCCATTTTTACTACCTGAAACCAGAAGAAAGAAAATTCACCTATGTTAAGAAGGCTAAGTATCTAAGTTAAGAAAATGTATAATTTTGATTTTAATTTAAGATGTATAAAGGAAGTTTATTCCAATTTTTTTGCTTTGAGAACTTCAATAAATCTTGACTATTTTTATTATAACAGAGGTTTTTGTGATTGAAAAATATTCCTACAAGAGTTTTTGCAACCAAATAAGTGTTTCTCTTCTAACCTCATATCCTGTCAAACAGTGGTAGAATTGAAAAACAAATAAATTTACTATTAACAAAAAACTTAATTTTTTTTTCTTAAAAATCAATTGAAATGTAGCAGCAAAAAAAATATCTATTTGTGCTGAGAAGATCAGCCTTCTGACTGATGCTAATATTTTTTTTTCATCTTTCTTTGTCCTCTGACTTCTCCCCTGCATTTGATTGCTGTGCTGTGACAGCAAGTTTTTTTTTTGTTCAAATAGCTTTACTATAACCTTTGTCAGTATCCAAGAGAAGTCTAGGTATCCAAAACAAAGACCTAAAGAAGAAGGTGACCATGTTGAAATATGTAAATACAACCTCAAACAAGCCCCAGTATTCCACTGGCCTACTGTGAATCAAAATTTAGTTTTTGGTTTAAATCTGTATGAAATTGTCCATGTAACAATAATCTGCACAAGAAAAAAATGTTGGGGAAAAAAAAAAGAAAATAGGTTTCAAGCAGTGAACACTGTTTTTTGTAACACACACAGAGATTTCTATTTCTTCTCCCTAAACTCACTAAGGTGTTATTATTTTAGTTCAGGAAGGAAAACAGATGTCAATACCTAATATCCTTGAAAATCACTTCCCCACTGTGCATGGCTATATCTCTTTTCTACTCTCCCCATAGCTCCCATTTCTCTTTACTAGATAGATATTATTCTCTTTTTCCTTTCCTGCCCTGATTACATGCCCTTATATACTTACTCAATATTCTTTGTAGATGTCTCAATTTTTTCCTGAATACAGTTTTTCTTTTAGGCCTTTCACAGACTGCTATTTCTGGTTCTTTATGTTTGGTGTATTCATAACTTTGATAAATTACTTATTTTACTTATTATCCATATTTTAGGAATATGAAATCTAATTCTGAGTTAGAACATCTTAGGCTACATTTTACTAATTTCAGGAGGGGCAGGATTTAAATCATGTTTGCATTCTTTCCTAAGAGAGAGGGCATTATATGTTTAGATATGCATTTTTAAAAATCAAGTTATTTGGACCATTCTGTTCTTCAGCTGGAATGCAATGCTTAGCTTCCTCTCCAAATTTATTTGAACTTAAGCTCTATGGTTTCCACGGAAACACACCAGTCTGTCTGAGCATCAAATATTTTTCTTATTGTAGACATTAGCTCAGCAAACTGAGCCCACAGCTTAGTGGTGGACTTGACAGTGCTGGGTTAATTGCTGGACTTGATGATCTTAAAGGTCTTTTCCAGCATAAGTGATTCTACTATTCTATGATTGTAAAAGTACAATGGGCCTTGATACATTTAAAATCCAATCTGGTGAGGAAAATGAAAGGGAAAAGAATTGCTTATTTTTCCCTGGTAAACAGCTTTGCAACAATATTGTCTTCAGAGTAGAGGAGAAAGGTTTAAGAGTTGTGTAGTCTGTGCCACAGACTGTCTGTAGTCACGAAAATAAATTTAAAAAATCAGTAGTGGTCTTATCGTACATATGTGCTCACCAACTTGATCTACCCTGGCTTTTTGTCAAATATGAAGAGGAAGGTATTCTAACATTTCAGTCATGATGAATTATTATTACTTCAGAACTATCTGAAGGGGTGATAACACTTCATTCATCAAATATTGAAGGCAGTCTGAACTTAAATGCAAGATTCCTCTCGCTCATGAAGCTGGAGAGGTATATTCTCCACAGCCTGACTTCGTCTCATCCAAGTCTCTCTCCTGCAGAATCTACAATTCTGTTAAAAAACCAGACAAGTCAACCTACAGCGACACAACAAACTGGATATAGCACTGCACTCCTTCCTGCCTAGGTCGTTTTACGGGTATATAGTCTCTAAAGGTCTTACAGCATTTTAGTATCTAAGCAGAGTGGTTTATTTACAAAGCATGTATCTGAAGGTGCAAGAGTTCTAAGAGCGGTCTTACAATACAATCAATTATAAACCTAGGCAAACAAGTCTAAACAAGACAATAACCAAAGCATAGAAATCTTAACACACAGACTTCTAATGAAACAGCAAACAAAGCATAGAATTCCTAACAAGCAAAACTCTAGTACGACTATAAGCAAAGCATATATCTGACATTACAGCCTCTAGGTAAATCAGCCTCCCATCTGACCCCAAGCAGGGCTTTCCAACCGTGGGGTCACAATAACAGAAAGGGATCACAAGATCACAGATCCCAGACAGGGGTCCCGGCCGCAGGGATCACAACAGAAAGGGGCCCCAAGATTCAAAACCCACACAGAGTCCCCGATCACAGGGTCGCGATGACAGTGAGGGATCCCAAACCACACAGAGTTCCCGTCCAGGGGGTCGCAGGGACAAGGAGGGGTCCTGGGGGTCCCAGACCCTTGCAGTTCCCGGTTGCAGAGACAGGAAGGAGGTCCTGGGGTCCCAAACCCTCGCAGACTCCCCAGCAGCCCCGAACAGAGTTCCGGGGCAAACGCCGCAGGGGAAAAGGGAAGGGACGGGATCGCAGGGGCAAGGAAGGGTCCCTGGGGTCCTGCACTCTTGCAGGGGGAAGGGACCCCAGGGCCCAGATCCCAGGCTACAATAGATGATACCTTTAGAATCCCATCCGGCTCCCTAGCAAGGCTCCTTCCTCAGGCTGCAGGAGGTGGAGGTTGGATCGATTGATCGGATTGATCAATCAATCAATCCCTCCAATCCCATGACCGACTAACCCAGAGGCTTTTTATCCCAAATTGCAAAATGCATATTCATATTTTTTATCTACACACTAACCAATCTAGGTACAATTCTAAAGTTCGTAAAACTACGAAAATCAGCGTCAAAACAGCTACGCACATAGCATATCTATTAACGTAAAACTCTATCTTACTAGCATAAGGTTCTACCTTGTTGTACATAAAACTCATACTAAAAATTATAAACAGTACTCTACTCTATTTTTGTTATGTCTATACTCTATCACTAAGCCTGAAGCTGTGTCCTTCTACACTGAACTAGGACTTAGGGCATGTAAAGCTTAAGGCTCAGGGTTAGATTTCTACTTTTATGTATCTAAAGCTTTTATGTATTCTAATTTTTCTAAAGGTTTTAATTCTATCTCTGTACTTTTCACTCTCTGTGGAGGATCCATGGAAACATGGACTCTGACAAATAAAATTTCCAGTGACTTCAATAATTAATTCCTTAGATTGTAGAAGTCCATATTACCATCTAATGACATGAAAAGCCCCAGAAAATGTAGCTACCACAACTATTTCTACTTGATCAGCTGGCTGTATCTCCAAGAGCAGGTGTTAATGACAAAGCATGATGCAAGACAGCAGGTACCTGTTTCAGTTACTGGTGTTCATTAAGAAATATTAGAGGAAACAATAAGTCAATTTTAAGCTGATGTTTTACATAAACATAAAATTATATTTACTGTTTGGGTGCAAGAATATGCCCTGAGTGTTTTGACTAACTAGTTGAGCATACTGAGCAGCTGCCAGTTATCTTGTCTAGATAAACAGTCATGATTTAACCGTAGAACCTTTGCCAATTCGCTTTCTCTAAAAAAAAAAAAAAGTGGTTGCATAGATTTCCATGTTTATATAAACTAGGTATTGCGTAACCAGTTTTAACATGAGTTGTATTCACAACACTCTCTTAAGAAAGGCTTCCACAAAGTGAAATTTTAAAAAATTGGGAAATGTTACCATTTTAAACTGCTGCTATTTAAATTTTTTTAGAAAGGCATTACTTTCTTAAGCTCCTTATCAATACAGTCAAACCATTCCAGAAGTGGTACAGGGACATAGTCATGTTGTGTGCAGAAAAGTTCATTCTTTGGAGACACTGTCTGTTTGATAGCTAATAGTGAAAAGGGAGAGTGAGAAAATTTTTTCTAAGGTGGAATAAATATTTCAAATCCATACATTTAGAATATCTAAGAAAGCACAAGAAATGCCTGACAAGAATGTCTGGCTATAAAAAATCAGCAGTGTCTAGACAGGTATACCTTACTAAGTTCAAATTTTTTTTGAGGATGAATATGATTTTAATAATTGAATATGTGATTTGTCATGAATTTAATTTGCCAAAATGGAAAGAGGTAGTCCTAGGACCTTTCTGATGGTCTGTCCAGGGAATCCCAAATAGGGCAGAAATCCTCTACTAGTTGTATGAGACTTATTCCTGCTATATTAGCCCAAGACAACCCAAATGCAAGAAACTGAACTTCACACTCAAATACCTCAGAGCCAGGCCTCTCTTGTAAGTCTAAAATATCTGTTTTCACTGAAGTTTATAACTCCACTACAGCAGGGAAATCAATCTGAAAGTGGTCTTAAGGTCTCTATGGATTCTAGATACAGTTAAGAGATTTGGTGGTTTGATTTTGGTAATTATTTTAAAACTGATATGTGTGAACAGGGGCTTCCACTGCTTAAGTCACTGATAGTACTGAGGATTAGAATGAAATACAGGGAAATGCTCCTAATTATACAGTCTGGTACAAGATGCTGAAGAAGAGTTAGAGGCAAAATTCTAAAAGGAGAAATAATATATTTGGCATAGAATACCTTGATAAATGTCTGATTTACATTTGAAAGCCAGCTGAGTACTGCTAGAAGGATTATTTTTTACAAAAGAGAATAAGCAAGAATGACATTAAAAGTATTAGAATTTTAAGCCATGCAGAAAGAGTCAAATCAGAGAAGAACTTATTTTTATCATAATTATTTTCATTTTCTTCAAAGTCTACTGCACCCACTGACAATATTTTTATGCAACTATGTTTACTTTTTAACTCAAATTACTTTCAACTACCAGTATGTCCATAAGTAAAAAAGCAATGTTATTTCCACTGTGAGGTGGAGAGGTTATTTTCTGTAGCTCAGTGTACTTTTATTAATCAGTGACTTACTTTATCATGGGTTAATGATACGTTTCCTTTCTTGACAAGACAGTTGATTTTCTCAGCATGCACACTGCAGCTTCAGTCATCCTTGTCCCTCTTGGTTCATAACTTCCAGTCAGTAACTCAGTCAACCAATTCTTTTTGCTGATAAGATTTCTTTGGCAACTCCAACACAGGTTTTTTGATTTTTTTCTAGTGTGCATGCTCACCACTGAGGGAAGTTTTCACATCTTTGTTATGCAACTACCCCACTGCTCCTATTTTTTAGGAAATAGGTTCTGTACCCAAAGGATGTATGGGTTCTATTAATTGTCGCAGCATGGATATATCAGTCAGAACATTTAAAACAGGAAATGAATCTGTGTGGTGATTGCATAGTCCCGATAAATGAAGTATGCTGACATTTGTAATAGAGTTAGGATTAAATTATAAAGGCTATGAGTAGCCAACTCCAACTATTTCTAGGAAAACTAACTCAGTCTTTCTGAGTGTTCTGGACGTGGTTGTCATCTATGATTCATTTTTCTTCTTTTTGTTGGGAAGTCATGTTGGGATGTGGTATACTGTGAACTCACACTCATAGGATAATAGGCAGGCAGGCTGGAAGGACAGAGGGGGAAGGGGAGGATTATTAATCCATTAGAGGAGGATTGCAAGAGCAGAGACTGAGAGGACTAAGAAGAAAAGGTAGAAGACAGTTATGACACAGAACAAGTAAAAAGAAAAAGAGATAACTTCTTTTAGGTGTTCCCTAACGTGTAGTGCAATCCAAAAACCCACTGACAGTTGGTGGCTTGAAAGTAAACATGAGGAAAAACCAGTCTGAAAGTCTGCTGGAGAGAGAAGACATTTGCTTGCATAACTCTATTCTGCTCAGATAGTCTGAGTTTTCTCCATCTAAAATAATTCATTTTGAAGATAAAGTTCCAGCAAAACACAGCTTTGGTATTTTCTATGTCCTGTTCTGAAGTAAATGTGCAGGCTGTTTTATCTTAGAACTGTGTACACTCAAGGTCTTGTCTCAACACATCACTAGCCTGATCAGGACATATCCAAGAGAAGTGTGTATGAGGAGAAGAAGAGATTAATAGATTTTGACAGGTTACACACTGAAAATCATAACTCATAATCTTGCAGCTAGAGAATACCTCTTCTGGTAGTTATTTATCTAGAGATGCCCCAATACTGTCCTGCATGCCAGAGTGACAATCACAGTTCAAGCTGAGGTCCTGACTGGAAAGGCCAGACTCTTCCAGCTAGACAGAAAAATATCATTATATTATTTTTGCTGAGGATGTTCTATTCCAAATGTCTTTTCTGCAGCTTTCTTGGAAACATCCTTAGTTTGTTGAATAAGGAGACTGTTTTGCAGCAAGTGTGTCTAAACTCTTTTAGTCTACATTTCATATATATGTACATTCACAGAATTTACATTTTCCATTCAGTAGGAGTAAAAATATTAAAAAAACACAAGCACATCAATCAATATGAATTAGTAGTTAAATAGTTAAATTTGTAAAGCTTTTAACTCCCACATAAGACTAGCTCTTCTTTTACAGAAATATCTTCAATCTTAAAAAAAATTAAAAAGGCATTGACTAAAATTTTGCAATTAAAAAATTCAAGCTGCTGAATTTAAAAAAAATCCCTTTTAGTCACCCACTAAGCAAGCAAATAAGTAAAAAAAAAAGACATTAACAGGGTTCTACATGATATTTTGATGCAATATGTATTACGCTTTATAGGGTGAGGATTTGGGGTTTTTCTTAATTATGGCTGAAAAACACCAGAAAGTGATGCATCCCATTTTGAGGAAAGATTTCATTATGATCTTCCTACACTCTAACTTCAACAATTTATACAACTACCACCCTTTATATTTTTGTCTTAATTTTGGACATGATAACATGCTATTGGTGAGTTATTGTAACTGCTCAGTTCATGAATCATTTGCCTTCCAGAAACAACCTTTATACAAATATTTCTGCAAAATCCCAGTTCAAAAGTTGTCTTATTCTGCTTCATTATAGAAAGACTTTTATGGAAAAATATTGCATTTTTTATTCTTTTTTCCCCTCCTCCAATAATCTGCCATAGACTCATTGCATTTGTTTATATTTTAATGTGTCAGATTTTGTAGGTTTTTTTCCTAGTGCATCAATAAAATCCAACATTAATGAAAGGAAATTAAGAAGGAAAATAATATTACTGAATTGGAAGAAAGAAAAATCATATCTTCATCCAATCTAACTTTTAACTGATAGTTTCATATTACTTTTATCTCCAGTAAGTTACTAATTTTTCCTAGATTTAATTTCAGTCTGGTTTTACTATATGTTTAGTCTTATTAAATTTCTTTGCATTTAGTATCCAACAATCAGCATCTCTTATGTTAGAAGAGTGTTGATATGTGTTTAGCACTTAGAATTTATGCATTTAATAGCCATGATGATGGCAAAAATCACAATCAGCAAAGATATTTTTGTTTTATTTACTCCATATTAAAATTTTCAAAGAAAAAAAGCACTATACCAGATTATTGAACACTTTTAATTGAGAAGTCATGATAAATCTCCTTCTAATCTCATGTTATATTTACTGTGATTTTGAAATAACATAAAACTGTGATGAAAAGCTGCAGAAAATAGAAATAAATTGTTTGGTTAATAAATGATAGAAATTATTCTGAACTGCTCATTAAAATATTTTTTCTTAATAATCTGTGTTTTAAGACAGCAGAGGTTTCTTTCACTAAAGCTGAAAAGTCATACATAGGAAAAAAATTCTGTTAGCACACTTTTGTAATGGTTAATCATACTGTCAATGTACAGACAGTGAAAAAGACTTGGGGATTATAGTAATTAACATCTGAAAGGGAGCTGCTTGTTCCTTGTCTTTAGTTATGGAATTTGGTAATTTAGTTTCTTGCATTAGAAAAACCGACAGGAACAGAAGGTTGGTGAGGCAGTGCAACAGGTTGCCCAGAAAAATCCTGTCTGCCCCATCCCTGGAAACATTCAAGGACAGGTTGGATGGAGCTTGTAGCAACCTGATCCAGTGGAATGTGTCCCTGCTCATGGCAGGGGGTTGAAATTAGATCATCACTGAAGTCCCTTCCATCCAAAACATGTTATGATTCTATGAATCTCAAATATTCGTTGTCATAAAGTATAAGGTATTTTGTATGATGATGTGAAAAGCAACATCTATATGAATTCCTATCAGACTGAAGTAAGTGGACAGTATTTCAATATTTTCTTCTGCTACTAGTAGGGATTAATAATGTTCAAAATAAAGCAGAGAATTTTTTCTCTTCTGTAAATATCATTTCATTCTTCTCTTATCATCTCCAAAAGATAAGTAGAAACATAAGGGACAGCAGTTTAAGGGTTTAGGAGAATATTCCTCTGTATTCTCTAAATAACTCTGTTGGTATTCCTGTGAGCATATTAGAGATAGTTCTACTGATATTAAGTCAAGTTTTAAAGGAAATATTTAGTGATAATTAGGAAAAGGGCATTTTTAAAAAAAGTAATTATTCTGAAAGTTCTTAAAAAACCTTAAAGCAAAATTACTGGGGAAAAAAGTCCAGAAGGATGACCTGAATTCTTAAATATACCATCTTTATATAATACTCCAGCATAGTAAATGCAAATGTCTCTGTAGTAGTCCATTTGGACCTTTCAGTCAAGGTACAGATAAGAAGACACCTATATTGCTATTTTCTATATCTTGACTCTTTTTCAGCTTACTCATAAAAACCTGTATTCCTGCTTTCTCACTCTATACCAAATAATGATTGATACTTTTATTTATTTTATTATGTACCAATCTCCTCAGTCTTCACTTACCAGTGAAAACTAACACTTCTAATAACTAATAACACTTCTCATAACCAATAACTAATAGCACACCTGTGCTATTTTTTTTGGATTTTTTGTTCAAATATGAAAAGGCTAGGAAACACATTACCATCAGATCAAATGGTATGCAAACCACTGTTTCCCTTGTTACACAGGGAGGATCAAATAGAACAATCAACTGCAACTTGAGTAATTAAGTCAGTTCCAATGACACAAGAAGTAAATGTCCATTCCTAAAGTGGTCTTGGCTAAGCTGAGCTATTTACAGGAGCAGTTCAGTTTAAAGGATCATAAAGTTCAGCTTCATAATCTGTACTTTCTAGATATGAACTGGGAGTTGTAAGAATTAATTTAAGTTTTCTATTGACATAGGCAAAGAATATTTAGAGGCAGAGTACTTCAGAGGTCAGTTACTTTTGGAAATTTGTGGTTTACAATGTGATGAATTAATACTAAGAAATGGAAAGAGGATGGAAATATTTTAGTTGGCTTTATAAATTAGATAAACAAAGTAATAGCCTTGAGGAGCACAAGCTTCTCTGATCTTTCTTAGAGTACACTGCCTGTATCTTATTAAACAATCAGTGGTAAACAGGTAGCTTTGGAAAAACAGCTCATCTTCTATGAATATGAATATTTGTGCACATGTTTGTGTGTGTGTGCACACACAAGCACATGTGTGTTTTGGTTGTTTTTTGTTTAACTGAATACTGAAAAATTGCTTATTTTTTAGCCACTAGGTTGATCAACACTAGTGCATCTTCACTCTGAGGGAACCTGACTTGTAAAAGTTACTACTGTCCTTTCTGACTTTACTAACAAAAAAAGACAAACTAAACAACCACAGATAATAACTTGTGACTTAATCTTTTGAAGTAATCTGTCTTTCCATCTCTAAAGCAAAAAAATTTTACAAGAATTTTCTTACCTCTATAAAATTTCTGCTTAGTCCTTTGTGAAATCAGATAAAATACAAACTTTTTTGCTTTGAAAACTTCACATGCACTAAAGCGATTATCTTGAAAAAGTTTTGATTTGATTGACTTTTATTTAAAACTTTGTGTGAATTTTCTTACCGTGATTGAATAAACCTGTCATAGAAAGCAGTAGTAGAATTTCTTTCAGTCTAAATTTCTGTATTGCTGAGTGTGAAAGGTACAATTACTGAATTTGTGAAGGGCAGGGAAATGATATGTAAAGGCAAGAATTTTGTCTCTTCTGTTTTCTTCTACATGGTTCTACAATAGATTTTTCAGAGTGTAAAAGCAAGTACACAGAAGCTAGACATGCCATAATAGAGTTGCTCTTATACATCTAATTGGGCATTTTACAAGAAGGGGATTTTTGATAAAGGATTTATAAGTTCTGAAAAACAAAGTGAAGAGGAAGGAACTGGGGTGAATCAAAATCAAAGAGTAAGGCAATATGGAGTAAATTATATTTATAGTTTAATATTACTAAATTCAGCTTTACAATGGTCTGAAACTCACAAAGGAATCAATCAATTGGGAAATGATGATATTACTAAGGATTAAGACAAACTGCAATAACATGACAGGAGAAAATCAGGAGGGATAAGGAACAGAATAAACCACCAGAAAAAGGGTGACAGGAATGAACAAAAAAAGACATAACTAAATTAGTAGAATACAACCAAGAACTGCCTTTGTGAGGTGTTCAGTGAAAACAGAAGGTTGGTGATAGATGACAGGAGTTACAAGTTTTTGAAGGTTTTTAACTCAGCTTATATTAATATAAGTAGTATCAGAAACTCAGTACCACTAACAACATGTATAATTGTGGAAGCTAATGTGAAGACAGGAATGTTTGAATTTGTTAGAAGTCTCAAATAAAGAGGACTTATAGCTATTCGTATAAGCAACATAAGGGACTGTGTGTTCTTGTGCATTAAAAAAAATAAATCAGAAATTGTGAAGGAAGAGTTACAGATGATTAGAAAGTTATAAATGTATATGTTATCTTTGAAGAAAAAACAATAAGAAAAAAAATAAAATGGCCAGGGATTTGTAGCTAATTCAGCCTAGCTTCAGTATATAAAAAATGTTCAGAAATCTGGAACAAAAACATAAGCCATCTATTTTTAACAGTCAACATTCATCTGTCAAGAGAAAAACAAATCAAAACAGCTTAATGTCTTCTTTTGACAGAACAAAAGCTCTAGTGTGTGAGAAAAGAGTAGAAAGTGTCACAGAATTAGAGATACGAATACCTCTTAAATTTTCATAGGGAAGTCAGGCAAGCATTGTCTACATGAAACCCTAATAGAAGGGTACATAGACAGTTAAACGATGTTGAATAGTTCTTAAATCAAAAGTTTTATCAAGCAAAGCCTTCAAAATGTCTGTTCCAGGTTTCCTACTACTCAGCTTTGTAATTAAACATTTAGACGCTGTATGAGAAAAATGTTAACCAGTTTGGAAAGTATATGAAAATTCAAGGAAAAGCACTGAGCATTTGAATACTTTAAATTACTTGGAAACGGTCTAGTGGAGAGTTCAAAAAAATAATTGGGATTGTTTAAAGCAGAAAACGGAGAGGATGACATGATAATGGTATGTTAAAGGCTGTCAGTGGGAAGAAATTACACTGCTGTGTCCACAAGATATAGGACAAAAAGTGATGGTAACAGACCAATCCAAGCACATATACTTCAAATGATTATATTGATCCCTGCAGTTACAGACATGCACAGCCAGAATTTAGAGCTCTATATTTTTCTCACTAATTGAGGAATAACCATTAGTCATACCACTGGACTGAAAGTTGGAAAGAATTGCGCTGAACTAGGATATTATCTCATCTGTGAGATCATTTCCCTTGTTTTACTCTTTTGGGGTTATCTACACTCATACAGATACAACAAAAACTGTGCAGGAAAGGAAAATATGAGAAATTTGTGGTTTACAGTGTCATGATACTAAGATTTCTTTTGAAAGTCATTTATATGCACACCTCCATGTATTTCAGAGTAGCTGGTTATTTGCAATATCCTTTAACGTATAGGTTTATTCATCCTGATGTGCAAGTGAATGTCAAGAAACCCTTATTCTTTCTGGTAGCCTTCACTAACGTAAGACAATCAATCAGTAGCACTCCCTTAATTCCCCATCTAACAGACTGTTTACCATGGAATGTTTGTGATGTTGCCTGTCAGTTTTCATTACCTTTTGATCAGTAGGATTTCAGGAATGGCACTGCCAGAAGCAGTTGACTTTGACAATAGAAGTGCCTTTAATAGAGCACTTGTATGTGTAAGTTAGCCATTTCACAGTAGACATAATAAATTATGTTAACTTTTAGAGACAATTAAAGCTAGGCAACCTCTAGGGTCCTGTGGTTTAAACTAGATTTGACAAAGATAATGAGCATTTAGTATCAAGAAAGCCTCAAATGTTATCAAATGTTATGTTCTGAGAGGAAAAGTGCCCTTGTGGTTTAAAAATATGGCACAGCCTTTTTTTAAAACTTTCTTTAAACCCCAACAACAAACCCATGATTTTTCTCTGAATACATTCTATCTGCTATATGCTTGGGTCTAAGCATGGTATCTACACTACTTTTCGAGTCGAGATACTTTATTGAGCAGAAATTTTGCATTTCTCTCTTGACAGTTGTCTTCTCTTTCTAAAATGGTTTGTCACTGGAAAGACCCTCTCACATCATGCTTGTCTTTACATAAATATTTTTAACTTCCTGAAAGTTCATATACATGATTAAAAATATATGGTATTCCAAAATATTATTATTATTTAGAAAATAGTCCAGACCACTTACACCAGAGCTACGTGATGGGATCTGTGTCAAATAAAAGCTTTAAGTGTCTGTTGAGTCAACAGGGGAATTTTTCATAAATGCTCTGTTAAAAGACTGTTCCTGAGGGTAACTATTGTTGCAGAGACCTTCTGCACACTCTCTGGTGTGTGTCAACCAAGACTGAGAGCACAGTACACATACAGTGGCTTAAATATGGGAAATTCAACTTCCTTCATCACTCCAGCAAATCTACTTCTGCTGATCTTTGTCAATATTTTTAGCTGGTTTTGGAAATAATGTTTTGTTTATACCAGCTTCCCCTGCATTTAATTTTTTTGTTACTATGGTCTTATTAACTAAATTTTGGTAGTCTTCTACAAAATGTGATCCAGTAGTAGAATTTAAGAGATTTTTCTTGCAAGATTTTGAAAAAGTGAGATGAAATGAGTGATGTCAGAAAAAAAAACAAGTTATGCTTTAAGGAGGTATTAATGACCTAGTTAGTTATTAGATATGGGAGCCACTGAAAACCAGGATCACAAGCGCACTTATATAAGGAATGACTTGTTTGATTTTCTAGATGGTTTACTTTTCATTATACTAAAATTTCACCCAGATGTTTCTTTGTTGACAAGTAATTTTCTTTTACTTTCTAGATTCCAAATATATTACAGATATGAAAAAAAATCTGAGAATTGATACCCTTGTTAAAAAAAAAAAAGAACTCTTCTGAAATTTTCTCTCAGCTTATGAGACATGCACACTGCAGAATAGAGGCTAACCAGCAGTCATCTGGCAGATTACTCTGAAATCACACAGTTTAGAGTACTCAGCTGAAATGTAGTATACTTGTTGAGTTGGCTTTCAAATCACCTGAGGCTACCAAATTGAAACCCTCTAAATAACCATTTTGCAAACTGGTTTTCGATGTAACAGAAGGTGAGTTTATGACCACGTTCTTATGATTTTAATGGTTTTAGCATTTTGCATTTTTTATTCTTTTGGGAGACATTTAATATAATTCAGCAGGTGGTAAACTACTGCATTATGCATCAGGTGGTTTTCCCTTTTTATTATCATTTTTGTATACCATTATTACTAAATTTTTACTTTATTTTTGATTAATAAAATGTTCTTATCTCAGTCTACAAGTTTTGCCTTGATTCTCCTCTATTCTGCCAGGGTGGCAGGGAGAGAGGGGTGCTAAGCAAGCAGCTACATGGAATTGAATTTCCAGCTCAACTTAAACCATGACATGGTCATTTAAAGAAATGTAAATCTGGAATTGGTGAAAGTTGATTTTATGGGTAGCAGAACAAAGAAATAACATATAACATGCATTTCTGAGATACAACAGTCAATAATTGCTTATCCTAAAAACACGAAAAAGGATAAAACTGTATTTATCATAAAAGGCCTATGTTTACAGCAACACTGCAACATGTTCCCACCAATAGCCAAGAATTAAATTCACATACTGTTGCTCTATATCTAACAAATTAGATTCCAGGCAATCTGTCTTGGATTTTTCCAGACAATACACCTGGATACTTTATAATAACAAAAAGACACAGAAAAGCATCTTTTTTATGAAGACTTTAATAAACTCCCAAACATAGATAGATGTGATACCATGAGCACAAACAAAAAAACTAGCAATCCTAAACAATTTCAGTGTTGCAGTAGAATAATGCTGTATACAAAAGCCTATCTATCTTTACTGCTGTCTCCTGTCCTGAGTATTTTGCTATAACAAAACAACATAAATTTTGCAACAAATAACCACTTAGAGTACTTTGTGCCCTATGTGATGATTCACCACAAAAATGCTGTGTGTGATACGTGGTCACCACTGAAAGAATACAGTCTTAAATATATTTCTGAATATGTTTATTTATCATAAATGGAATATTCTGGTATAGTCCTGTAAAAATGGCACTGAGATATGCTTAGACATTTTAAATATATAAACTCCTGAGCTGTGTACAGCTGTTTGCAGAACTACTGGTGTATTCTTGCTTAGCTGACCTTGGTGAGTAGACAATTACGTCAAACCATTAAAACTGTTTGGAGAGAGAAAAACACTTGTATTCATGATAAGCAATAACTTGGACAGAAACATTAAATGAAAGAGTCAAATAGACCCTGCCAACAGATTGCCAGATGTCCAGATTAGTTAAAATATGACAACAAAAACCTAGATCTAATCTGTCAGCCAGATCCTGGGGTCAAAGCCATTTCCCTTGGAAAATAGAATTTCACATTCAAAGGTGATATTCTCTGAATCCTTGTACTGTGTCTTTGCACAGATGTGTCCTTTGTGTAGCGCTACAGCAGCCTAAGTCAATTTCAATTGCTTGGAATAGCAAAGATGAGAGAAATCCTTAACTGCAATAAAAGTAACAACTCTGCAGAGTGTCAATGTAAAAGTAAAATAGAAAAGGCATATTTAGGCCACTCTTATATATGTATGCTCTAACCTTTCTGATCTCCCTTTGATGCTGGTCTGTGAGACACAGCTATTTTCACTGTGCAATTTCCAGCCATTGCAGGTAGTAGCCAACTACACCCTGAACAATCTGAATTTCATCTCTGTTGGCTAGGATGGCTCAAGAATTGCAATGAATGTTGAGAGAGATAAACTCTGAGATAATGGTGCTTTTCTGTGAGCCTGAAATATTCTTCCAATGCAGAAAATGCTGGCTCAGGATTTTAAACACAGGAGTACATTTTGGTCATTGGGAAAGCAGCAAATGAATTCATAATATAAAAAAAAAAATGAAAGAATGCAGTGTGGAATGTTAGCTAAAGGCTCCAGTCATCTCAAAAAGAGTAGAGAGGTGTCACAGCAGTACAAGTGTGTGCTCATTTATTTGCCTTGGTCTAGAAAATCACTTCACTGGAGAATATTTTTGACTGTATCAAAGAACAAAATACTTCTTGAAGTCTGCAAAAGTTTAAATAACTAACTTCAAGAAGACTAGAATTGTCATATCAGATCAGTGGTCTGTCCCAAAGCCTGTCTTCAACAGGACAGCAGAAAGTGCTTGAGAAAGGAGAAGAATGAGGCAAGTAGGTGCTGATTGCTCATTTCCCTCAAATACCTTCCCAGCCATTGGTGATCTGTGGCCCTGAGACTTTCTGAGTGACATGAGTCATGTTCTTCATTTAATACTTTCTAATTTTACATTGTCAGCTATGCCTGCATAGCAATCCTTGACGAAAAGAAAATTGTTCAAGGTATCTAAAGAATGTGTATATGATTTTGTCCCTTCCTAAATATATGTCAGTTGGTAATGATTGCATCATCTTTTAATTTCCAAAAAATGCCCCCAGAAACATTCATCAGACCTGCTTCATGTGTTTGCCCTATAATTATTTCTTAGAATCACAGAATATCCTGATTTGGAAGGAACTCCTAGGGATCATCAAATTCCAGCTGCTGGCCCTGCATTGAACAATCCCAAGAACCACATAATGTGCCTGAAAGTGTTGTCCAAATGCTGCGTGAACATGTCAGGCTTGGTGCTGGGACCACTTCCATGGGGACCCTGTTACAATGCCCGGCACCCTCCAGATAAAGAATTTTTTCCTAATATTTAACCTAAATTTCCTCTGGCACAGTTCTCTGGCATTCCCTTGTGTCATGTCTCTGTTCACCAGAGAGATTTGTGCCTTCCCTGCCACTTCCCCTGGAATCTTTAGGCCACGATGGGGTCTCCCCTCAGCATCTCTTCTCTAGTCGAGCAAACCAACAAATGCTGCTCCTCAGGAAGTTTCCTATGCCTCAAGCACTTGCAGGAAGGTAGGTGTAGTTTGATCTTTTTGATACATTTCTTCTAGTAAAAATGGCTTGTAAGTGTCTTTAATTTTCATGACATTTGTATGACAACCCCTCCCTGCACTCCCTGCACGTTTGTCAGTTTGAAAATTTTGTCCCAAGTGCTTTCATGAGGTTGATAACTCTCCAGAGACACGGCCTAGGTATTCGTGATTGTAAAGCTATATTAACTATGTGCTGAACTTCCAATTCCAGTCCTAGTCTCCATTTTAAAATCTACCAAAGTGTTCAGTAGAAAAGGCTGAAATTCCAGGACGGGGAAAAGCAGTGCTTCCACTATAATGTGAAGCTGCCTAACGTGTTCAATTTCATACTAGGTATTCTGGAAAGATGGTGGTGGTTTTCTATAGGACACTCTAGGATTTGTTTTGGCACAATCCAATTTGTCATTTATGGTTTAGCCTGTTCATTCATCTTGTATTTCTTTTTTTCCTTCTTTTTTCCCCTTTCTGCTGGAAATAGAAAACAACTAGAGAGGAAAGGCATTAAAGATTTGCTTAAGAAGATCAATTGCACTTTGATGCACTTCCTTTGCTTATTGAATTGAAAGTTCACATTTTATCAGTTTGAAATATGCATTAAAATGAGGTATTCAAAAAAAGAAATAAGAAAACCCAAGAAGCATTACATAGAAGCATCACACTTTTTTTTCACATTATTACACAAGGGTAGACAAAAAGTAGCAATAGCAATTTTTTTCTAGTGACAGAATATGTGGCAGATTAATGATTGTTATTTGAATCTACATTTTAGTTCATTTTCCTTGAGGACATAAGTTAATAGGATATTGATGGCATTTGAACTCAGAACTACGTGTTCTGTAAACAAAGATTGTGTAAATTCTAATAGGTCATTTTTCCACCTGATCTCTGTACCCTCAAAATGTGGGTATGTTTCCTGAAAACTGTTTAAGAAAATAGAAGTATCTAAAAAAGACACATGCATTACTGCATGCTTTTCCACTTCTCAAAGATTAAATTTTACTCCCTTGTTTAGAGAAACGCTGCCTCAGGTTCTGTAAGGATTTAAGTATAACAGTATATTATACTCAACATAACATTGCTTTAGTAGATGTTGAGCTTTTGATCTTATTTATTTTTCAAGTGGACCACTTCATTATAAAAATATTGCTGTTCAGCCAACCAGAGTCTCAAGATGGCAACTAGCTAGTTAGTTGGTCCTTTTCTTCTTGGAAAAGACTAAGACTAAAAAAAGCAAACGAACAAACCAAATATATATATATTCTTCTATAATACAGTGCTGTATTTTAATTAATAAAATCCAGGGTTTAGATACTGGATCACAGTGTCTTCATTTGTAGGGCATATTATCTTCCCTTTGGCAGTCAATACATAGGATAAAAATACTACTAGTTGCCTGTAACTTTTTATGCTCTTAACTTTGTATTTTTAATTTGCAGTTAAAAACAAGCAAAATAACACTGTTATTTTCAGTGAGATAATTTACAGAATTCATTAGTATGCTATATATAAAAAATCATAAAGATTTTATTTGGAAAAAAAATCCTTTATTTAAACACTGGCTTCATTTTTTAAAGCTGAATATATTAAGTAAAATGATCATACTTTTTCATGGCAAAGGAAAGCACATTTATTCAGTTTGAAAGGGTAAGTCTTAGCTGTGATGTGTATGAGATCACATTAAGAAAATATTTTCTTATACTAACCAAAACTAATTTCTTACAATTAAGATAAAATCACTTCTTAGTCCTTTACAAAAAGGCTTTCATTAATAATTCCTTTACTCTCCTGTGTGCCTTTATTTTGTTTTTTATTATCTCAATCAAAATTAGTTTAAGAAAAAGTCCTATTCTAAGTTCCTCTATTTATTCAAGTGCTTGCAATTAAGACACATTATTATTTTAATAAATCTTATTTTTCTGAGATTGTAAATCTTGTTGGAGAATTTTTTATTATCACATTACATAGAAAAGAAATGTAGTATAAGTGTGAGCCACTGCGATGTCATTTATTACAAAACACTTTCTCACATATTTAAGATTCACTGATTTTTCCAAAACTCAGGAGTCCCATTTCCAGTCCTGTTAACTTTGTGGGTCATAGACTCATGTACCTTTTATCACTCATAAATTAAAATACAAAACTTATAAATATATTTTTATATATGTCTTCTGGTCCCATGATAGCTGATATTGGCCATCCCTGCAATAATATCGCATTATGCAGGACCCAGGGGAGGGCTCTGTACAAAAAGGAAACTGGAAGAAAAAAATAATGAATCATGGAATTGTTTGAGATTGGAAATCCTTCGCATAGCTCACCATCTTCCTGCTGTGCCAAATTACAAAATATCTCAAAAACAACAACAACAATACCCAAACAAGCCAAAACAAAATAACCCCCCCCATATGTCAACATAAATGAAGAATACCGGAATATGTTACTTTTTCAAGATAACATGTTTTAAGATTTTTGAAAATTAAAATGCAGCTAGAGCTTGAAATTAAAATTGCAGTTTCTTAGTGTTTAGAGGTGAAGAACAATCAGAAATTAGTAATGGTGGTTTCAGAATGCAAAGTTTCAGGTTCAGTCCTGTAGATAGTAGTATGGAAAGGATTAAATGATGACCTGAAGTGATATAGCTGCTGATTCACTGAGTGTATAAAAACCAAAGTTGGCTAAATCAGTTAAATGGGGATCTCAAAAACTCTAATAGGATGACAGAGACTGAAGCACAAGCTTAGGCCTGCTTAGAGATCAGACTAGTGATTTTCACATCCCTAGTCCCTTCGGTTTTTCCAGAGGATTTTTCTGCTTTGTCTCAAACCTTGTGAAAACACTGTGAATTTTAACTGCTTGAGCTAACGGGTGATGCAAAATGGAAACAGTTTTTGATTGTACTAGGGAGTCATAAAAGACCTAAACTCAACATGTTAATTTAGAATTGCTGCAGCAAGGTACTTAGCTGCGTGTGAGAAATATTGAAACTTGAAACACTTCTAGCACACAGGCAGCAGGACAAAATGTTCTGGGAAGTTATTGGTTGGTAGCTTCTTGAAATTTTTACTTGATAATTTATGCTGGAAAGAGATTGGTGTCTTCAGTCTTTAGGAGAGCTGAATACATCAGGCACAGGTCAGGAAAACTTACCCATCCTCCCTGCCTTCTCTGTCCCAAGGCATGAGAAGACACAAAGTGACACGAAGGCTGCTGAAATACCTGCTTTTTCTTGCCTGCAAAAGCTTGGTAGCTAAGAAATGAATGCATTTCAGTCACCCTCCCAAATACAGTTATTTGCTTTTTGGACTACCACATATTATCAATTAGTCTACTAAAAAAAAACCCCACTTTCCTCTACATTAATTGTGCACAGTATTTAAAAATAAACTAAAAATATTTTTCAAAGATTTTTAATTTAGATTTTCAGTAATGCTTGCATTTTATGCATGACAATATTTTTATAAAGTGTTAAAAGACTATTTTTAATGGAAGAAAATTAGATTATCTCTCTGGTTTATAGTACTCTATAATACAGAGTGGCTGATCATTTTAAAATTAACTAGCAAGACATTTTTCGGGATTTTTTGCTTCGTTTCTTTTTTGTTGTTTTTTGAATAGGACTGACAGTACCTTAGCAGTTTTATGCAAAAACTGCTCTGTCTCAGAACTGTCATATTGCTTCCTTGTACTTGAGACACTAATGAGCTGATTCAACACTGCAGAAGGTAAAGAACACCTTTTGGCTAACATTGCTTCCCATATTATAATAGAGTAGGGGGACAAAAGAAGAGCAAGGCTCTCTCTATATTCTGATTACACTTTCAAAATGTGCAGATCCTTTAAGATTCAGGAGCTGCAGTTTAAAAAGACACTGATTTCCATTATTCCTGCTTTTGAGCAAAAAAATAGCTTTTTGCAGTGCTACTAACATTCTTGATTTAACCAGGTTGCACCAAAAAATATTATGTTTATATAGATTTACCACTTAAAAATAAATATTTGTCTCTTTTAAATTGAAAATTTGAACTAAAACCTGATGTGGTACTTCAGTTCAAGGAATAGACCACTATAACAAGTCTTTTTGCAATCCTATTAGGTAGAGACAAATTTATCCCAGATTGTTTTGTTTAAAATTAACTTGACTTGCAAAGATCACAAAATGAATCTCATTCAGTGCTCTTTGTATCTCCTTATACATTCAGTGCAAGTCCCATGAAATTTTGATGCCAGTGAATTTCTTTATTTTGCTTAATCATGACATGATCAAAATCCATCTTATTTTGATTTATTTTAATAACTAGTTCTCAGCAGATGCATGTATTGAAATATCCAGGGAAATTTCCTTTTTCTAATT
Organism: Prinia subflava; assembly: GCF_021018805.1. Classification (NCBI taxonomy): domain Eukaryota; kingdom Metazoa; phylum Chordata; class Aves; order Passeriformes; family Cisticolidae; genus Prinia; species Prinia subflava. The sequence goes on from NC_086247.1 coordinate 17,277,367, forward strand.
TGAGCAAAGATTAGATTTTACTCCTTAATCCAAGAAGCTTGCAATTTGCTGGTTTTGTTTTATACTTATTTTATTTGGAATCTGGTATTTTATCCAGACAAAGATCAGTGCAAAAGGTTAGTGATATCCATGGGGCAGACTTTTCATAGAACTCATGGGATGATTTCAGAATAAATCCATAGAGTTCATACATTTGGCTGATTTTTTTAAGTCCGGGGTTATCTTCTCAGGCAACTCCTTTTTTCCAAGGTTGACCTTGGCTGTCTATCAGACCCCTGCCCAACTGCTTTCTCATTTGCTCTCATTAGCAGAACAGGGGGAGAAAATAACATGAAAAAACTCATGGCTTGAGATAAAGGCACTTTGCTACATAAAGTAAAAGTTGTGTGCAGAAGCAAAGCTAAAAGAGGAATTTGACTAAGCCCTGTTGATGGACAGGTGTCCAGACATGTCCTGGGGAAGCAGGTTCTGAGTACCCACGTGGGTGGCTTTGGATGACAAATGCCATTACCCAAACGCTCACTCTATTCCTCATTTGCTTCAACTTTTATTGCTGAGTGAGGCATGGTATGGTTTGGGGCTCCCCCTGGTTGATTTGGATCAGCTGTCCCAGCAGTGTCACCTCCACAGGTCCAGCCAGCCCACTGGCCATCAGGGCTGCAGGGAACACCTTGATGCTGAGAGCCCAGCTCAGCAATAGCCAGAACAATGGGGCATTGCCAGCTCAGGTTTAGCCACAGAGGCAAAGCAGGGCAGGGTGTAGGAAAGTTAACTCCATCCCAGCCAGACCCAGCACACCGAGGAATGCTGATACGTATTATTCATGTATTGCATTCATCTACATGACCTCTGTGAGATGTCCTCTATTCTTTCAAGTTCAAATGAATTTCAGGCTGAGCTTGCGGAACTGAAAAAGCTTCGGGGGATAATTTGCACAGTAAAATATTAAGCTTTACTTAATTAGATGCATTAATGATCAGGCTTTTGGTAAAAAGCAATGGGGATTGTTTTGCTAATTTTCATCACGCAAACAAAATGCCAAAGATCTTGGAAACAATTCAGAGGAGAACTTATTAGGGAGAAAATGAAAAACATTAAAGGGGTACAAGGATAGTAGAAGAATAAAAAAAAAAGTTATTGACTGCTTACTGGCAGTCTTATTTATTTTTTGGATTTTGCATTTTAATTTAATTATTGTAATCCCATTTGAAGTGCAGCGTTTTATATGAAAAAAAAAATCCTAATGACTGAGTTTAAAGCGAGAGAAGGAAGGAATTAAGCTAAATTATATTACAGAAGGTTTAGTATTGTATGTTTACCAGCTTTTCAGTGAGCTAAATAATAAGATTAATACTTAATTAATACACATTAAGGAACAACTAGCTACTTGACACTTGGTGGCTGGGTCTATATTCAACGTTCTTGATCTTTTTTCTTTCCTCATTGAAAGGGCTGCAAACAGGCCTCTGTTACAGTGTTAAAGTGGCTGATTCTTGAGAAGACACTGCACGGATTGAGGGATTTTTTCAGCCTCAATAATATTCAAGGTCAAAAGACACATCAACCAACTGATTTTTTTGCTTTTCACCTTATTAAATGCAACACGTGCCAACAGATATTTGTTTCACTCTTCCTAGTGTAGAGCAATAACGGCTCAAATTGATTTAGTATTTTCTGAAACAAGGGAATGTATGGATGTTCTTGTATACATGACCACTTACTTGCTGTACAGTTTGGGTGGGCAGTTATTTCTTAAATACAGAAATGTGTGTAGTTAATGTATCTTTCTACAAAAATTCAGTTTCTCCTAAAAAGTATTTTAATGGAAGAAGTGAAAGAAAAAGCTTAAAGTTCTTCAAAAATTCAAACATTCAAAAATTATACTCCTAGGAACAGGAAATTTGATATATGTATCTCAGTTTTTAAATGGAACTGTTGAAAAATCTCCACCATCTATTAAATTTGTCATTAGTTTTTAATTTGTTTAAAATAAATCTTTCTACAAACTGTTTTCTAAATCCAGAGCAATTACTCTTTAGTGAAAGCTTAGATTTTTATCTAGTTTTCCAGAATCAGAACAACCAACAGCCAAAATAAAAATAAGAAAATAATCTTAAACTGAGAATTCATAATAAAATTATGAGAGAGAATTTTGATGAAGTAATTCTTTATGTTGGCTCCTGAAGATTTTTTTCCTCAAAATGGCTTCAATAAAGGACACCCAATTTCATCCAGGGCCTGTCAAGTTCTCTTTGAAAAATACCACAATTAATCAGTCATAATGTTCAAGTTAATTTTAGAATCAGAGCAGAAAAGGATGGAACTACCTTAATCAGATGCTTAATACTGAGTAACTCATGGTAACATATTTTCCAGTATTATAGCTAGATTAAATATTGCAATATTAAATTGCAATAAAATAATATTAAATCAGAGGAATCAAGAATATTGCGAAAAGGTGTAGAACTAATGCAACCCCCCCCAAAAAATGATGAATGTTGTTCATTATTGTCTGTGATATTTTGGTATTCCTGAGTGACATAAAGAATGACTCTATCAAATTAGTAATACAATATCAGCTTAGAAAAACCCAAATCTTTCAGAACTATACTGGAAATATAAATCTTTATCTGTGACTTATCTGACTTATTTTTATCTTACCCAAAAAAAAAAAAAAAAAAGGCAGAAATTATCACCAAAGATAAATATTACAGTCACCAAAGATAAATATTACAGTATACCTCCCTCTTGGAAATATTTTTTTAAAGTATTCCCAGTGCTGGGCATTTATATTATTAGTGTCTTGGGTATTTTTGACTTGTTCTCCATCTGCATATACTTAGTTTTACACTATAATATTTCATTCAGCAATTTGTAAAGCTGGGGATGATGTAACTCTAAGAAGGGAAGGGAAGGGAAGGGAAGGGAAGGGAAGGGAAGGGAAGGGAAGGGAAGGGAAGGGAAGGGAAGGGAAGGGAAGGGAAGGGAAGGGAAGGGAAGGGAAGGGAAGGGAAGGGAAGGGAAGGGAAGGGAAGGGAAGGGAAGGGAAGGGAAGGGAAGGGAAGGGAAGGGAAGGGAAGGGAAGGGAAGGGAAGGGAAGGGAAGGGAAGGGAAGGGAAGGGAAGGGAAGGGAAGGGAAGGGAAGGGAAGGGAAGGGAAGGGAAGGGAAGGGAAGGGAAGGGAAGGGAAGGGAAGGGAAGGGAAGGGAAGGGAAGGGAAGGGAAGGGAAGGGAAGGGAAGGTTACAATCTAAATCCACAATTTTAAAATCAAGAATCTTCTTCCTTTTTCACCTTCTGAATTTGACCACACTTATGGTACAGCCTCATGGTTTCCATAGGATGTATACACAGGATATCAGCATGCAATAGGTGATGCACAGCCATTAGTGCTGGGATGAACTCAAATCCTGTCATCATGGTGACAGTCTTCAGAGCTGTCTTGTACAGATCAGCATAAAAGGATATGACATGACTTGTCCAGTCATGAGAAAAGCTTAAAACCAGTATTTAAAGTTCTATTGGTTCAAAATCTGCAACTTCTAAAACAGCATTTCTGAAGGGAAGTGGAAGTTAGAAATGGTCTGCATTCACTGTTGTTGGAAGATACATATAATTTCTTTAGCGATACCTTATATATATTAAATAATATATTATACAATATATATAATATATATTAAATATATTATTTTTCTAGTCCTTCTTCATTTCATGTCCCCAGAGTTCAGTATTCCCTTTCTAATATTTTTATTCACCTTTACATTTAAAGTATATGTATTAACACATTCACAGGGTGTCATTTGCACATTGACACACCATTAACAATGCTTCATTCATATTCATCTACATATTCAGTATTTGCTCAGTGTTATGAAGCTGGCAGGAAAGGCACGTATTTCACTGGAGATGAAATTTGGGATCATATTAATTAATTCATCACTATAAATCACTGGAAGAGAGCATGTCTTGTTAGCTTCAGTCGCTCAGATAGCAATCAGTGGCTCATTAGCTTTAAAAATATCAACCTGGTTGAGGTATCATTGCTCTACAGAGTAGACTGATGAGGCACATTAGAATAAATGCTACACGGCACACAGAAAAATTGCTTTTACCCATTATCCCTGCAACATGTACAAAATTACATGGGAAAATCACTGGTAAAGATACTGGTAAAGTCAATGACCAAAAAGCACTGTAACTGACCATAGTTTTTGGCCTTAATTTTCTGCTAAGTGCTACTTAGCCCCAGTCCTACATGCCTTATGCTTGCAATGCTCTGATTTGACCTAATCAAGGGGGTTCCATTTAGTTCAGAAGCAAATATTTCAGCCCTGCCTATCTTTGGTGTTATCAAAAGACATTTTTCACTCATTCCCAAAGCTCATTTTTATTATACAAGATGTAGAAAATTAACTACAAATCCAATAGTAATACATAATTATAATGCAAAAATTTAAAAGCATCTATATGTAAAAGAACATTGTTGAAGTGTGAACAATAACACCTTCAGTGCTAAATGGCTCTCCTGTGATTAATATGGTCACATAAATGTAAGCACTAGCTGGTTTAAGCAGCTTTTTGTCCTCCAAAAGGACTATGATTTTACAATGAGATAATTATTCAGTCATTTTTGCAAAGGTTTCAGGTACCTACATAAATTGAAAGAGAAGAGTACAAGCAGAGTTAAGTAGGGGCTTGGCATACATAAAAGGCACTCTGAAGTGTCAGTATGCTCAGCCAAAAGCAATAGATGTAGTTTTCTGAAAGACACAATTATGCCACGACTGTAAGGGTAGGCTTGAGAGCAACAAGATTTCACTAGTTTCTCAACACTGAGTATCAAGTTGATTTTACCAGCAAACATGTAAAAAGAAGTGTACACATATAAATTTGGGGGGGAGGTTACAGAGTGGAAGATGTAATTAAATGTCTATCTCTGTTCTCACAATTTGCTGACTTGTCAAGCCACAAACTAAGAATGTTTCTGAACCTCTGCCTCTTGTTTCTTCATGTAGTACCTGGAACACGTCATTTGCAACAGAGGAAAAGGAAAGCAGTGAGCAGAAATAGAATCTCTGGCAGCAACTTAGTACACATGTGTGAGTGACATAGCATGCCCCCAGGCTCAGCCATCAGAAAACTGTGTGTACAGTGCCATCCATCAATTCCTATCTGCTGTGATGTGCAATTTTGTGTTTTAATACACTATGGTTTGTTCCTTCCCCTCTCCCCAGGGTGTTGGTTTAGCCTGGGTTATGTCCATGTGTCCACCCATTGGGTTGTCAGTTTTCCCTGATATCCACCCCTTATTCCCCAATGTTCTCTGTCAATTCTCCCTGGTACCAGCCCCTGCCTGGACTGCCCCTTTGGAAATCCCCTATTCTTCGAGGCTCCATTGGTCTGTTTATATAAATCTCCTCCCATTATCCTCCCCATTGGTTTGTGTTCTGCAAACCCCACCTTGTGTCCCTCCCCAGTCTTCTCCCTATTGGCCCCTTGACCCTAAACTCCACCCTGATTCTGTCCCTTAAAACCCACGGTCCTGCCTTTGTTCCCTGTCCTCAGCCCTGCTCTGTATTCCAGTTGTGTTGTGTTATAATAAAGGATTCTCAGACTGCATGTGAGGCCCCCTTCTCTCCTTTCTCCCCTGACCCAGCAGCGACTGCTTGGGACTCTCGGGACCCCAGGGGTTGTGTCACTCCCCTGCCAAGTGCCACATCACCAGGCAGGAGACAACACCTATCTGCATAATGTCCTTCAGCCGTGAATTTCTCATGTTACGCATCCATTAACTTAAAGGTCTGTGTCTTATAATCAGTATAATTTATACTGCTATCTTTAAGCTGTTATGGATAAATGTTTAATGTTCAAACAAATTTACCTGAGCTATTACAAATTTGAGGACATTCACTGATTTAAGTAGTCACTTTTGCAGTGAAGATCTTGGTGCATGCATCTGGTCTTAGAGAAACATTGTCATTTTTCAAGGTAATTATGGCATATTTTTAACAGCTTAAACTACTTTTCAAATTAAATGTAAAGCCACCATCATCAAAATAGATATATCTGCTGACCTGCCTTGGAATGCATGCCAGTAGGCTATCACTACTCATTCTTAATTATTAGATTGATTTTAATTACAAAAATAGAGAATCAATTTGTTTCATAAGTGGCAGCGTGTGATGGCATCCCGAGCAGTTTCAAAGAAAAATTGCAGTACTCATGGATATTCACATATAGGTTAGCTCTCTCTTTTCTGATTGCATTTTAAAAATTCTAAATGTGTTTTACTTTGATTAGCTCAATTTGGTGGTGTGTTCCTTTGATCCCAAGTATTCAACACTGAACTGTGCAACCTCAACATAAAAAGTGTCTGGGTTAACCTTCTGCAAGGTCAGAGTGCAGGCTGAAGGGAGAGTGACACAGACCCTCAGTTTAATGTTTCCTGCAAAATCTGACCTTTCCCCTCTGTAATTCTTTGTTTTCCTATTTCACTATCAGACTAACAGTACTGGTCATTTTTTTCCTAGACTGCTGCCTGGCCTTAGATGGAGATAGACACCTGACACTTGCTCGCTCTTCTGAGGATGTTTCAATCTGCAGTCATGACTTTGGATGTCACACAGCTTTCAGGAATGCTACTCTTACTGGCAAAGGCTGTCTGTTCTGTGCTTCAGAAAGTGTCCATCTGTGTCTAACGCTAATACTTTTTATGTGATGTGAACCCAGCCCTTACAAGAAACATGAGTGAAGTGAAACCAATAGCCATGCAACAGATCCTGCACCACTGGAAGCATGTGAATCACAGCAAGTAGTGGCACCTACCACCTCAAGTACTAAAATATATGTGGAACTTACCTTTGGGTGGCTAGAGTGCCTTACTTTCCACTATTTTGGTGTGCTTTATGCTTTGAAATGCTGCTCATTCCTTTAAAGTCATTGCTATAATATGGCAACTAGAGAAGAGATGGTGAAAATACTGAAGAAGAAATGTAGATAAGCCCTACTCTGACAGCTCTGGAGCATAGTTTTCATCTGAATGTTTTTTAAAGATACTGTATCTTACCCTGATTTGGAAAAAAAATATTGTTAGGGCGTATAAAGCTCATCTCCCATGAATACAGAGGAGGGCAGAGACAGAGGGCAGCAGGGAAGCCCACTGCTGTCTAAGATGGATCCTGGAGAGACCAGGGGTTCTGTGGGCTGACAGACAGAGTCAGGAGATTTCAGCCAGCTTCCAGACAGTTTGTGCAGTCTGGGGATTGATTGTGAGACCATTTGTACATGTGTGCATGAGGCAGGGGAGGCTAGGGCATTCCTGCTGGGGCAATGCCAGATTTTGAGCCCAGCTGCTTGAGGGATCCATGTGTGTCTGTGCCTGTACTGCTGTGTGCAGAGGTCTCTTACAGCACCCAAAGTGGGGTTGCAGCATTGAGGGCTTCCATGTGCAAGTGTGCCCCTGGGAAAACTGGGATCCAGGGACTGACACCGGGCAGAGTGTCTGAGTCTAGGGCTGGAGGGATCCACACTGCACATGTTTATAGATACTTTCCCAAAAATGAGCCTCCATCTTGCTCAGCCAGAGTAAGAGGGATCAGTCCATTGGCGCTGTGTGTGATGGTGTGAGAGCTGCATTTTCTGTCTCTGTTGGATGTGCTGCCAGCTGTGTGTACGTGCACAGTGTGTATGTGTGCCTGCTGGGAACATGCTCAGCCTTGCTACGGGGTGGACCTGGGGACAAGTAGCAGAAGCTTCACTTCCATCAGGCTATTAAGTAACTCTGACATATATGGTGAAAAAGAATGAATGTGTCAGTAGGAAGATTTCAGGCTTTTCTTTTTCCTCTAGCTGTACATTGTGCACAAGCAATAAATCTGATATTCTCCACCTGAAAGACTCAGAGTATCACCTTTGTGAAAACTGTAGGTCCTCATCAGTGAATATGCCTCGTGATTGCTTGCCACAGCATAAGGTGCACCTCTAGCACCCAGTGACAGAATCTGGTCCTGACTGCAGTCAGCACTGGTACCAAAGTCTCAGAGGAACCCTGACCTTGGCCCAGTTACACTCTTAGAATGTGTGAACATGAGAATGTCATCCTCTGTACTGAGACTAAATGGGGTAAAGCTGCTGCAGTATCGGCTTCTATTGCTACACTTTGCTAGAGCAAGTTACTTTGTTTTGCAGCAGAATTTTTAAAACTATAATAGTTCAGGAGGTCTGTCGATAGGGTTATGCGCAGTGTTATGCAGGTTAATATGTTTAGCCAGGTATGGTTAATAGTTTAGAAGGATGGTGTCCTAATGAGGTGTTCATGCATCTTCCTTTTTTTCTGTCTGTTCATGTGTATTTTGTTACAGAATCCTGCTTAGTGCTATCCTTTATTCTTCATGTAAGACACAGATTTTGTTTCCTGCCTAGAAACACATTCTCAATACACTTGAATCTGGCAGGTTAGAAGAGGGAGATCCAAGAATTTGTATATTCAGGTTGAATGAAAGTTTCTTTGAAATACGCCTTTTTCATTAGTCTTAGAAGATCAAAAGTGTAGTGATACATTATTATGACTTGGAGTTATTTTGTATGATACTGTCACATCCCCTTCCCCAAGCTACATTTGGCAAAGAGAGGGAAGAAATACCTATGTGAATATTATCTCAAATATCTCAAATACTTGCCATTTTATCGTCCTCATGATATTAGACTTTCTTTAAAGCCAGGCATGCTCTATAACTTACCAGAAATAAAAAGCAAAATTAGCCTAAATATATAAAAGATAAGTAAATAAAAATAACCACTGAAAATAAAGCTAAAATAATTAAAAATGTACTGATAAGTAGAATTTAAAATATATGCAATGCTTTGCATTAATTAAGCTTTTTGATCTTGAGTCAAAAAAGCATGGTAGATAAAACCAGAAAATTAAATGTGTGGTAGAAAGAAAACAGAGCCATCTGCCTGCCTGCTGATGTGAAATAGGCACTTACAGAGTTAAATGGAATATAACAGTTTACAATTTTTGCTGGACCTTAACCACTTTGAATCAGGCTGTTTCCCTGGTTTCCAGTGGCATTTAATGATACTTTTAGTACTTTTCTAGATGGATTAAAAAATTATGCTTATGTGGTGGTTTACATAGGCATCTCTATTACTCTCTAGACAGTGAACTTTGATTTATAGGAAAAATACAGGGAAAAACTCCAATGCCCAATTAACTAATTATTCCTTCAGGTCAGCAATATTATGCATTTCATGTAGGAGAAATAATTACCAACCCAACACAAGAAGTGCTGTTTCTTTAATCACAAATGTTTGTACTTAAACTTCTCTTTTAAAAGGTACCTATAAGAACAAAGATCCATAATCATTACTCTATGCCATTACTTCCAGATTAGGGACACCTAATACTGGCCCACTGTAGATCAGCATTAGATGTGTAAAATTTTATCACACCACCTAACTTTAGACTTCTGCAGCAGCAGAGATCTGTATGTGAGACAGTTGTCCAAACTCCCTTTATAGTCAGAGAAGGAGTGTAAGGGTGCTTCTAGAGTGATTCATCTGGCCTATTTTAGATGTCAACCTTGGGAGGAGATGAATCACAGTTTGGAAATACTTGTTTGTTTCCAGTGACTATAAAGGGAGTTTCTATAATTAGCTCAAATGTGGATGTCTCTACTGTAAATGCACAAAATTTGAAGTGATGAGGCCCACCTCTAGTCTGGTAATGAGGGGTATCTTCCTTCCTGAATTGTCCTATTAAAATCATTGGTAAAGAGTAAAACAAAAGTATTAATTTTCAGATGCTTTATTTCTGTAAAATTTGCAGGATCTATAAAAATGTTGAATAAATGTCCTAAAGCTTCAGGAAGTAGAGGAAAAAAACCCTATGTGCAGTTTCAGGGAAACTAGGGAAATCATGGTAAGTAAACAAATAGTTCTATTGAAAGTGGAATTAATGAAGCTTAGGTTCCTATGGATTTGTGTTTCATGCTTGATTTATTTTGTAAGTGAATTTTAATACAGTTGCTATTGAAACTCACTTCTTATTAGACATCCAAGTTTCTTCAGAGGCGAGAACCATCCTGACTGCCTCAACCAGAGGAAAACCTCCAGTGAGAAAACAGGCATTATTGACTCTGGCTCAACCATGTAGGAAAAACCTCTTGCCTAAAAAATTGATTCTCTGGTGCCTAGCAAGGCATACATGTACTTTGGCTTTGTTCAAGTGTTCTCTTGGCTTTGTTCAAGTTATCTCTTCCTTACCTAGACAGCCACTAACATGAAATATCTGTGGATTTTGAGACCTCTTCTGCTCTATCAAGTTTGACTAAAATTTGTCAGAGGATATTCATCAAAAGTAATTGGGATAAACTAACAGAAAGAGGTAGGGTTTTACACTGATGCACCTGTGCATTTACATAGGAAATAAAGGGAAAATAATAAGATGTAATTTGTTTAGACCATTATAAAAATCCTTTCAGAAATCTAATTGCTGAGGACTTCAGGTTTCACATTTTATTTGGGAGGTCCCCTTCAGTCATTTTGTGCTTCTTAGAAACATTCTCAGGTGAATAGTTCAGCACTAACAAAGCAAAGTGTCACCTGCTGCCCTTTACATGTCTCATATCAACATTGTGAAATTATCCTACCCAAGATGTTTATCTGGAAAATATTTAACTACTAGATTTCACAAAGGTATGTGAGAAAAAGTCTTTCTTTCATAATTATATGGTTCTCAAATTAAACTAATTTTCCAATCCTACTTCCATTGGTTCTGCTTTTGAGAATTCAGATAGGTATTTGAAATTTAGGTTTTCTTAATATTTACAAGCTGTTTTTACAGCATCTCATTTCATTAACTGCTGGAGTACAGCAATGGATCCATTTTGTCATGGTTTATTCAGTGTTTCTGAGAAAACAGGCTGACTGTAATTTTTTTTTCTCCTTTTCACAGCTCCTTGTTCTCCTGTTTCTTTATCAGAGAAATGACATGTGTGACACAATGGTATTTGTGATAGTCTAATTACTGGCATAAATTCGGGATGAAGCTGTTAGTGCATGCTGCAGCTCTCAGCCTCTGTCAGACTCCATGACAGCCTGTATGAGAGACTCCAAACCACAGGAAATCTCAGGCATCTATCTGTGTATCCAGACACTTTCACTGCATGCCTCACTAGGGTGGCACAGCCCTTAGACTGAAGCAGCAGGGCAAGGAACAGCCCAGAGATGCACGCATTGAGCACATTGATCCCTTGTGATGCACTGAAAGGGAAAAAATTTTGAACAAGGAAGAAGTCTGAATCCTGCAAAAGTGGGATCCGGCAAAGTAAATAATTGCTCTCAAACCTATGCTTATATAAAATGTTATGATTACCGTATTTGCATGAACTATGTAAAAGTAGTGTGCAGGAGTGCCACATTATGACCTTCCAGGCTTTAGACTTACTCTTTGATCTTATGTAAAATAAGAGAAGGATCTTACAGCATTTGGAAGAAAGTCACTTTACCCACATTGCTGAAGGTAGTTGGATATGTCTCTGGTGACACGTTCAAAGAATAAAATCAATTTCAACAAATAAAACTCAGTACTTCACAGTATAAAACTTCTTAGCTATAATGATCCATACTTACTCCACAACAATCAAAACATAAAAATAACAAATATAAAAATGGAAAGCAAGTGTACATAAGCTGAAGGAAGAAAGGCCTTCTATAAGTGCAACCTACAATCTACCATTTTCCCAGTCCCTTCCTTCATGGGGACCATATTATTTTTACATCAGTGTGAAAATCAGTGAAGAATGATTAATCTTTTTCATACATTTGTTATTGTGTATTACGTTTGGTCTGGAATTTGTTTTGTGTTCTACCTTCAGAGTTCATTAGCTGCTGCCTTCTTTGAACTCTGTGCTTTTCGTTTTCACTGAAACCCCTATAATAGAATTTACTGAAATGCAATTACTAGATTCTTGGGTTTATGGACCAAGACTGGCACCTTCTGGTGAGTGAATTTAAATTCACTGCAGATATATGATATCCTAACAGACTGTGCTTTTAACAATATGCTGTTTAGAGGTATTCCAATGCTCTAGATATTTTTGTGACTATATAAAATCATCATATTTCACAATACACATGCATTAATATAAATATACATAGATACACAAGAATTTATCTATAAGTTAATGACTTTATTATTTAATGGTTGTCAAATTGAACAAATTATTACATATAAATTGATTTTTGATTTTGACACTAGGCAACTGGCTAATATGATTTTTTACAGTATAATGGAAGTTATTTGAGCTTATGGAACAACAGGAATAGGATTTAAACTTGAAAAGTGCTGTTAGTGGAGAGGTGCACTGTTTCAGATATTTTTACTAATATGTTCTTGGACAGTAGACATGTTTACAAAAGCTGGAGTGCTGGTCACTGAGGATTACAAAGCAGAGTATATTTTGCACACATTTTAGATTTGTTTGTTTGAATTGGTGCCATGATTAGAGACACTTCTCAGCTACCAATAGATCCCAAGATAAACTTTGATATTTAGCTGTCCACACCAGAATAACCCATTAAATCTCCATGACAGGAAACAGAAAGCCTTCTGCAGAGTTATTTGGATAGATTTTTAATATATAAGCTATAAATGTCACAGGGAGGGAAGGAATAAACTTTCCATGTTTTGAGGTCAGACAGCCTAGCTTTTCATGTGCAGCAGCCATTGAAAATGGGAGCAAGACACACAGCTAGTCTCCTTGAAAAGTGGTATGTTTGTCCAACAGAGCAGCTTTCTAACATTTCAGGCAGAGATTGATTTATGCCCTCTAATCCACCCCTACAGTGCTATACTATAGGCAGAAGATGGCCTGAATTAAAAGTACAAAGTATTTGGAGGAGCATTTGAAGGATTCTTAGGCACACTTGATTCCTACCTTTTATGTTTACTTGTTTGTTTTGTGGTATTGATATTCCTGCATGACCTAGAATGCTGTAAAAGAGGCATAGTTAATGTCCACTCATTAACTTGCTAATCTAAATTAAGAGAGCAGCCAAAGGACCTGTCTCACTGTGTTCCTTCTAGTCCGAGTTTTGCACTTTCCCCACTTTCCCCTAGCACCTAGTACGAGCCACTCACCTTAAAGGCAATTTGTATTAACCCAATTCTGATAATGTCACTCTCCAAAACCGTTTTATTTTTATCCAGTGTTATTGCCAATTCCACCATTGTTTTTAAAGCTCCTGGTAGTTAATTGTACAAAGAAAAGCATTACCAAATCCAACAGAATATTTCACATAGATCAAGGAATAGCCATCACTTGGCAATTCATTAATGCCTATGAACCAAATTAATCAGCCCAAATGGTTTCATGGCCCATTTTCTTCTCCCTTGTGTCACCCAGTCCCACCAGATTTCTGCTGAGTTGAATCCCATGCTCACTCAGATGCTCACTCCTAGCACTTCACAGTCCTACTGCGCCCACTCCCCACATCTCTTCCTAAATAGGTCAGAATAGAGAGAGAAAGAAAAGAGTACACCAATTTGTAGTTTTTCAGTCTCAGACAGCACCTGGCTGGATGCCATTCACTTCAGGAATAAGGCAACTTGCTGTCCTTGAAATAATAGTGTAAGAGCTGCCAACCAATTGTGCTTGATGGGACATTATCGCTGGATAAATGGTTTTCCTACAGCAGTACCATTCACTTTTAGGATTTACTGCAGATAACTATAATGGGAAGGTTGTGATAGCATAGGGGAAGAGGAGTCTCATAGTTCTAATTTGAAATATTTCTATTTTACTAACATAAAAATGCTTGATAGAGATCATACCCTGGAGTATGCCATATATTTCAATGTCAAGAACACTAGTAAAATCAAGCCATGCCTCTTCAGGTGATGAGCTGGGAGATACAGTTTTCTGTCCACTGTCCTTTTTACCTTTGTCTAATTTTTATATTATTACTATTATGAAAACTTACAACCTGCAACATGTGTGCTGTTGAACAGTACACAACACTTACCATATTTTACTATTTTCAGGGTAGTCTATATTTGTTTTTACTTTTGAATTATTATAGACCCATCCTTCCAAAGAAGGCATCAATTTATTCTGAAAATATGCCTTTGCACATCTTTTTGTATGTTTTATTAACGGAGCTTCTAGAATTCAAAAATAAATATCTCCAGAAAGATTTAATGTTCTTAGAAGGTGAAATAATACTGAGTGATAAGATTTGTTTGCTTCCTAGACTTAAGACTTTGTGCTGTAATTAGCTGCAGCAAGAAAAGCAATTTGGTCCATATTTCTTCAAGCCACATCAAACACAGACCCAGACAAGTTGCTAAGAATTTTTCATAACCAGTTAACATCTGTCTTCCTACTTAAAAAATGCTTTAACATTCATAATGGGGAAAGCGGGATGTTTTCAAGATCAATATCTGTTTTGAATATTTCAGCCAATTAACACACATGCTGGAACATTCTGGCTGCTGTGTAGTATCACAGTTCTTCCTTAAAATACTAAAATACTTCCTTAAAATACTAAAAGAAACAGAATTTGCTTCATGTGTTTCCTCCCTAATTCAGCCATACAAGTAAGAATCCATGTTCATCCCAGAATGTTACAGTTCTCTGTCCACAGATCAATTGCAGCAGACAACATGTGTTTTTTTGCATCCTTCCTTGGAAATTACACAGAGGGAGGAAATTCCTGGAGGGAGTAGGAGAGCTGTCATTAGGTGAGGCAACATGAGCCAGTGCACAGGGCGTGGGACTGCCAGACTGAAGCTCATCCTCGCTTGATATAAATTTATTGCACCTCCATTACATCTTTTCTGTCTCTGAGAGACTACACAAATTTGCAGTGCTGGAAAACTGATCAAAGAGACATAATTTTTTTCCTGGAGATACTTTTGATTTTGTGAATATTTGTGAATTCGGATAGTTCAGTTTTCTATCTAAAAGGAAGATACAGCATTGTTTGAAAAATATGAAAATAATGAAAGGAACTATGAAAGAAAGAGATTAGCTTTGCTAGCTAAATTAAAATGCATTCCTGTCTAAACTGTGGATACCTGTGGTTTTGTTTTTTATTATCAAGGAAAAACTGGAACTGCAAAGTGAACTTGTACTCCCCTCACACGAATCTAGTGAAACCTCAGTTTCTGCATGGCACTGGGTGTGCCCTGCTGCTGCCTTCTTCATTCCTACCACTATTTTTCCTGTCCAGGTGTTGCACAGAACAGTAGTCTATCTTAGATTTTTGGCGAGCATTTTGTGAGTGTTAAGTAGAGAGTCTGGAACTGATGTTTTTTGCATTTTCCTGAGCAAAATATCTTTTAAAAAGTCTTTTTATAATTATGGGAAGTGGACTGGATGTGATGGCTCAGCAAGTCCTCCTTCAAAACCATATTTTTATTTTGCAAAGTACATCTTTATGACTCAGAATCAGATGCTTTTCACATGACAGTTCTGTGACTGTTATGGGAAAGTGATGGAAAAAAATTCATTTAAATAATCACAGTATCGATTTTGTATACTCTTTTATTTTTGTGGTAGACATGCTTCTTCTCCAGGAACTCAGAGTTGTTTTTATGACAGTTAAAACACAGAAGGCAATAGAAAACTGTCAGAATCCTAACAAAACCACTTTAATTTAAACAACAGATTCATTTTGGTAGTATATGATTAACTTGTTTTACAGAGGTAATCTTGCAGACTGACACACCAACAATCACTTATTTATGCCAGTGTGATTTAGAATATAAACATGAATTATAGGACTCTTAAACCATTCACCATAGATCTTTGCCAGACTGTTCTCCATTGTCTATACACTAGCAGGATTTTTCATTTTCATTTAATTTTTCTTTATTATAGAGCTTCTATTGCTTCTTTTGTGAGATTTTTCTCAAGGAAAATAAATCTCTCTGCTTTTTTTTTTACTCCTGTTTTTATTAAGCTGTAAAATTTGACAGCACTCCTGGTTGACTGCACCCTTCAGTACCAGTCTGTCAGCACGTTCCTTGCTGGCCACTCTTTGCCAAGCTACAGAACTTAGCCTTTCCCATAAACTGGTTCCTCACTGCTACTATTGCCCATCACTGAACATTCTTGAGTCTGTCTGAATTTTATGGTGCCTTGAGATATAACCAGTAATACAGATATTGCACTATGTGAATATATTCCAAGACTTACCAGAAGTCCTAAAGAAAGGAAATTTTCACCATATTCTGATAATATTTCTCTGCCTATAAAGATTGGTGTTCCTTGGACCTGTGCCTCAATGGCCTCTGGGGTTTTCCTGGCACTGCAGTTCCTGGGCATCTCCCCTCCGCATCTTGGACTAGATTATCTCCCAGAGTTATTAATTTGAGCTTCCCTATTTCTAATGCATACTAATCTTTTTCATTTTCTGTTGCTATTCATGATTACAAGGCCAAGCCCAACAACGTATTTATAATTTTTCCTTTATCTGTTATTTCATAATGAGATAGCTTCTATCATCCCCACAGTGCTCTCTATCTTCCCTATCAGGGAAAATCTGTAGTGTGATTTTGCAGTATTTTTCCCATAAGAGTCCACTTATATGTCATTTAATTTGAATTTTGTCTAAGGTAACAAATTCCACCAAATACATTGCTTTGATTATTAATTGCATCTATTTCCTTTTGTATATACACTTTTTTTAAATTGGTACTGTAAAAAACCAAGGACAATTTTTCTCTAGTTCCTCTTTTAAAAAAATATATTGTTTATTCAAAATAGAAAAACTATTTTTCAAGAGCTAGAAAGTGTGATATCTGTTGGGAGAGCAGTATCACTCTTCCCACAATGCCAACAGTCGACCACATGTGCTATATCCAAGTTCTCTTGGTACATAGAGTTAGTTTGGGGATTCCAGGGAGCTGTGGTAAGGTAAGTATTTTCCAGTACTCAGCCATTCACCCTTAGGAACAATCTCAGAACAAGATATGATTGTGTGAGTTAATAAGTATTACCAGAAAATTTACTGATATTATGCTAAGCATTATTAGTATTCTATAATTGGTATACCATGGAATAATAAAATTACAATCCATAAATTTTTTACTACATTGCAGAAGGAAAAGCTTCAAGAAAAAATTGAATTGCACAACAGTTCATGTAGATTAGATTATCTGCTTGCTAACATAGTTGTCCTGAATTTATGGATAGAATTGAGTATTTTTACACATTATCAGGTCTACTCTGATATAAAAGCTTTGTGAAAAGATTCTTCACAGCATCTAAAATTTGGAATGGTTGAGGCAAAGACTATAAGCATTTGGAATCACTAAGTACCAACATGACATCTCATAGTAAATATTGTCCACATGAGGCCACTTGCTAATGGTCAGCAGCAGAGTCTGTCCTTTATCAGTGCCTGTGAAGGTCAGTGTGCACATCCTCTGCTGGATCAGTCATCCTGACTTCAGTGCACCCGTGGCAGTCAATACCAGACACATCATTCCAATGGAAATACTCCACTTCCTACTGCAATAGATCAATACCATAGTTAATAAGTGAGTACATTACACTTGGAGCCAAAATTACAAACAAATCTTATCATTAAAAAGTTTGATCATAGGTGCATTAGAATTTGTTGTCAAGAGTAGAAATAGACCTAATGAGCACAAATCCTTCTTCACTCCACTTTACTTCACATTAATATGGATGACTTGCTGTTATTTGTAAGTTGTTGTTCCATCTCCAGGTCAAAAATGCAGTGGGGGAAAAAGTGACTACCTGATTACATATTGAAAAGTTATAAAATGTTGCTCATTACAGCCAGCAATTTCAGCTGGAGAAAATGTAGTATCAAATAAAGCTGAAATTCAGAGGAACTCTTTCAAATCACTTGAGAAAAATGGCCCAAATACAAATGAAAATCTGTTTACTGCTTTGCCAGTGTAATCAATCTGCTGCTTTGCCATGGTAGAGCTCTTCTTCTCAGTCCTTTAGTAGGAAGTAGAAATGCAGCCTACAGCTATCTGTCCCAGAGTCAGTCACTTCAATTTAACTTTAAAAAAATCTGGCTGGCAGACAGGGAGCTGGTCCCCACAGTGGTAATTTTGAAACAAAACACAAGTGTCAGGTAAAATTATATCTGGCAACTAGACTTCTACCACCTTATTCATCCAGTCAGACAAATAGAAATAGTCCCTTCATTAGGGATTATTCATCTGAAACACACAGTAATTTTTCATTTGCTTCATGTAGTTTACAACATTCTTTCACACACTGTGATATTCCTATGCTTCTAATTTCAAAATGCCATTAAGAAACACTTGTTTCAAGGGTTTTTTTATTCCTTTCTTAAAAAGACTTTATTAAAATTATCATAGTTATTATTCCAACCTATAAAAATGCCACCTGACAGAATTAAAATTCTTGATCACTTCCCTCATCTCCTTAAAAATCTGTGCCTGGATGGTCCAGCTCCACCTCATAAGCTTAGACATAAACAGGCCCACAGCAGATTCTAAGGCATGAGATGGCTACTTACTTTGTAGAGCTCCAAAGGATCCCACCAGACACAGCAGGATATTCAAAATTAATGAATGAAAATGCATTTAGCAAACAATATGTACATTGCCAACCTGCAGTGGGTTTCATCTCACCACATTTAGAAATCTGAAACTATATATTCAGGTCTAAGATGGTAACATAGACTGCCTTTAGAGTCAATACAGAGAAACAGACTTCTCACTAAAAAGAAATAGGCATATCTGTCTCCAGTCAGAGATTTCTGAGAATGCCAGATAATTGCCCAAAATAAGTGTTTTCTTATGATTTGAGCAGAGGGATGTTTTTTTTTGCTTCTCTTAGCAAGCAGAAGTCTGCAGTGAGAGCCTAAGAGTAATCTGTCAGTAACAAGATTGAAGAGAAATATGAGGAGTGGCTTTTAAAGTGTTAGGAGAGTAACAGTTAGGAAACACTAGTAATAGGAACATCTAATTACCTAATTGCTGGGATATAGATATAAATACAAAGCAAAAAAATCTGTAAACTAAATATTGCAATAGTTCTGCTGCTTAGGGAACAACAAACATCAAAATTACCTCAACAGAGATTCCCCCTACACTTTTGAATATTCAACAGACAGATGACTTTTTTACAGACTTCACAGAATTGCATATTTTCAGCAGTACAATGCAGTATGTCAATCTTGGCCTACTTGGCACTGACTTTTGCAAAACGGAGCTGTCAGGAGCCCTGAAGCAGCACTGAATCAATGGCAAAGAGCCTTGGTGAACAGAACAGATACAGCTGCCCCTACTGAAACTCTCAGCTTTTTCCAGCATCATATCAGTTCTCATTGTTCTTACAATGTGCAGGTAGGGTCACATGCTGTTGGATCACCTCTGCTGGGTTAACAAGTTCTCTTTTCCTCTATCCTTTCTGATTACACTCTCAAAACAACGTGTCAGAGAAACTGACAGAACAATGACCTGGACAAAACCTGAAAGAACAACCACAGTTTTCTCAAGTTTTTGAAGCAGCAATAAAGAAGAAACAGCAAAAATTCTGGTGTGACCCAGGTCCATATATGCTAGTAAACACACCTCAGATATAGGAAAAAAATGAGGCTGTATATGTCTGGGCAACTGCCATTCCCCATCCCCTGTACTGCTTAGTGGAAGGAGGTAGACAAGTCAGGAGTTAGGTTGAGCCCAGGAAGAAGGGAGAGAAGGAAGAAGGTGTTTAAAGATCTCTTCTTACTTCTCACTATTCGACCTTCATTTGACTGGCAATAAGTGAAAATAATTCCCTCCAGTCAAGTTTGTTTCTCCCATGATGGCAAGTGCTGAGTGATCTCCCTGTTCTTGTCTTGATCCACAGGCTTTTGTTGTGTTTCCTTTCCCTGTTTACTTCCCTGAGGGAAGGAATGATGAGTGGCTTGGTGGGGACTGACATTCCGCCAGGGTCAACCCAACCCACTTACCATTTATCTCAAAGTGCTGCTTGTGACATGGTACCCCTCTCCAATAATCTGTTTTCTTACTCAGAGGTACTCTGGACAGCTCTCATCTGGTGCTAATTGAGTCATCCTTCAGGGCATTCTACAATGATCAGCTTTTAGATTAAGATGTGGTCAGAATAGTACAAAATAGCTGCTCTGTAAACTGCAAATGCCTATCCACTTCCTAGAGGATTACTTGAATAGGAAATAATTGAACTACTTGAACTATTAAATGCTCATAACATCCTATGACAGCAGGAAAATTATCTTCCTTTCATGTGATCCCTTAGCAGCATTAGTAAGTTCCCCATTTTCCTGCTTTTTATCTTGAAATCCTCTACAGAATTTGATTGCAGGGCCTTACCAACTCATCTAAACTGGGTTTTCTGGGATTTTCTTGGAGCTACTGTCACATTGTCAAGTGTCTTACCCAAGGAATCGGTATAACACAAATGTCCCTCAGTGTGAAGCTGACATTGGTCTGAATTTAGGCTTCAGGCTCTGCCAGTGCCTGTGTGAAAGGCAAACAAGCAACTTTCTCATGTTAGCCTGAGAAATCTTAAGGAGGAATTCAAACAAACCTTGGGAAGTGAGAAACCATCCGCAGGTGGTGTTTTTCCAACATGCTTACTGGAAAAAGATGTTTACAAAAGGGTGTAGACTCTAAAGACCAATCATGTTCATTGTACCAAACTATTCTATAAAAGTAGAATTTGGAATAATAAAGTGTTCTCATCTTTACCATCATGGAGAGTCATGTTGTTATTCCTGTGCCATCCAAAAATCGTAACAACATCTCAGAAAGATGTATATACTGGGAAGCTATGTCTGAGTCCTTCTGAGTTTGTACTTGACACTACCAAAGACAGTCATGATACTGGCCAATATCCAGGAAGAAAAATAGTAAGACACAATCTGGATAAAACAACCTTTCGGGACCTCAACATTAGGATAAGAATGAAGACCTTGATTCTGAGGTGCACCTAGTGCAACACGGTCTCTCTAACCCATGTCATAGCAAGTGAATGATCCTGTGGCATTGTCCATATTGCACCCAGGACAAGTGACAGTGCTGGAGTCTAAAAGCTGCAGACACATATAGTGTTCTTACCTGCTTTTACATTAATATTTTTCTGTTTGGGACATAGAGCATGCACTAGGAGAATGAGGTAGAGCACGGTGTGCACTAGGGAGGTTTGTGCTGTTGAGAGACCAAGGGCTGTGGGGATAGCTCCACTGCCAAGGTGTGTGCCTGCTGTGTTCAGTATAGACAGAGCATAAATACCCTGAAACATGATCAGCTTAAGGATAAGCTTGTGGGTCTACTTGATCTACACTCTTGAGAATAATTACCAAACACAATTATCATGAGTAAATTTCAGAGTACCATGGGAGCATTTCTGTTCCAATAAGAACCACATCACTTCTATCTAGTTTTTACATTAAAAGTCACATATCTTGTTTAATTCCCTTCTACCTTCCAATCTTTCCAGACTCTCTTCTGTCTTTTTCCAAACTTTCTTTGTCATTAATTTGTCAGATTAACTTTATTTCTGTCTGGCTTCTCTTCCAGATTTGATGTCTGTCTCTATTTGTCCATCTAAAATAATTTCCTCTTATTTCCCCCTTTCACCGTTCCCTCAGCCAAATTCCTTGAGGAATTAATGTGACATTAGTAGGATATCATTCAGTTTATGGTTTTGTTATATTTTATATTTTTCTCAAATTTGTACTTGTTTCATTTTTAGATCATAGAATCATAGAAACATTAAGCCTTGGTAAAGGCTTGTAAGTCCAACCATAAAAATAACACTGCCAACAATACACTCACGGGACAGCAGCTTCCCAAATTTTATCTGTGCTAACCTTACTGGAGCCTTGTTCTCCATTTATCCTACATGGTAAAAGTTTATGAACAGTAAATAACATTTAAAAACCCTACCTATCAGACAATGAAAAATACAGATTCAGTTCTGCCACATACCACAGTCTCTGTATGACCAAGCTACAAAGGCTGGGAAAGTACCCATTTCTCACACTCTATCAGTCCAAACACTGACAAAACATCTCTTCTGAAGATGGACAGCAGTGACATTGCAGAAAGCTAAAGAAGAACTCAGTCGCACGGAATGGGGGGTTTTTTTAAACAAATTCAGAGAGTAAAGTGTGAGACTTTAAAAACTGGAAAAATAGCATTTAAATTTGTACTTACTGTTTAATACGTTAGTAGAGGAAGAAATGGATACACTGAATTCGGGCACTTTAGGAGAGCATATAGGCTGGTGAGTTCAGCAAAAGTTAAAGAATGTTGGTTGAATTAAACTCAGCAGATGTTTATTGACACAAAGGAAATCACCATGTTCAAGACAGAAATTACAAATACCATTTAAAGGGGAAATATGACATGAGTTCATAAAGTCATTTGATTTCCAAAATGGTCTGCTTTGTTTCTGGCTCTTCACCAATAGGTAACAAAAAGTGGCAAGGAATCAACAGTGGTGCTAGGGTTGCAAACTATATAAACAACTTGCCTGTCGTCTTCAGTGGTAGGAAGTAGGAAAATTAAAAGTTCTCCCATTATCATTCATCTTTAATCTAAAATTTTCATGCAGATGCTGGTTGCATGCCAGAGGGATTTTTTTAAGCAGTAGAAGTTAAAATAATCAAAACCCAGCTAGATAGTTCACTACAAATATGGATAATGTACAAAATTTCCTCCTCACAATGGGTCAGTTATTTTTTTCAAACAAATGATATGAACACAGACCATTCAAACACTAGAGCAAAATTATCACAGAAAGCTAGATTGTTCTGTCTGGATAAAATATCATAGGGACGGGAGGTCCTGATTTAGCTTTATTTAACATTTAACTGTCTACCACAGTTAAAGCCATACAATAGTTTGTCTTGGAAAACACCTTTAAGGATCTTCTAGGCCAAAGCCCCTGCAAAGAGAGTGGAAACTTCACCTAGATCAAGTTGCTCCAATCAACCTAGCCTTGAAAGCTTCCAGGGATGGAACATCTACCCCCATTCTGTTCAACTTGTTACAATGTTTCACCAGTCTCATTATAAAAATTTTTTTCATTATATCTAGTATAAAACTACCCTCTTTTCTAAACTGTTTCTAAAACCATTTTTCCTTATCCTATCATGAGGTCCTGCTAAAATGTTCGTCCTCATCTTTCTCATAAGACACCTTTAAGTATTTAAAGGCTGTAATAAAGTCTCCACAGAGCATTTTCTTCTCCAGACTGAACTACCCTATGTCTCTCAACTCCTCCTCATTGGAGAGGATCATCTTTGTGGCCCCCATATGGATGCACTTCAACAAGTCTTTGTCTTGTCAGTGCTGAAGGCTTCAGAGCTGAGCACAGCCCTCCAGGTGGGCTCTGTCGAGGGCAGAGCAGACTGGCAGAATCACCTCCCTCGACCTGCTGGCCACGCTGCTTTTGATATCACCCAGGATATGGCTGGCTTTCGGACATGTGGGTGTACATTGCTGGGTCATGTCCAGCCTTTTATCCACCAGAACCCCTAAGTCCTTTTCCTTAGGGCTGCTCTTAACAACTTCCTCCCCTAGACTGTATTGAACTGGGAGTTATCACTTCATATTTGAAATAACTTAGCAGCATTGCGCTTATAAGGACAGAAGGGAATCCAAAATATCTCTCTGATTTAGCTCAGGAGATTTTGCAACATAAAATGCCTTTAAAGCTTTCTGACTTAACAGGAGAGCAATGACAGGATTAGTTTTGCTTCTGTAGATGTGTATAAGCCATGGTTGGTACTGTTGAAAGGCATATGTGGAGCCAGGAAGCTGCACAGTTGTACTCACTGATGAATGCAAGATGCCTGAGGCGAGTAAGGGCTTTGCTGAATGTTCTTTAGGGACACACCGAGGCAGAGGTGTTAGAATGTGCCTGAAGGTGAAGGTGCAACTGAAAGAGGTGGGAAATAGAAGGATGCTGTATATCTGGACTAGAAATAAAATACACAACTGTTACCATTCAGGAGGAAAATTAACATGGTGGGCTATTTTTTGATGGCACTCAACAGTGAAATGCCTTTCTACATCAAATGATACATAAGTCTTGATTAAGCTGTATCTTTGTTAGGTACAATGATAAATCCACTGAAATGCTACATGTGCCTGTTTAAAAAAGAAGAAAAAATCAAGCCTGGTAATGCCATTATAACTAGCACATAAGAGTGCATGATAGCACACGAGAGAAACACACCAATCAAAAATGAAAACCTGAGACATACATAAGTGGTGTCTGATAAGGATTTTAGACATCTGGAGATACCTCATAAAACCTTATTTGAGTATTACACAACCTTACTCCAATAGCTCTTCTCAGTATGAGAAACACATCATATACACAATCTTCTGGGGAATCTGGAAAGAGAAATGGATAAGAAAATGGTTAAACATTTTTTTTGCATTTATATTTAGCAGTAAATCCTCATCTCTCTTTGATTTCATATGTTTTTATTTCATAGACCTGGCTTAGATTAAGCATAACATAAACACACAAAGGTTGCCTTTCAAGTTGTGAGTTACAATCTTCTTGACTCAAAATTATTGACCTGAAATGCAGCTGCACCTTATGTCTACAAAAATAAAATTTTTCTGCTATTATTTTTTTGTGAGTACTGTCACACAATCCCCAAAATGGCACTGGCATCACACGGCTCCCTCTTTCTAGTTATCTGCAAGTCAACCTTTTTCTCTGATACAAAATGTAATTATTTGAAAGGAAGTTGAAGTAAGAATATTCACTCCTGCAATTCCCACTCACCACAATTTTTGATGCCTTCCTTGCCCACATGCATTTTTTGCTTCCCCTCTTAAAAAAGAAAGACAAATAAATAAAAATATCAGTAAGGTAAATTTAAGTTCACTTTTGAGTTAATGAATGTTAAATCTGATCTTGATGGACAAAAACTTGAACATCAGACAATAATCTGCAGTTGCAGCCCAGAGAGCTAACCATACAACTGTATCCTGGATGGCATCAAAAGCAGAATGACCACTAGATTCTCACCCTCTGCTCTGTTCTTATGAGACCCCACCTGGAGCACTGCATCCAGCTCTGAGGTTCTCAACACAGTAAGGACAGTAACCTGTTAGGGTAGGTCCCGAGGGCCACAGAAATATTCAGAGATGAGACACCTCTCCTATGAAGAAAGGTTGAGAGATGCATTTGAATGCAAGATTCAACTTGGAGAAGAGAGGCTCTGTGGAGACCTTATTGCTTATAGAAGGGGTTTAGAAGAAAGGTGAAGAAAGAATTTTTGTGTAATGTCTGCTTATAAAAGAGATAGAAAAAGAATTTTTACCAGAGTCTGCAGTGACAGAGCCAGGGGAAATGGTTTAAAACTGAAAGAGGGTAAGTTTAGACAAGTGTTCCAGTTTCAGCTGGGACTGGGTTAATTTTTTGCAGTAGCTGGGAGGGAGCATAGCTAGGACACAGAGGTTAATCTGTACACCTCACAACACTGCTGGGGCAAGGGGAAGGGACTCTCTTCCAGGGAGCACAGGTTCCATCCTGTCCAGAAGTGTGGCAGACAGAGGTTTGGGTGACACTGGTTTGGAGCCAGAGGGACTGCTCAGAGTGCCGTGGCTGTGGTTGGGGATTGCCTCTTTTTGGGGGTTCCATGGTGAGCAGTAGTGTTTCTTTCTTCTTGTACCATCTTTTGTACCACAGTTTTGCTGGTGTTACTGGGTTTTTTTCTTATCTCGTTGTTGTTTACAGTAAATTGTTCTTGTCTCAACCCATGATCTTCCCCTTTGTGCCTCCAATGCTCCTCTCCAGCCCTCCACAAGGGGGAATGGGAAGAGGAGAGAGTGAGCAAGCAAGTGGCAGCACGGTTTGCAGTTTCAGTGGAAATACAGAATTAGGGGGTACCATTCCAAAAAAATTCCACAACAATTAGAAATATGGAAGAAATTTTTTACGGGGTTGGTGAGACATTGGAACAAATTGGTTGCAAAGAGAACCTGTGAAAGCTCAGTCACTGGAAGTGTTCAAGGCCAGGTTGCATGAAGCTTTGAGAAACCTGATCCAGGGATAATTGTCACTGTCTGTGGCAGAGGTGTTGAACTAGATGATCTGTAAGATCCTTTCCAAACCAAATCGTTCTATAATTCTGTAATATTTAAAGTCACTTGGTCAAGATGGACATTATTCACTTGGGGGTTTTTAACTCCACTGACAAAATGTAAGTCACAGTTTTCTTTAGACAGCAGAAAAAATATAAGATACCTTACACAACTCCACAGCATATAAACATTTCAACAAAAACTTAATCATAGTAAAAAGGATTTTTTCTTTGTAGAGTTACAGGAAATTGAAAATATCAAATAGTGTTTAATAGGACTCACAGAAAGACAAAGTTGTGGTCAGTTTACAGAGACAAATAAAACAAAGGATGAAACTAAAATGCTGTGGGACAAAAAATTCTTTCTTGATCTCTTACTTCTATTTCAGAATTCTTACAGAGGATCTGTAAAAGTCTTTGTAGTGCCAATCTAAAATTAATAGATGTAAGTTGTATTTGTTAATTAATTAGAGAATATAAATAGAGGTTGTCCAGAGATTTCATAATTGAATACAAGCTGTTACATTTTAACAGTAATATTGTTTAACCTTTGGAACAATTGCCAAAAGCTTGACAAATATTTGTAATCTGGATATTTTAACGATCCGTTAGAGGTATGTTTTACAATTTATACTCCAGATCCCAGTTTCAGTGGTGTTAGGTTTTGTGGTAGGGAAGAAGATTTTCCAAAGCAAGAAAACAAGCAAGCAACCAAAGCCTTAAAAAAAGAGCCCACATAATTTTATTCCCTGATAAATCATAAATAAAAAACATAAATAATTTACCAAAGCTAATTGGCTTAGAA
This sequence comes from Prinia subflava, assembly GCF_021018805.1. Taxonomy (NCBI): domain Eukaryota; kingdom Metazoa; phylum Chordata; class Aves; order Passeriformes; family Cisticolidae; genus Prinia; species Prinia subflava. The sequence continues at coordinate 17,304,270 of NC_086247.1, forward strand.
TGGGCATATCTTGATTAACTTTGACCATTAAAAAGGATGATAGAAAACACAGCCAATGTAAATGAGCCTAACTGAGGCATTAAAACTTTGATCAGCTTAAAAAATGGAAAAATAATAAAAATAAATAAATAAAAATAATAAATAAATAAATAAATAAAAATTATTAGAAATTACATTATAAAGGTAAGCAATCTTAAAAAAGAATTTTTGCTGTCACATGCCATGCTGAACAGTGGTGAAAATGAAGCAATATTTTAATTATTGCTGAACAGTGCTTACACAGCATCAAGGAAATTTCTGCTCCTCACTCCAACCATGAGCAAGGAGGCTGATAGGACTGCCTGCATTTTAATTTAGAAAAAAAAATGGACCAGAGAAATCAAAACCAAATTAAATCAACCAAACAAAAACCTCAGCTCTATCACCCACACACTCTAGGGCCTCATTCCTCTTTTAAGATGAATATTCTGATCACTGGATAGCAAAATCAACTTCTTGCTTGCCTAGCTTTCCTCTGACATAAGCTAATAAGTACTCTACTCTACTCTACTCTACTCTACTCTACTCTACTCTACTCTACTCTACTCTACTCTACTCTACTCTACTCTACTCTACTCTACTCTACTCTACTCTCTGCCTGTCCTCCTTCTTCAGTATTGCATTTTCTTTTGAGTAGGAAATTTCAGATTTGAATCACCTGAGCCTTCAGAAGAGAGATTAAGCAGGACCTAGTGGGATTCTATATACTTTATATAACTATAATTTAGATAAAACCTAAGGGGAAAAAAAAAGATAAGCAGTAGCAGAAGCTAGAAGGCATTGGGCACCTCTTAAATATCCTTCTACCTCATCTGGCAATCTTACCATACCTTAGTTGGGAAGGTGCACCCAGCTTTTCACTCTGAAATACTTCTTTTATGCATGCAGATGTCAAGAGAAATTTCACTCTGGAAGGAGACTATTTAGTGAATATGAGGTAGATTTTCTCATCAATTTCTGCTCCAACAGTGCCAGTTTCTTCAAGTCCCATTTTAACTAACAGCAGGCACTCTGAATCTCATCATGTGTGTTCTAAGAATATATTGCATTATATTTTGTGAAAACAAGTTCCAATTAACTTTCATGTACTTCATTTATAGGATAATTATGATTGTGTAATTTGGTATTTGTTTTCATGTTTTAGCCCATGGAGAAAAATTAAAGTGTTTAAATTAAGGGAAAGATGAATACAAACTTCACAAATTCATAATGATATAATGCAATAGCTAACTGAAGATATGATTAATTTATTAATATAGCAACTATTCCTAGGCATTGAGACATCCCTGAGCGATCTGTGTGCTGGAATACTACAATGCCATGGATGACTAATTTCACTTACAAACGCTCGGATTATAATTGAAGTAGGTGGCTTGGAGCACAATGTTTTCTAACTCACTCAAAAAACTACTTTCTTTAATGCAAGCTGAAAGAAATTCTTGATTGTGAATATTATGGGAAAGTATCTCCGCTGCTAAATTATGGTTTTCATTGAGTATGCTCTGAGGCTTGAGCAGTAAAAAAAAAAATTGTGTTAAGTGGCTAGGATGTGAATTCAGTATGTGAAAGAGCTCTGCACTTCTAGAGCTCCTGTTCAGAGCAGCTGTGTTATTACTCTGCTTTCCACTGTCCTTAAGATGCTGGAAGAGCAAGCCCCACACTGGCAAAAATTGCAATAACCTTTAGAGCACGCTACATTATATCAGGTGCTAACAAGACAGAATTGTATTGGTAAGCAGCCTTATTCCCATTTTTATCTTGTCTATAAGCATTACAACAATTTTGAGCTGTGGAACAAGCATTTTGCCCCAAACAACCATGTACTGATCTAAAAACTTAACTGCAAATTCTGGATGAGAGGGCAGAAAATATATTCAGAAAAGTAAGTGCCATATATATGACAAATGTTCTTGCTGCAGTATGTGTAAATTCAACAGAAAGAAAACAATCCATATGTGTAAATTCTATGATTTTTATCTAACAGTTTTTGAGAGACATCAAATCTGAATTGCTCCTTAAACAATACCTAAGAGTGGCAACCTCACCATGAAGAGAAGTTGACTATCAGGGAAACTCAGGGCTCTCCCAGGAGTGCTTTTACTACCTCATTGCTGATCTACAGTCACATTAAAACCATCATGGCGAGCTAATAACCATCATTATGTCACCTGTCTTTGGGGTGACATGATTAAACTCAGGTTTTATTTTTGTCTGCTGCAGCTTGACCAAATCAGGTTAATTTTTCAGCTAGTGCTGAAAACCAGAACCAAGCAGGGCAGGCAATTTTACAGGTACTGACCAGTGCAGATATGCAGAGAGCAGAACGGTGAGAAGTATTATTTTATAATTAAAAAATGGAAAATGTGGCTAAGGGGGTTGATTTTTTTATTCACTGAACAAGAGCTATAGCAGCATGGATAGAGAATATTTGCTTTTAAAAATATTAAAATGTTAAACTTTTCCTTTCCTCCACAGCTGCATGGCCTTGGTCTGAATGATCAATGTTTAAGTTAGCACATAAACAGATAGAACAGTAATATAAAAGACAAGGATCAGGTTTAAAATCCTTGTAAATATATCAGTTTCATTTGACAGTGACCTGAAATTTCAGTTCTTACACTGAGAAAACATAGAAAATAACTGCAAAGAATATGGTTATTTGTCATTTTCTGTCTTGCACCATCATTCCTAGTTACAGGCTAATTGCAGTGAGATGCCCTTGTGAAGCCATACTGTGGAGAGAGCTGTGCCGTCAACCCCAGCCTAACTTCCAGAAGAACTCTGAATTCCTATACCACCCTTTTTTTTACTGAGTGGCTTCCTGTCTTCATACAAAAGAAACTTCAGTTGAAGATACTACTGGTCTCTGTTCCTGTGTTTCCTTCCCTGTCTAGTTGGCTTTCTGTTAAAATTGTACAGTCATAGCACTGGAGTTAGTCTAAGAGGACACTTTCTCAACATTTTCAGTTGGACTAATCTGTCTTCCTTAAGCTTTTGTGTAATTTCTTATTGAAAGAGATAATTTTCACTTAAATTATACCTACAAAAAATCTTTTTTTCGTCCTGCAGCATGGATATTAACACGACAGCAGCGTAACTTTACTGTTCTGTAAAATACTGACATATCATTAGCTTTACATTACGATTTTAAGGATTAATCAAAACACTATATTCTTATTACATAAAACACAGTCACAAATATTCAATTGCTCTGTTTCTAAAAAAAACTAGACAAAATTTTTCCAGGTAGTATTCTTATTATGCAAAATGTCATTAAAATCAGTGTTGCAAGAATCCTATTGATTCAATGGCATTTTGCTACTTAACACAGACATGAAAAGTTCATACGTCGCCTAAAAATTATTATTAAACAGGGGAAATAAAGTATTTTAACAAGGCCCAAGAGGATGTGTCTATTGTCTTACACTAAATGATGTCAAGGAGTGTTTCCAGACAGTGAACTTTGCTCTGTACTCTTAACTGCTGGAATGATCCTTGACACACTTTGACCCAGTTTAACTCTCAGTCTTGCAAAGAAAGATCTCTGGGAATGTGTGGTGGTCAGCATGAACCAGGAAGAGATCTCACTGGGCACATTTGTATTAGAAAATTAAATATCATAGACGCAGCTGCTCCACACCACTTGGCCTTGGTGCCAGAAAATAGTTCCAGACACACAGAGGGTATAACTTCAGAATTAATTTAACACACCTGGGGTTTTTCAACCACACTGGAAAAAAAATACAAAACCTTTTCCCAGTGAAATTCTATGTGGTTCTTCTGTAGGGCCCTCACTGTCCAAGTCTCACCCTTTACTTGCTCTGTCTACCACATCTTTACTTCTTCAGACTTTGAATGAGAATTGGGAAGCCAATGCAGGCTACATTTTTAGTAGCTTGCAGGAGAGACAGCAGAATGATTCTCCCTGAGTTCAGGGGAATAACACTTCAAGACATTAAGAGAGGAAAAAGAGGAATGAGGTTATAATCTCCCTCTCCTGAAGACCCATAAGTCAAAGGCTCTGCAAAATCCCATCCTCTCCTTTCTTTATAGAATATAACATGGAACACTGAGGAAGGAAGCCAAGAAGAGTTAACTAAAAAGCTTCTTAATTATACATTTTTAATTAAATGGCAAATAAATTGGAGAGAGAGAGAAAACTTGTAAACATGAGGTAACTTTTTGAAAGTGTGGGCTGGGTTTTTTTTCCTTTTATCAGAAGTATTCAGCTTTTTTATTTACCTATTTTAAGGGTGAGAAAAAAATAATCCTCCAATTAAATTGTTTTAAGTCCTTTAGATCTTGCTCCAAACAACCATGTACTGATGTAAAAACTTAACTATGAATTCTGGATAAGAGGGCAGAAAATATATTCAGAAAAGTAAGTGCCATATATATGACAAATGTTCTTACATTTAGATAATAGATGGCACTTTTCTACCAACATAGGACTCCAACCCTATCACTAAAGCAACATTAGTACAACTAGAAAATTAGTTGATAACTAGAAAATCCATGTCAATAAAGACTCTAGTAGGTTAAAAATTTTACCGTATCCCAGACAGAAGTGTCCTGCTTAAGGCACTAGGATTCTTTTTTTTTCTTCTGCCAGTTCTTAACGTCAGTTAACCCTAGGGGACAATCAAATACTTGCCTTGCCTATATTGTTTTGTTTCCATTACATTTTTAAGTTAGGCAACTTTTTTTTTTTTTTCCAAGCATTTGCTTGTACAGATAAGAACTTTATTCAGATCTCTATGAAGGCCCCTGTTGAGAACACATTTGAAGCTGATTTTTGAAATGTAGCAAAAAGCCTAAAATCACCCTCAGCAGACTCTAAATTGGACATGGCTGAGAGCTGTGGGAGAAAAGACCTAATAGAAAGATTCTAGAGGATAATGAAACATTTTTACTTGAATCAGCTTTCATAGCTGGTTTCATTGCCTGTAATATTTTCTGGTTTTACAGTTTAATCTTTATGTGTTATTTACTGAAATGTTCTGTATGGTATGTACATCATATCTTGCTGTAATTACTCACACCTCACCAAAAAGAATCCAGATTTTAGTCCACTGGCATTTCAGGGTGGAATGTCTATAGAAGATTAGCTTCATCTCCTTACTACTGTCATGTCACAGGGAAGACAAATTTTTCTTGAAATATTTATTAAAATTAAATTCTTATGGTCCTGTTTTCTGATTTGAATGATAAATGAAATATTCATTCCAATTTATGGTTTGGTCAACAAAGATGCATTAGTGCTTAAATTCTTCCAACACCAGTGTGAATGGAACATCTACAGGGGGGTGAGTTTCAGTTTTCTGAGTTGGGAACAAAGATTTACTATTCCACACAGAATCTTAAGACACAAATAATTAGATTCCCCAGGGGCCCAGACTGATGCACTGTCTTGTCTTGAACATTAACTAGAAAAAGGTAGGTCAGGAGGATAAAGAGATAATGAAAAGGCAAGCCCTTGGGTGCCCAAACCACACAGTGGCGTACAGAAATTATGGAGTCTTTGTGGCATCCCAAATAAAATGTGTCAAGCTTCACACATTTCAGCAGAAGTATTTTCTCAAGGACCAAAAAAAATGCGTGGAAAGGAGAAAACATCTTTGTATCTGGACTGAAATCTGTCACTGGGGTGCTTTACCACTGCACGTCCGGGCTGGTGTAAGGGAAGTGGCAGGTAACACGTCAGGGGCAGAGACAATTTTACCTTACATGTTCCAGCTAGATCCCACCCTTTTCTGGCCTGATCACACACTTCAATCCAGGACACTGGTGCGTAACCTCCTCTTTAAATGTACAGGAATGTGCCCTAATCAGTGGGCTGCCATCAGCATCAAAAAGCTTTCCTGCTTGGAATGCAGCAGTCAGCAGCTCAGGAGCTGACCAAGTGTCCCTTGGAGTAAGAGTAACTCCACTGGTGTCATTGAGTTTGGGATCAATAGCAGTTACCAGAAGTGTTGAGTGAGTAAAATCTGTGTGCTGCTTGTGTGCATGAATTGCATGTTAACATTTACACTGCAGTGAACAGAAATGATGATTAGAAAGGAGGCCACAGTGTAACTCAGATTATATGTTTTTGAAGATTTCCTTATAGATCTACACACTGAATCCTTTAAAACTATATACTTGGCTCCATCATTTCACAAAAACTATATTTTTGTACCAAAAAGAAAACAAAGAATAAGTATTATGAAATTTTAAAAAATATATTTTGCTCTTACAATTTTGTTTTTATTATTGAGGAGCAAGTAATGGTTTTGTAATGAAAAATACTCATCAAATTGAGAAGTCTTGTACAGCTTTCTTGTACTCCATTTATCTACAGGTTACTGCTCCACTAATCAAATCATTTCATTTAAAAATATCCATTTTCTCCACTACTCACTGTCTGTGCAGGTAGGTCAGTGACTTACCTCTGTTCTATTGAATTTCAGTATAATGCTTCATTTACCTTCAACAACCCACGCACATGTTGAGAATACCAGCTTACACACATTTTGTAGCACCACCCTTTGTTCACCAAGCTTTTACACAGGAAGCAAACTGACCCTACAAACTTTAATTTATCATTTTCTTATGGTGCCTGGTGAGATAAAGTCCTTTGAGTAGGTAGCAATAGATGAGGGTAATGATCTGAGGAGATGGATATTGTGAGGAAGAATCAAAACTTGTGAGTGGGAAATAAAGATGTGTCAACATTTTGTTATTTAGAAGCATTCTTTCCCACATACTTCACATAATTCCCTCAAACTGAGTTAAAGTTTTAATGAACTTAAGACCATCATAGAGTCACTTTAATTTCAGCTCAGTTTTTTTCAGGTAACATTTCAGCTCAGTTTTTTAAAGCCTAAACCTTCTGTCTCTTGAAAATGTAGGTGAGGGGTGACCTGGTTGAGTGATTGGAAGTCAGAAGGGCCAAATTTCATGTCCCTAGACGTGTGCTGATAATGATGCCACAAAAAAAGGACGAAATTTTATATAGAGTAGACATGACTGCCCTTAAAAAAATATAATGCACTATAATTTTTTCATAAATATCAATTTGTGCATTTCCTGTAATTATGTTGGTATATTATATGTAAACAATGCTCAAATTTTGCTTAAAAATTGCAATAAGTCACAGATATATGAAGTTATAGAACAACACTACAGTATTCTCTACAAAATCAAATAAATTTTATTTCTGCATCCTATTTATGTGAATCACCTGCCTTCCATTTAGAAATACTTGTTGATGTTATAGCAGTCCTCATAAAACTTTATTTCCTTACTTTACTCCTGGCACATTTGTTGCTACATTAGACATCATTATTTACTTCAATTTACAGAGCATCTCTTAGTATAAAAGTACTGGTCAGATCACTTGATGGCAAATCATAAGAGCGTGTCCTTTTGACTTGCACATTTTTTAGTAATGGGGGCATGGCAGGGGTGGCGTCTCTAAGAGGAAGTCAGTGACTGCCCCATGCCAGACACATCAAGTTCCAGCTGAGAAACATATTGTAGCGCCTAACCACCCTCAAAGGGCAAAATTTCTTCCTGATATCTGACCTAAATTGACCCTCTTTCAATTTATACCCAATACTCCCTGTCCTATCACTGCAGTTCCAACAAAGAGTCCCTCTCCACAACCCCCTTCAGATACTGGAAGGTGCTGTGAGGTCCCTGCACAACCTTTTTTTCTCCAGGCTGAACAGACCCAACTTTCTCAGCCTGTCTAAATGGGGGAGGTGCTCCAGTGTTCTAATCAGCCTCATGGCCCTCCTCTGGACTTGCTCCAAGAGTTCCATGCCTTCTTGTGGTGGGGACACCAGAACAGTATGCAGTACTTCAGGTGCAGTCTCACAACAGAGTCTATTGCTAGGTAAGTGATTTCATTTCTTTTATCTTGGCCCGTGAGTTTTCTCAGCCTCATTTTTCCTATTCTCTCCTGCCTCCTGTTGGTGGAGGGATGCTCAACTTCCAGCTGAGGCTAACCCACTGCAGCTTCCAGTGAGAAAGCATTTTACTTCTTCCTCCCTTCATCCTATTGGTACACATAAATATATCAGTCTCTGAGCTCTTCCTCATAAATACTTTTTTCTCTTTCAATGTATAAAATGCATATGATACCTTAAGACAAATACCTGCAGTTAGAACACGCATCTGAACAACAGAAAAATATTTTTCCCCACTACCTCACACCCTGCCTGCCATTGCTCTGAATGCTACTTCTTTGCTTAAAGGACAGTAGAGAAAATATAAATATATGCATATATATATATATATATAATATATTTCTCTTCCTTGGCAAGGAGAAGCTCTTCCACTGTGAATCTAATGGATTCAGAGGATCTATTAATGAATTGAAACAGCTACTGAGAAAGGCTACGTGTCCCAGGCATTGATTTCATTACAGTAAATAGGAGCTTGGCAGTAAAAAACTCTTCAGGTTTTTACATTTGCAGGAAAAGTGTAAGATACTTCTGGCAGCCAGGTTAAATGTCTACAAATATAAAGTGAACAAACACTGTTGCAGTGGGCACAAATGGCAGGGTTTAAGCCAAAGGGGGCTGCACTGCTGGCCCGGGTGGGTCATGGTTTGAGCCCAGCCAGTAACCGAGTACAATACAGGCACTCCCTCTCCCACACGGTGGAATGGGAGAGAATAGTAAGGACAAAAGTGAGGTAACTCATAGTTTGAGATAAAAACAGTTAAATAGGTATAGAAAAGACATTCACGCAAGCAAAACAAGACAAGGAATTCATTCCCATGAGCAGGCAGGTAGGCGTTCAGGCATCTCAAAAAAACATGGCTCCATCACGTGATGCTTACTTTGGAATATAAACCCCATCACTCCAAATGTTACCCCCTTCATCCTTCTTCCCCCAGTCTTATGTGCTGACCATGACTTCATATGGTATGAAATATCTCCTGGGTCATTTCGGGTAAGCTGTCCCAGTTGTGTTTTTCCCCCCCAGTTTCCCATGCACTTCAAGCCTCCTTGCAAGCACAAGAAGCAGAAAGGGCCCTGGCACTGTACAGGAGCTGCTCAGCAATAACAAAAATACATCTATACTTCAGTTATGCTGTTTGGAGCACAGATCCATAACATTGTTCACTACCATGTCATAAGTGGCATTTGGATGATAAACTGAGTTTTAAACATAGCCTATTTACTAACAGCCTGCAGGCTCTGAGGCTGTGCTCTAAGACAAATGAAAAAAATATGTACCTTAGGTATATTTCTAATTATATGAAGCTCTCAGTCAATCTAAAAAGAAACCCTTAATGCAAGAATCTACTGAAAAAAAATAGCAATGGTGGTTTTCAGTTATTCTGAAAGGTAATACTTGAATCATCTTGCTCTGAAACTATATAAAATCATCAGAAATACTAAGCTCATATCCTGCCTTTAGGAAGAAATTAACTTCACATAGCACAGACTGAACATCTATTTCTTAGAACATGCTGCATCATTCAGCCGTTATTTGTCTCTCTATCACAAAAATCACTCCCTGGTCACTTTGCAAGTGATTTTTCTATATTTTTCTAGACACCATTCTGGGAAAAAACGCTCATATATCTACTCATTATATGCACTCAAGTCCAGTGTAGTAGTACTTAGCAGTCTGTACTAGGGCTTAATGGGTTTAGCTTTTAGGCTTGTTAATTTAATTTCATTTAATAGCATATGCAATTCTATACAATTCTTTAAGTCAATCAAAAGATACTCATTTATAATACCTGTCTTCTGGCCAGAGGAGAATATTGTATCATGGCATCAGTCTCATGCCTGTTTAGGGTATTCCTCCCTGCAGGCACAGTAGAGACACACAGGGGTGAACAAGGACAGCTTTAAATTGGCCAGCAGGAGAGTACTGATAACACAAGACCCTAAGGTTACTTTACCTGTTTCTCCCTTAAGCCTTGAAAATACTTTGGAAACCAGTAGAATGTAACCCATAAAGATCTATTCAATCTGTATTATACACATCCTAACAATACTTTTTCCTCTCTGAAGTGCTGTTATTACCACATTCTTGAATGTAGATAAAGACATTGGCTATACCCACCTCTTTCACTCTCTCTTCTTATTAAAAATTATTATTAAAAATCTGGATATTTTTACCCCTCAGAAAAGCACTTCTGAATATTATGGACATGAAATGGTAAACAGGTTCTTCCAAAGACATCCACTTAGCCACTTTTTTTAGCTTGCAGTATTGTCTTGCATACAGTAATTTATTTTTTTTAATAATTCTAATACAATAATAAAGTGTTTTTCAAAGATATGCGTGGCTGTGTGTTGAGGTAGATTAGATGTAAATTGAATACATGTCACAAAACCAGTATTAGTGGGTCTACTAAGTGGTTACACAAGACTCATAACACCGACCCCAGCAGACAGAATTCTCATTATCAATCAGTTGCTAATGTGCATGCAAGGAGGACAACATTCCCTTCTGCATTCATTTGTTATTTCCTTGTTCATTTAGATTGCAAATCCGTAAGGGTAAGGCTGTCTAATCTCTTTATATGTTATGGTGGAGTGGGATTTTTCTTAGGACAAGATGACTTGCAGAGATATCCAGACAGATAGGACCATTGAGCAATAGTCAGTTGCAAGAACAAATGGTAGATTCTGCACCTAGGATTGAATACCATCAAGCACAAGTATAAATTCAGAGAGGGGTGTCTGGAGAGCTGCCCTGCAGAAAGGGATCTGGGGTGCTGGATCTGGGACAGGGTGCCAGTGGGAGTCAGCAGTGTGCCCCAGCAGCCCAGAGGGCAAACTGCAGCCTGGGGTGCATCAAACCAGCATGGCCAGCTGGGCTAAAGAGGAGATTATCCCTCTGTGTTTAGGGTTGGTGCAGCCTCACCTTGATCAGTGTTGTGCAGTTCTGGGCCTCACAATTTAAGACAGATGTGAAAGTCCTTGAATGCATCCAGAGGAGAACAACAAAGCCAGTGAGTGGGCTGGAAGACATGACTTGTGAGGAGCAGCTGAATACTTTGAGCTTATCTGGTTTGCAACAAAGGACACTAAGGATCATGGGGAGGGAAGTGCTAAGCAATTCTCCCTGGTATCCAGTGCAGTGGGTATATGCTCCAGGATGAGCGGGAATTGTTCAAGAATCAACCATTCTGAACCTCAGGGGAGGTTCAGACTGGACATTAGGAAACATTTCTTTACCTAGAGGGTGGTCAAACCCTCAAACAGATTTCCTATAAAGGTACTTAAATCCCCAAACCCGTAAGTGTTTAAGAAGCATTTGGACAGTGTCCTTAATAAATTTTTTTAATAGATTTGGGTCAGTCAGGCAGCTGATGATCACTGCAGTTCCCTGCCAATTATTCTATTCTATTCTATTCTATTCTATTCTATTCTATTCTATTCTATTCTATTCTATTCTATTCTATTCTATTCTATTCTATTCTATTCTATTCTATGCATTCTGCTCTGTCCTGTCCTGTTCTTAAATATATAAACAACTATTCTAAGCTCATCACCTTCATCTGATGCTAAAGTTCAGTTTGAAGACTGGTAGGGGGAATTAGCCTTTGAATATTGTTGTGTCTCTTCATTGGCTTATAGGGCTGGGGAACATCTATAGCTAGCCTTAGACTAGATGGCAAATGTTAGGGGAGCAGAAAGTAATCATGAGTGAGCAGGTTAGCTAAAGATTCTGAATTCCTATGTAATAATAATGGCTGTTATAATTTCTAATTTAGGATCATGCTATCATATATGGCAATTCAGCTTCCATAAGGGTATTTAGTTCCAAATGTCTTATTATTATCTTGAGGCTTTCTTCAGTTTTTGTCTATGTTTTTACTTCTCTAATCTATCCAAATCTTTCTGCTCTGTCTCTCTTGGCTCTCTCTTTCTCTGTCTCTTATGATCTTAAGCAAGCTGAATGATTTCTCATAAAAAGAACTGTCTTGCACAGTAATTACCATCACTTTATAACCTTTGCCAGCTTCACATTTCAGTCTCAACAGGTAATTAGATCCAAGCAGCTCAGCAAACTTTAACATTTATATATGAGGTACTTTTTCTGACAGGAGAAATTCAGCAACTAGTACTTGTAGTTCCCTTCTCTGTTTTACCATGAAAATACAGAGAATGTTCAAGAACTTTGAAAGAGGAAATTCAACTGTGCCTGTGTTCAGCTGGTCCACAGAAACCAAGCCTGTGGAGTTATGCCAGCTCAGACATCTGTCTCTGATTACAATTTTAAAAAAAAGGTTTTGGACATAATTTTTAATATAAACTATTTATAGTTTCTTCCTTTTGCATTCTTCTCTTTATGCAATATGCAACTTAGAATCATTATGGAAGTTCTAGTTATTGACCTGTAAATAATGTATAATAAGCTTAATTATCTATATGTCTCTCCAGTGAACTTGTAATTTCATAGAAAATGGTGAAAAGATTAAGGGGTTTAAAAGGGTTAGCTTTTGGACTGGGTATGTATGCTGTTTAGGGGGATTGTTAGTGTTTGGGGGTTTTTGCCTGGGGTTTTCTTGCCTGGAGTTTTCTTTTCATTCCATAGCAATTTGTGATTTGAATGTGTGCTCTCAGACCCCAACAGAGTGGCCTTGACAGTGTCATTTTATCTTTTCTGATCTTTTTGATCTTTCTCTGCTTTGTATTCCTCCCTAACAATTTCAGATGATCTACCCAGAAAAGTATGTGAGGAACATGAGAAATACTGGCAATTTATGTTAGACAGGAGAATCATTCCCATTTATCTCTCATTAAGCTTTGATCCTGCAAATCAAATGCATGGGCTGCACATGACATCTGCCCAGTCATAACTCATTACAGGATCAGAATAAAAACACAGACTGAGAAAGACTGGCTGAGATCTGCCAATCAGTAAAAGAACTCAAGCATTTTTCACAGGAAGCAGATGAAATATATTCTGCTTGATAAAAGTGGAGAGCTGTCCATTCATTTAGGCATTTAATAGGGTGGAAAATGAGGCCCATGTAATTTTTTATTACAGGCCTAGAAGAAAAACACTATAATTACCTACTGTGGAAAATGAAGTGCATTGTAAGGAGAAATAATTTCATAATTTTGAGACATTCTGTGACTTTCTCTATATTAAAATATAAACCATTATTTATTATAAATGTCAAATACCCAAAGATACCATTTTACTAAATGCAGAACTTAGATTTGTTGAAGTTAATTAAATCTAAGAAATCTAAAAATGCTCATGGAAGACAGCCTAAGGTCTGACATCTTTCTCAGAAAATATACAAAAAATATATTTTATTGCCTTGGTGGATGCATTTTCAACTTATATTTATTTTTTGTAACATATGATAAAGAATGCACATCTTTCAAGTACCATTACAGAAAGGAGAAAGTCATTCATTTTTACTTATGTCTTGCATTGCATAATGTCTAGAAATTAAGCCACATTCCAAAATATCTTGGGTTTAGTGCTACATAAAACATAAGAATGTAGATTGTATCTAGGAAGCTTCTAAATAGTTGAAAGTAAGTGAATTAGCAAGAGATGATGGCAGAGATTTCAAGATGTCAGGCACAACTTGTCACATCAGGGAATAAATATCCAAAGTCTTAGGCTTTCCCCACTCAAATCTGTCTTCAAGTCAGATGTCAAAGTGTTTTCATGGTGCTATTCTGCCTGCTAAAGGGTTTATTGACGGAACAGGTCAAGATTCTATCATTCCTATTTATAGTGACCACACTTACAGATCAGTTGCATTGAGTTTATTGTCATGTCTAACAAAAACAAGATGGAAAAGTCCACCAGAAAGTAATAGCTTGTTTTCAGTGACAGTGCCTGAGAAATAAAATCTGATTCATTGTTAAAAGGTCTAAAAATTAACAGAATAAGGAGGAAGTTGTTTGAAAGATCCTTAAGGAGCACGTGGTACTAAGAAAGGACTTAAGCTTGTTTGATGAGAGTCTTATTCAACACAGAAGTGTGAAATACAGGACTACTGAGGACTACTATCATCAGGGCATGATGATACTGAAAAGCTATGCACGAGAAGAAAATGATAATGGATTGTATTTTAGCAAATCTTGGGAGAAGAGTAAATAGGTAGAAGTTATATTTGCAGGAAGAAAAAATGAAAGAAAAAAGTAAAAAAAATACATTTGCTGAAAACAGGAGATACAGAGAGGAAGAGATGCATAGTAGCTCCTTATTAGATGAAAATGAGCAATAAAGATTTTTGTAAGCTACACACTATGGATGACACTTCAGATAGTATTAATATCAATGACAATGTTAATTATAAAATGAATAAAATAATTATTTACTTATTAAATTAGAAGTCAACAAATAATACAGTCATCTTTAGGACACAAAAAATTAATTCAACAAGGAGATATGTAAATAGCTTAGAACTCAGCAAACCTTTCTCAGGGTTCCAAGCCCTAATGCTTAGGACTGAAGCATGAAGAACACTTGAACTGTATCTTCCCAGCCAAGTGACTTTCTATCTCTGAAGTTTGCCTCTTCTGGCTTTGGGTAGGAAAGGTCTTCAGGGCACCAAAGTCTATTATTTATGGAGTTTTGAAGCAGAAGAGGGGTTTAGGTGTGAGGCTGTAATGGTCAATGGTAGATAGAGTGGTTATTTAATGTCTCTTTTTAAAACTCTATTAAGGAGACATAATCAGCCACTCATTGCTGCATAATATTAATGAATGACTGTGGGGTAAAAACTGACTGAAAGATCCTCTTTGCCCAAGTGGCTAAACATTAACAGTGTGGAGAAAATGATCAAAGCAGAAATGAAGCAGTGTGCTCTTCATCTAAAACACATTTAACTGTGTCCTGGTTTGAATTAGCAAGATGAAAATAGCTGCTTAAGGCAAGTGATTCTTCTCCTCTCAGCTCTGTGGTACCACATCTGGAGGGTTGTGCCCATCTTGGGCACTACATGAGAGGCTTTGACACTGCAGGTGAGTTCAGTGAGGAAGACTAGGTGACAGAAGTATGTGGCATACAGTGAGAGGTTGAAAGATTTGGGCCTGTTTAGCCTAGAAAAGAGGAGAGGCAGAAGAGACCATTGCTGTAACTTCCTCATGGGAGAATGAAGTAAAGATGGAGGCAGACTCTTTAAGAGATGCACAACAAGGTGAGAGGCAGCAGATTCATCTTTTAGTATGGGAAACTTCATCAGAAAACTACTCTCACTGTCAGGTAGTCCAAAATAAGATAGACCAACCTTGGAGATAAACAAAACTCAGCTGGACAAGGCCATGAACAAGATACAAAAAATTTGGAACAAGATACAAACAATTTGGAACTGTCCTGAATGGGGATTTGGAGAGGAAAACTGGAGGCCAGTTCTGATCTAAATTACGTCTCTGCGATGTTTCTGTGCAAGTGGAATCCGGGCTTGCACCTTTCAAGCTGAACTATTCATGAAACTGGATAGAATGTCTTAAATACTAAAACCAGTGTTTTGCTAACACTAAATTAAAACTGAGAGAATAAAAATTGTAGCAACTTGTGTTTAAGAATCATGTAATGGGATGAGAACCTGCGCAGTTCAAGAAAATATGTGGGAAGGTATTGAAAAACATGTAAATGTCATGAATTTGAAAACAGGTTGAAGAAAAATTAGTCATATAAAACAGACAACCTGGACTTATTCAAAACTTTATGAATAAGTCTGGTGTTTTTTTCCTTGCACCAAAATAACTTCACAGTAGATAAAGGGAAAATATATTGATTTAATAAATTTATAACTTTGATGACTGCTGTGCAATAATCTCATCAGAAAACTAAGGAATTTGAATTAGATGTCGTAAATATACGTCTGAAAACTACAGTCAAAGGAAGCTTTTTAATTATTCATCATCAAACTGTGAATTAACTGAACATGGCATCCCATAGAGGTCTGCCTTTGTCCCATTAGTATTTTCATTAATGATTTCCATGATGAAAGAGCAGGACGGTTGTTAATTCTGCAGGGGAAGAGGGCAAGGAATCCAGAGAATATGATCAAAATTATCTTAATAAGCTGAAGAGCTGGATGGAACTCAGACAAAACTCAGTAAAGGTAAATGTAAGTACAGCTAACTGATATGTCACCAACATTTGAGGGGTGCACAAAAAAGGACAAAAAAAAAAGAGGGAGATAAATGGCTAGGCAGCAGTATAGCATGTTCAGGGGATTCTATTGGATCACAAACTAAACGTGGTTGTATGATGCATTTCCCTTCTAAAAGTATAGCTTTCACTCTGGAAAGAGTTTTTCTGGTTTATTTAGCATTGTTGTGGCCTTGGCTGAAGTAACAAAGTTTACAGAACAAGTGTTACAAATGATAATAGTTAGCTGGAAGAAATCCACATGAAATAAAAAAGTGCTAAAATATTAGAAAGTATGACCTGCCTGCCTGCAATGAAAGATTAAAGCTGCTGGTTTTCTTTAGTCTTAGCAAAGAGACAGTTGAGTGTAGATATGAGAAGCAGTAGACCAAGTAAAATGTCAGTGGAAAGAGGATGATAATATTTTTTTTCTCTAACTGACAAAGCTGAAAAAACAATGAATTGTTAATCTAATCTGCAGAAAATGCAGGTTGGATATTGAGCAAAAATGTCAAAATGCTGCACTGCTGAAATTCACAGACCAACTCTGTAAGAATTTTATGGATTTTCTTTCCCTTTTGGATTTAAAAATGAACTAGATCTCTCGGAATTTAGCTATGAAAACTTGATCCTACCTCCATATGGAAGCTAAATAGAGTGGCAGTGGTGCCCCAAAGCCTGAGACCTGGATGGGGCTTGTGACTTCAGTACATACAGCCCACATCTGCAGGGCAGCACATACTGAACAGTGATAGATGGTATTTGTACAGAGCCCACCAAGGGATCACAGGAGTTTCCTTTGGTTGTTGACAAAGAAAAACATTCTTCACTCCACTAAAGTGTCTTTATTGTCCTACTTGTCTCAATTTCTAAATTCTGTGTGCGACAAGAAGTATTAAAAAATGACCTTACTTTTTTTCCCCTTAATATTCCAATGAATTTAGACCTCTGTTTTGTGAGGCAAAACTCAGGGAAGCATAGAAATCATTTAGGAATGAATTACAAATATTACATGGTTAGAAAATGAATCAAGAGTATTTTTAATAGGAAGAAATTAGACTAGTAGGCAAACTGACTCAAAATTAGCACAGCAATTATTCTGATCAGTAGACAAGCCATTGAAGAATGGATTAATTACCTTAGCAGAAAATTAATTAAGTTATGCAATGAGTCAGATAGGAATAATTTCTGAATTAATTGAGTATTCAGTCCTGTGACTTGTGTAACAGAGAGCAAGGGTGATAGGCTGAGAACACAATATATAGTTGCCAGTATAGAAAGTTGATATATCAGATTATGAAAGGAAAAGAGATTTATTTCTAGCAGCCCTCTAACCATTGTAGCCACAGAGATGATGAAAATCTAGGAAGAGCTGATTTTTTATTATACTGTCAAATTTAAAAAAAAAAAAAACAAAAAAAAAAACCAAACACAAATCCACCAATGCTTGGGGAAGCTAAAATACTTTGCCATTATTAAATTTCTGTTATTACACCACATGAAAATATTTAATCAGAATTTTAAAAGCTAAGAAATTTTGAGTTAAAAAGGGTTGTTTTCCTCACTAAAGAGATACTACAAAATGAAAGCCAAGAGGAACTAATGACTGTTCAGTGCTTATAGCACTCTCTTGTGGTATCAAATCTTCTCTATTGTTCAGGGTTTGCTGGTTTTTTGTTTTGTTTTGTTTTGTTTTTTTGTTGTTGTTGTTGTAGGGAGAGGGGAGGCAGATTTTGTTTGTTTTGTTTTACTTTCTTGACGTCTTTTTTTGTTTGCTTTTCCCCAAAGAAAAGATTTTGGAAATAAAGTCTGCAAATCCCAGAATAACACTCTACCTTCAGAATCCAGAATATTTATGCAGGATGTCTGTCAGTCAGACCTTCTGAATCTATTCAGAATTCTATTCTGAATATTCTATATACAGTTTCTGTAAATTATCCAAATGTTCCTTGTGATCAGAGGAATAATGGAAAAACAGTTTTACAGCCTGATGCTTGGAATACCCTCTATTCATGTAGAATGCCTAGTCCTAATTCATCATTGAAAATATTCTGATTTTTGAGTATAGAGGAGGTATTTCACAAATTTGGCAGTTCTTCCTCTTTTGGGATGTAATTTACAATGTATAACCATCCAGATAGTCCGTAGAAACCTTCAGAGAACCATCCAGACGCAGAGCAGGCACTTGGATCTGCCTGCAGCTTCCAGTTGCTTCTCTTGCAGGCACAGACTTTTCTCTGAACTCAGACTAAAGGCATCACCCCCAGCTGAGGCACCCTTGGCCTGCAGCAGCCCTGCCCCGTGGAGCCCTGTCCCTGCAGCTGCGGGCTGCAGACCAGCCGGGAAAACGTGGAGCTCTCAGAGGCAGGAGCCAGGGAAGCTCGCTGACAGCAAGGGAAGGCAGGCAGCCTGGAAACAAAACAATTATCGCAGTGCCACAAAAGCCGACATCCAGCCTGGGACTAGGTGATGAAATCAGACAGCTGTGTTCAGTTTGTGATGAAACTGAAGAGCTGTGTTCAGTACAGACAGCTGGTTTTCAACTTTTACAAACACTTGCATTCAGCAGACAGGGACTTAAACAGCAAGGAGACCAAGCATGCTGCAGACTGTCTACCGTGGCAATTCAGAAGTCCTCTAGGGCATATTGCAGTCTTAGCTTTAGAAGTATTTTGTTTATTTGACTTTTACACAGTATTGTGGTATCTATTTAAATTTAAAACTGATAAGAAGTGCCCAGAACTAATAGGAGAATATCACTGGGTTTAGATAGGACCATTTAAAATGTTTGCATTAGACAGGAAAATTTCTTTTTTTTCTTTATATATATATATATATACACATCTATATCTTTTTTCCAATGAGCATCTGTCATTCACTTGTTACTTGGATTGGAACAGGTCTGAGAATTGAGTCAAATTTCACTCCAAACTTAGCAACTCCTTGGGGACTGAGAAGATGCTCCTCTACCTCTACTGGTTTTCCAGAGTTGATGCTGAAAATTCACAAGGCACTCAGTAATAACTCTGTTTGTGAGTTGAATTTTACCAACTTAAAATTATTTGAATTTCTGACATTTGAAAAAATTCTTATTGCATGGGATAAAAAATATTCTTATATTGTATAAGTCTTTTGAGTACACATTTTTAAGATGTAACTTGAAGATTTTGCAAATCTGCAGTTTCAAATTTAGTATTTTAATAAAGTTCACATGAAAATAATTCATTCAAATATTAAGCTTTGGTTCTAAATTTTTATTCAGTTCAGCTGTTACATCATCTGTAAGAACTCCTGGCATGTGTAAAGAGCCTGATTCAATACCACATGGAAAATGTTCTACTCTTCTGTAGGGATACTTCTTCAGATGTGTGATAAAGGCACCAGTGGTAGATAATATATGCTCTCCCCATAACAGAAAAGCATGAAGAAGAGACACTCACTTGTTACCATGATGGCTGCAGAGCAGCATCTGTTTAGACCCAGGCTGTATCAGTTCTTCTTTTCAGTTATGACTTCAAACTGTTCCAAAACTTCAACAGACCAGTCAGTGTTGGAACTGACATTTCTCCTGAAAGGATGGATTAACAAGATGTTTTCTGCTAGCTGTTGGCAATGATACACTAAACCCTAGTTAGAAAATACATTCTTAGCTAATCTGAATTACTGCCTCTGCCCTAAAAAATGGAAACTTTTGCTTTTGCTGTTCTAGAAAGTTATTTTTGCAGCTTCTACTTGCTGTGTTTCAGTGTTGTCTGAAAGTTGACAAAACATTTCCAATATTTCACAAGAGTTCCCTGTGAGTGATTTGACAGCTACATTCTTATTCCTACTTCAGAGGCACTGTTGCTATTGTGATTTTTTTTTAATTTCTACTCTCATTTTTGTCAGCATGTTTTATGTAATTGTTTCAATTTTTCTCTGATTATGGAATTTGATTATACAGACACAACACAGAGATAACAACTGTAGATGTTCATTCATATTTTTCTGTGATTACTTGCTACACAAATACATTGGTACCCAGATCATCTTGTATGAATAATTCATGTCAGCCTCTGATGTGCTTGATTTAGAAACACACATGTAAACAAAAGCAGAGGAAAACACTGGAAGTAGATAAAAAAGCACTCCTCTATTTCTTTCAGCTTCTGATTTTTTTCCAGGTGTTTTTCAATGGATGCTATCCAATTTCAAACTGCTGCACCTCAGTTTTTGTCCCTTGATGCAGGAACCACACAACACTCCATGCAGGGGTCACAAAAAACACATACCTTTGTGCTTCAGACCTGCATAGACTCAAAACTCTCCTGTATTTGGTGTAATAATTTGCTTTAATTTGGGGACAGTTTTCCTCTCCTGGTAGATCAGCGTAATTAAACTGAGAAAATGTGCTTTATAATTTGTGTACATATATATATATATATATATATAATTTTAAAAAAATTGTAGCCTACCCAGTCAGGACTACAATGAACAGATCTTTTAAAAAAAATGTATAACACAACACCATGCTATTGACAAAATTCTGTAACTCAAATGTGATTCATTTTAATACTCCTGAAATTTTAAATTCAGTTTGAACACAAATTTTACATTTTTTGGTTTAGTAGGCCAACACTACTAATTTTATTTCTGAAATAAAGCCTGCCATATGGTTTTAAAAGATCATAGAATTGATGAAAAAATGAACACGTTTAGACCTCCAATGGTACATGAGTTGTTCAGTGCTTTTTCTTCATGTAGGATTACACAATAAGCAAAATTATGTATTTTAGAGGCTTATAAATTTCAGTGTCATTACCTTTTCACCTGTTTTCTATTACTCCAGTTTGTACAATAAGTGTGTATGATATTGATCAAAAAGACTTAAATCATTTACCTGTCAGAAAAACTTTGGAAAAAATTCTTGCACTAAAAATTGTTCTCCAAACTTTTGTGTGTGTGTCCATGCATTTAAAATCCACTAGTTTAAATACTTGCACGGGTGTGTAGTACCATCAAACACAACACAGGCATATTTAGTTGCAGAATTCCTACAGGGTCCGAAAGCCACTGAAAATAGTTGATATACTCTTACTCATTTCAGCAACCACTGGGTTATTCTCACAGTAATTATTATAATATTTATCTTCTGTTGAATTAAGCTACAAAGTAACAACAACCAGAGCTGTTGCTCATATGGTCAATTGCAATTTAATATATGCCATGTTTATAATTTAGAAATAGAATTATACTTGTTAAAATTGCTATTACAGGCATGCCAAAAGGGAGTTTTTTGTATGTTGAAATATTAAAGTTTATGTATGTTTAATACTCACTGAAAAAATTGCTGTCTTCTGTTGTTAGCATATTTAGTATGTTTCAACCTCAGCAAATTTTCTCAAATTTCATTAGAATGAGAAAATATCTACCAATTCTTATGTGGATATCAAGATATAGTCCTTCACCAATCCTACCTCTCATAAACAAACCAGCAATAACAAAAATTTCTGTTTGTGTTCTCTGGTACTTTAGAGTTTGCCTCATCAGTGACAACTCAGGTGGGAGTTTGGAAAGGTGTGACTTCAAGGAGGTACCACGGCATTGCCCTGCATGACATGGGCAGCCACATGAAAGCTGGTGAGCTTCACTTCCTCAGACTTACAGAAAAACTGCTGCCAGATTGGAAAACTTCAGCACAGACAGCTGAACACTTCTAGTTTGTCAGATAAAGCAGAAGTACCATGCACACACAAAGTAACACAAGACCAGCCTCTGCTGAACAGAAAATATCTAAGTCAAACCCACACTGAGTGTCACAAAGGTAGTTGTGTCTGTCAGCTTGCATGAAGCCTGAATTTCGAGTATCACAAATCCTCATATTAAAAGAAGAACTTTTTTATATCTTCCCAATAGTTTGCTGCCTTTCCTATAATGTTGCCCTATTCCTGATAAGTAGGGTTTGTAAGTAAAACACAACCTATGAAGTTAATATTTTCCAGAATCTTTATACAAATAACAGTGGAAATATTTCTTAATTATTTTGGCGATAAATAAGAACACCATAAATGTATTAAGAAATAGGGTTAGTGTGCCTGTCACAAATAATAAGAATTCATCTACCCCTATGATTAATATTTAATATGAGCAATTTTGACTACTGATTAGCTTTATTAATAATTAATGCAATGTTATTGTGGATGATTAAGGCTATTTCTTTTGATGGGATTCTGAAATCCCTTCTAACACCTCAGTATTAGTTCTTTATGATATCTACTGATGCATTAGTTCCAGCAAGCCTGTTACAGAAAGGTTTGTAATTACAATTTAACCAACCCTGCAATATCAACAGAAATTGTATTCCAGCTGCTGTATAAGAAACAGTTACACAAGAATGCTTTGGGAAGCTGAATGCTGTCTTTCTTTTTAGCTGGCAGGATTATTTAATGAAGTTTCTTTTCTATTGCCTACTTTACTATAATTCTATTTAAGACTAGTACAATCTTGGCTAAAATTAGTAAGCATCAAAGAAAAACAAAATAAAATTCAACAAGCAATATATTTAAATATGTGAAAATGACAGTGACTTCCCCAAACTTTCTAGCAGATACTATAATTGTTACTGCAGATTAGCTCCATCAAACAGTGGTGATGTGGTTTTGTGTCATCGGGGAAGACAAGATAAGTTCTGCCTGGTTCATGACACAGTTGATAATTACCACAACCCATTAAATCATCTGATTTAGGTATATAGGCATTAGAGCTTCGTTGATGAGAATTTAATATGCTGCTGTGGTGGGCTGACAATTGCTGGTAGCTAAGACCCTCACCAAGCTGCTTGCTCACTCTCTGCAGCAGAATCAGAGACAGAACAGCAAAACAAGAGAACTCATGGACTGAAATAAAAATAGTCTAGCAGGTGAAGGAAAGCTTTGTCCACAAGAAAAGCAAAACTAAGGAATTCATTAACTACTTCCCGTCATCAGTCCACATGCTTGACCAATTCTAAAACAGAAGGGCTCCAGCATCCATAATTGTTGCTTGAAAAATTAAACAGCCTAATCCCTCAGTGTCCCTGCTTTATTTTGCTTTTCCTGAATTTTTATTGCTAAGCTCAGTATCATATGATATGGGATACTCCTTTGATCACTGGGGGCCTGCTGTCCTGGCTGTGTCCCTTCCCATCTCCTTATTCACCCCCAGCACACTCACTGTGGTGCAGGGAGGAAAGAGGGAAAGCCTTGGCACTCTGCAAACAGTACAACAGACACAATACTTGTGCTATTAATGCTATTTTTCTCACAAATATACCTGTCACACCATCATACAGACTGCTATGAAGAAAATTAAATTCATCCCAGCCAGACACAGTATACTTATACTTGAAAACTGAAACATTACCCTCACATGTGTATGCTCTAAAGCCCAAAATTATTTCTGTAGAATTCCACATCTATAATACAGTCATTCTTTTGTTCTGATTCTCTAAAAAGTATTTAACCATGAGTGGGGCTCCAACCTGCTGTTGCAGTGCAAATATATGACATTACATTTTATTTAAATGTCAATAAATTTAAAATAAAGAAATGAAATTTTCTTGGTATTAATTAGGAATGAAATTATGCTCTGAATAGCATTATGCTCTTTAAAAAAATTGCTTCCCTTCTAAACCCTTAGAGGTTTGCACAGGCTCTGGGTTGTTGTTGGTGACCATACAGAACTAGCCCAAATTCAGTGTTTGGTATCAGGAAAAGAACCAGAGAAAAAAAATGAAGTTATTTCAACACAGATGAGGTACAAGACTTGCAGAAAAAGGGCAGAAATAAATGAAGCAGGAAATATACAGTGCTGATTTACTTATTCCTACTCCAGGCTATTGTTTCATGGTTTCATCAGATTCTCAGTGTTCAAGGTAAGAGAAAAGTTGACATTGTAATTTAAGGTTGGTTACTGATCATTCAAAGGAGTTAAATCTCTATAAAACTAATTTAACCTGAAAGTCCTGAAACTCACATTGTTTATCAGAGAAAAATGTAGAAATAACAGTGGATTTATCCATGAGTCTAATGGCAGAAACAGCTTTCTAATGGTTCCCAGCCTCCCAACATCCTAAGTGCTTTCAGACTTATTTTATCACCCCCATTTTAGAATATAAGATTTTTTAAAACTCCTTCTTCAATAGACTAATGAAATATAGAATATATAAGTCTAAGACACATGCATTTCAATTTAATCAAATACACTTTGAAGACCTTTTTACAGTTTTATTAAAAAAAAAAAAAAAAAAGGAAGTGTCAAAATGGTCTGGCTACTTATCAGTGGAACTTCTAAGATGTTATATGAAGTTTCATTATTAAGTTAATGGTTCCCAAGAAACACTAAAAATAAATCAACAATTTAATAGCATTGCCTGATACATATTTCTTTGCAACAACTTAAAATAATTCACATTTCTGTTTAAAGAGATGGATTAAAATCTAACCTTAAATATTAAAGGCATTGAATATGTCTGGGTTTATGCTTATTTAGGGACTTGTTTTTACTGTTGATTTTGATATTTTTCAGTAGCGCTATTATAACAAATGCAGTTCTAGCAATAAAAGAACCTAAAGAATTCTATAATGAAATTTATATTGACACTAATCAGGATAAAAAATAGGCATAATATATTGTCTTCAGACTACATATGTTATTTCCAAAATACATCACAAATATTTTTCTCCCTTGAAAGGCTGGGAGAACAAAACTTATCAGGAAAGGAAACCAACAAACCAAGCATGATATGGGCAGGGTATTTACAGGACACATATCTGTATTTGTTACAAAAGATTCATGAAGATTGTGAAAGGAATTTACAAAACTTAGTAGTACCCCAAGACAGCTGTAACTTCTGTACTTAAAATTTGGAAGAATTTTTACATATCCATTAAATCTGTTCTGAAACATGAAGATATTTTAGCAGTTTTCTTTCATTTGAGCCATTGGCAACCCTAAAGGCACATAATTTTTACATCTATCTGTATCATAAAAGTCCCTCTTCTTTTTATATTTTCCTCAATAATTGAAAAAGTTTTTTACATTAATTGCACACGACTATTTTTTATGCTAAACTTTCTTAAGATGTTTTTAATTTTATTCTGAGACAAGGGACTAAAAAATAATTGGGGAGGGAGGAGAAGAGAGGGAAGAATGGAAAAAAGAATTGAAATTTGTGTGTATGTGTCTGTAATAATATCTGTTCTGGCACCCACAGATCTCATGCACAACATTAATTCAAATCCACTTGCACATCAGCACTTAGTGAATTCAGAGGAAAAGATGGTAATTGTAATAGGAGACTGCCTCCTAAAGAGAGCAGAGGCCCCAGTATGCAGATTAGACCCAACTCATGGAAGTCTGCTGTCTCCCAAGGGCTCACTAGCTATTATTGGTTGTTCAGACTAGCATTAATTAAATAACAAAGTCTGAGGGCAATCAAAAGAGATTTCAGGGCCTTGGGACAATTGATAGAGGGGTCAGGAGCACAGGTGCTTTCCTTGATTCTTCTGGTAACAAGGAATAATATTGATAGGAATAGGGAGATCCATCAGGTCAGTGCATGGCTCTGAGGTTGGTATAGTGGAAAAAATGTGGGTTTGTTGACCATGGGATGATCTACTCACACACCTGCTCTACTGACACTTGACAGGGTGCACCTACCAGAGGGAAAAGGAGCTCTACCACAGGGGCTAGAGGGGCTCATTGATAGGGCTTTTAACTCCTTCTCCTTTTGGAAAGGAGAAAGGGACAAACCCAGACTGGCCAGTGATGAGTGATGGGACTGTGTACCAAAGACACACACTCATGGGATCCATCAATATGCTTCAGGAGGTGTTTGGTCTAATGTACCCCACCCAAAAAATATTTCTATACTAAGGCACATGAGGAACAAAGAGCAGCCAAAGCTTTTGCCAAGTCCCAGAGATTCAAGACCATTGGCAAAACCTGGTGGGATGAATCCTGTGTCTGGAGTGCCCTGTTGGATGGTTACAGGCTCTTCAGGAGGGACAGACAGCAGAAAAGGCTGGGGGTTGTCTTTGTATGTAATAGAAGGGTTCAAATGTATGAGGTTTACAATTAGCACAGCTGAAAGTCTCTGCGTAAGAATCAAGGGACCAATAAATAATGCAGATGTCATCATGGGAGTCTGCTGTAATTTAAAATGTCTTTAAAACAGGAAAAAAAAATTTTCTAGTGTAGGTATTATTACTACAGACAATATTATTTGAGAAAATAGCAAAATTAAAACTAGAATACTGGCTGGAAAATAATCGGAAACGATGACATCAAAGATGGGTCTGGCAAGAAGCCATATAGAAAGATCCTCTACATGCTCTAAGATCTCTGTGATCAAATACAACCTGCAGGAGATACAGGAGCACAAACAGCTGAGATGTGGACTGTTCAAGGATATTGTATCTTGATGGATCATAAATTTATTCATTTAGCATGTACATGATATCTTTACCAAATACATTGGAAGGATATCAAAGAGCAGTGTGAGGGACCCTTATTTCATTAATGAATTAACCACTAGACCAGCATTCTTTGGAGCCTTACTGCAGGTCTGGTGGCCATGTGAGCATATGGATAGCAGATGTCCCACATATTGGTATCAGTACTGTCCTTAAAAATATCCTAAGGAAATTACATCAGCTGGTTAAAAGGCTTGCAGGGCCAAAACAGTGAAGGTCCTCCCATACAGGCAACTTCTCAAATGACTATCCACAGCCGAACAGATCTGCAGGAAGCTGTAGGAAGAATATGTCTGAGAAGAAAAGAGGCTTCTCCATATACAATATTTTTAAGGTCAGATGTGGGAACCCTAAAAATTCCCTCAGGGAAACTTCCAGGCTTTGCCCTGGAAAGATTTACCATAGTCTTCCCTCCCTAGACTGAAAGAGAGGATTTCCCCCACGGTGCCCTGCAGAACTACTGCAAATCTACCTTGGATTGCTTCCCCCATTGGCCACTTAACCCTGCCCACCTCAACTGTTCATCCCTCACCCTCTCTATAGGGGGCTGCCCTTTGCCTTGCTCTTTGTACCACCCCTGTGCCCTCAGACCTTTGGTTCCTGAGCTCTGCTTAACCACTGAGCAGCACATGGCACCTGGAATAAACCTGGTTAGAACTTTATCATACAAAAAGCCCTTCCTGTCTTTCCTCCAGTGAGCTGTCTGAGGCCGTGTGTGTGCATGGACTGAAATGTCTGTTCCTGTGGCCTGCTCTGAGCGCCTTCTGAAGGAGATGCTTCAAGAAGGGAGCAGCATTTCTCCTTCCTGCCACATTCCTACAGTCAGAGACCAAGTCAGATAAATACAAACCACCTCAGATCTAAGTTCTGTCCTTTTAGAAAAGAAGACTTGGTACCTTTGAAATGAGAACAATTATAATACAATTTTAGTAAAAGCATATCAAGAGGAAAATCAGAAATAAACCACTTCATCTTCGAAGCTGGCAAAAAGGGTATTAACTTGAAGGGAGAAGATTGACATATAGTACTAAAATTAAAAATTATTTTTCATTTTTCTTGTATAGACTGTCTTCAGAAGAGGAACATTCCAGATATATTAATGCCTATGAAGGCTAAGTCCATGTGTTCCTCTACAAAGCACAAGCCCTTTTAAATTCACATGCTGCAATTTGCTAAACTATGTTTATTAAATATGACACTGATTAAACTACTGTAGTATTATAAGCATTCCATCAAGTTATCTTCAGCCTTTTATGTCAACTGAAAAAAAACCACAATTATATATAGTGGAAAAATATAGTATATATTTTTGACAATTACATTTAGATTTCATCCTCCTTTCAGCTCCAAGACCATGTAAAGTTCCTTCCAATGACCTTCATATAATGAATTTTTTTTTATTCCTCTGTTTATTAGCCTATGGTTCTAAATAAAAATATTTCTAATATATGCAAATAGATCTCATCATGATTTAGAACATTGGGTTTTGCATTAGTAAATGCCCTGTTACATCTAATTGTATTTAAATATCTTTCTTGGGAAATAATAGTAATAAAATTTTCTAGTACATTTACAGGAGTTAGTTGAGACATTTAAAGGTTATGAGCCATACTGGCTGTTTTTAATACTTCTCCTTCCTTTAAAACAAAGGTGACATATAGATGATGTTTAAAATGGAAGTCAAAGGAGTGTAATTTCCTACAGAATAAGCAAATTAGGCATCATCTGTGAAAGTTCTTTTTGTTGTCCCACCAAAATGCTGTCTTGTCATCCTCAAGGACCATATTTCAGAATAAGAAAGGAAGCTTATATCCACGAGTGATGCATTCTCAAGTTGTGTGATCTTGTAAAAAAGCAAGAGTGTCTTTCAGCTGGCATTGCCATGGGTTGAATCAAAAATCTGCTGTCCTAATAAATCTTCCAAAACCCTGAAAATTAGAGAAGTTCAGATGAGTAACTTGGATCCTGTAACAAGGTCTTTTTTGCTGTACAGCAATGCAGTAGAGATGCATTGCCTCCAAGAGATATTGCAGCCATGTCAGGATCTGAAAAGTCAAGGTGAGAAAAAAGGCATTTTGCCAAGCCAACTTACCCAACATTTTGCCTTATGTAGTCTGCTTTTTATAATTGAATTAAGTCATGCATGAGTAGACAGAATACACACATTACCCATCCATTTATCTCTACAGTAAGACCTATCAGATACAAATTGACCTAACTGAAACATTTTAGCATTCTCTTCTCTTTACTGTATTTTTTGAGTGATTTTTAAGCAAAAAAGAATAATTCATGTTATTTATCAGGTCTCAGAAAAGCTCTTCTCTGGAGGGTGGAGAAAAATAAATAAAAACACAGATTCCATATAATAATATTGGACTTTTTTTGGTCAATCTCCTCTTAGGAGGAAGAGAGGAGACAAGTGTTTGTTTTCAGCAATCATTACATATTCAGACAGAAGACTCATCTTAAGAGAGCTGCTTATTGTGGGATAACATTTTAATGTTGTCTACACAACTTATAGTTCACGACCATGTAATGTGATGCTCTGCCAAGAAACAACTGAAATATGTCCCATTGGGGAAATATCACTATATCATAAGTGAATTGTGTCCTCCCTGCAGGAAAAAGGTCATGTATGTAATGAATCTGATTTTTCAGCTAGATACAATAGTTATTAAAAATACAGTTGTTTCAAAATTGCCTTTGTAATGATGCTGTACACAGATTGTCTGGTCTTGCATTATGCTGTAGGATAATAATTAAATTCCAATTTAATTATTTTAAATTTCTGGTACATGAGAAATATATGATATTTAAGGATTAATACAGGTTTTGGCCTAGATTTTTATTCCTTTGTCATAGCTGAGCTTTTTAAAATTAATAAAAGACCAATGATTACGTATTCATTAACTATTAAACCTTGTCTCTCATTTTAATTTCAACATTCTTTTTCCAGTACTTCCATTTAAGTTACCTAAGCTTATTTCTGACAGCTATTGTTCATGTTACTGCATAAGTTTTCAACTGATCATTAAAATACAGCCTTTATATTGGCTTCTGCTGTGCCACAAAATAGAGAGCTATTGGAGAAGCAATCAGTATCTTCTATCTGTTGCCCTCTCCCTCCCACAAACATCAAAACTGTTACATAGTTCACAAAGATACATTTTACAATGTCTCGAAAATGGATATTGGCTCAATCTAAAATTGTAAATTAAAGTTCCTATAAAGATGGAGAATTTTGGTTCTGTAGCATCATTTAAATGTGCTTTTCTATCAATATTAGTTCTCATCAGTTTTATAAACAGTTAACCTAGGAAAGAATTTTCTAGATATCAACAAAATAAGTGTTGGTTTTCCTGTTCTAGTTTTACCCAAATTTTATTATTTCAGTAGGCAGGAAGTTGAAATAAAATTAATAGAAATCAAATGTCTTTCCAATTAATACCATATGTTGAACACTGAATCAATTTCATTATTGATAGAGCTATATTTAGTCATATTTTATTACATATTTAATTCCACTATGCTTAGATGAGGCCTTGGTGAAAAAAAATACAGAAACTTGAACATAAATTAAAGCATAATTTAGTCAAGGGTCCAGAAAATATAAGCCATGAAGTTTGAAACATTTAAAATGTAGACTTGGTGCTTTATATAAAGCCTACTGTGTATGTAAACAAATTTCAGAGTGCAAAATAAATCCAACTCATTTACAGGAATGATTAAGAAGCAGTGCCTTTTTTCATCCAATATTTTATAATCCTGATTTGCAAATCAGAGATGGAAAGCAATTTTATTTTCAAAACTGAAATATTATACACATTAACCTTTGAAGAAAGCTAAACCATTGAAAATGTAATAATGGAGGAAAGAAACAAATCCCTATATTTCATTTGGATAACTACTTACTTGTCCTGCATTTAGTATGTTGTTCTGTTTTCTATTTCAGTATTTTGTATGATTCTACACGTATTTTTAATGAATATATTTTATCTTGTCTTTAATCACCCAAGCTCAGAAACTACTTCAGTGTGAAATCAGCATTTATCAATATTGATCTCCTTAAACTAAGAATTGTCTTCCTGCTTACCCAGAAAATAAGAGGCTAATAATTCACTTGCCAATTGTTCCCCCAAGGTATCCCTTATTAATACTGTCCAGCCTCTTTAAGCAGCATCAAAAATGGTCAGTGATAGAAGTCATTGCCTTCTTTACTTGGGGCAGTTACCCCACTGGTCACATGGAAAGACCCATAATTTAGGACCTGGAAAGTATTAAAGATTGTTTTCCTTCATTTATTGATTCTTTGGATGTTGCTCTTAAATAATGTCATGCCTATTAAATGAACATAAATCAACAGAGTTTTATCTGAAAACATACATTTTGAGTGTGTGATACCCAGCAACACCCCTTAAGGTATCACAGAAGCTGAGATGTCCAGAAGGTGAATGTGCCACGGTGCCCAGTGAGCCTCTGGCAGTCCCTTGGCATTTAAATCTCTCATAGAGCCAAGCAAATCAGTTTTATTCAGCTGCAGATCCTCAGCTGGCCCTCCTGAGCTGCAGAGACTAAAAGGTGCATCCTCCACGGCTGGAACACATCAGCTTTGGAGCTCCCTTTATGGCTGGCACTGGAACGTGAATGCTCTGCAAGACATTCAGATTTTGCCCTGAAGACAATCAAGCTCATGTTTTCTCAAGATGGGGATAGGTTTTCAGGCAATGCATTCACCTTTCCAAGGGATGCTTAGCTGTACATTAAACCCTACTTTTGTTGTCTACTCAAACCTCTAGGGCCATATTGCTCAACAATTAAAAGCACAAAGGATTTACTTGTAAGGAAGATGAGCCTCTGGCCATGACTCTCCAAAGGGCAAAGGTCGGACTGGCACCAGGAAGAAAACACACAGCTGTTTGTATACATGTAAATCTGAGTTAAATGTATTTCACATTAAAATCAAAGCAGATTTAAACTTCCTCTTAGCTCTAGTAAGATGAAAACGCACTGCTTTGATTGGAAAATACACTGCTTTATAGGAAAAATAATGAATTTACATTTCATTTGCTATGCTGTCTCATGGCTCTGTGATTCCCACTGGTAGGCTCAGGTACACTGCCCAAAGCCTTCAGCCACCTTTCCCTTCACAGAATCATTCTCTTTAGTAACTACACTTACAGCTTTAATGATTGTGATAGCATAGGGTTAAAATGTTTTTAAAATCATGGAAATTGTATACAATAGATTCGGGGGGTGGAAAGAGAGGTTGGGCCTGGTAGGCCCTGGGAACGAATTGTTTTTACTGGATCATGTGAAACTGCACCTGCATAATCATTATATGATAAATAATATGATTGTTAAATGTGATGATTGTTTGGTAATTGAATATGATTATTGTTTAGTTGTAACAAGAATCATGAGAAATGATCTTTGGGAGGCCTAATGAAAATTACAAGAATTCATGCTGGGATAATATCAATATATACAATAGAACAATGTAAGTTTAATAATTAATATGTAGTTATATAACAAAAAGGGTATAAAAACATGTCTATCTCAAATCCATGTTTGAGTCAGATTTGGGTCTGTGCCCCTGGTTCCCAGAGCTCTCCAATAAAAGCACCTGCATATAATCATCTTCCATGCTTCTGTGTTTCTGAATGCTAACTGTGGGTGGGCAGCCAAGCAGGGAGCTGATGTATCAGCAGGTACAGAGAAAGCACGAGAACTCCATCACAGCACTGACAAGAGCATCTGCAATAGTCAACTCCGTGGTCAAAAAAGAATTAAAATTAAAATGTTGTACATCATTTTTTCTAGCTTTTGAAGGCCAAAAACCTACAAACACATTTTGTACTTGCCCCTGAACTAACAAACCAGAAACTGCTTTCTTCAGAGGAGGTGTTAAATGAGTGTTTAAAGTGATGAAATGAGAAATAGTGTGATGAGATCCAGTATAGTGTCTTCACATCCCAACTTGACCTTAGATATCTGGAGGCACTAATCAAGAAGTCTCAAAGTACACTCAGCAGTAAATACTTAGGGCTAAGGAAATGGTTCTGTAGAACTCAAAATTTAGATTCAATGTTTGTAGAAGATTCTGGATCAAATATTCAAATATGAGAAAGGATAAAAAAACCCAAACAACTAACACAGTGTATTCTCTGAAGAAAGACAAAGCAATGCCAGTGAACCTCTGGACAGGAACACAAGTGTTTTATTTTGAACAATAATTAAACAGATACGGGAGACAAAGAAAAAGCATGCAATATTGCTAAGAATGAGAAAAGTAAAGTCTGAAAAATATGGCCAGTCAAAATACAAAAAGGAAATTAAGTAGGCTAAAAAATGGATTAACATATTGAAAAGAATAACAAAAATAAATATAAAATTCTGTAAATACATGGAAAACAAAAATTTTATTAAATATAATGCCTGATAACAAACATTTCAAAGGGTAGCTCATATGTGATAAGGCTTAGCACAGAGGTTCCAGAATCCCTTTGTGTAGGTTTTAACGGATTGGTTGTACAGATTCCTCTGTGCAATGAATTTTTTTATAGCAGATAGGTAAAAGGGACTGAGCAACTCAAAGAAAATATACAGGAATTATCAAACAAAGCAAAATATCTTAAATCCCTTTAATGAGATATCATTTACTTAAGACTTAAGTGACTGAAATATGAAATGGCAAATCTGCTGGCCAAAGTGTGTAACTTGCCACTGCTGTGCTAGATTACTGAGAGGTTCCTGTAAAATACCCATCTAGACAGAGGAATGCTGGGGAGACTGACAACTATGGTGCAATGACACCGCCTTCCATCCCTGCTAGGACAGCATAAAAAACATAGGGAGTTATCAAGGAAGGTGTTGGGACCAAGACAGAGGGTGCAATTTTTCCACTATAGAAAAATTGCTGTTCCCATATCTTAGCTGTTGTGTACAATTCTCATCCCTACACCTCAAAGTAGTCCTAATGGTCCAGAGAACAGACCAAAAGGAGCGAGGAGGGAACCAGAAAGGAGTGGAGTAATTTAATTTAAAAAGAACACAGCTGTGGGGACACATGGTTAAGACTTTCGTTTAAAAAGCTGAAATAGACAGTACCGTTATTTATCACATCTCACAGTATGGGAACTGGGGTCACTTGAGAAAAGAAGAATGAAGCAATTTTAAGAACTGGGGTCACTTGAGAAAAGAAGAATGAAGCAATTTTAAGACAGATTAAATGGCACTTCCTTGACCTGTTAATAGACAACCTCAGTAACCTGTTGCCAGGAGTCAGAAACAGCAGCAGCCACTTCAAAAAGCTAAGGTGAACATATGGACTATCCCTGAACTCAGGATGGACGGTCTGGATGAGGGCTGTACCCACTAGCAGCACAGGTACATCCCTTCTGGTTGCAGGAGCAGCAGGAGGAGGCAGGCCATAGGAAGCAGCCAGGCTTCTGAGTGCTACATAAACAGCATCTTTTCCTGCTCCCATTAGAGACAGAATATTAAGCTAAAAGAATCCCACCACTGGCCCAGAATATTTCCAAAGTCCTTATGCAGATTTGTACAATTTCAACTGCATGAAGTTTGAACACTGAAAATTGAAAACTGGAGGCAAACTTTGTGAAGATGACTGATATGTCATGAAAAAATAAAATGAAAATGCCATTTTTCATTTTTGCTTTGATTTTGATGAGTTAACTTTTGGAAGATGACTATTACTTGTCACTAGAAGATAGTTCACAGGATTGTTACACTGCAGTATTAAAACTACCACCAGTTCCACTCTGTGAAATACTCTTAAATTCCACAATATTCCAATAACATGTGTTTTGTCTCTTGGAAAAATTGACCTTTTCTCATTCACAGTATTTGAATAAAGAACATTTATTAAAAAATACTAAATTACATATTATTATTGCCATGAGTAGTCTTAGTGTTGCTGTTATTAAAAATGAAATAGGTCTCTGTTCTTTTTACACTATTTTTCATCTTTGAATCATGAATTTACTCATTTTTGGTTTTGAAATGATCTTGATCATTCAGAGACAGCAGAGCCGTGTCCCATTTGCTGAGTGGTTCCATTCTATTTGAGGAACATAAAAGGTGAAATTGTATTAAAACACAACTTCTCGGTGCATAAAGAAATGTGCTCTTTCTAAGAGCCTAAAATGGCTCTTTCTTTTCTTCCTAAACGAGAAGTTCTGTATTAATTAGTCATAATTTCAAAACCTAGACTATAAAAAAACGAACAAATAAATAAAACCCAAACCCCAGTGTTTTTATTCTTGTTTAAGTGATGGATTATTATTCTAAAATGACCTGTTTGTTTGAGTTTTAGCTACACAATAGGGCAAAGTGACCTTAACTTCAACTTCATTATCTATTTAGATAATTAGATAACAATATCTCATTATTTTTCAGTTTAGTCTGATGACCACTCTGAAAAAAACAACTTTAAAGTTATGGGGGTTTTTTAAGTAGTTTTAGTGCATTATTAACATTGCTGGACCTGGGACTGAACAGCATTTTTTCTGCTTCAACAATAGCATGTTTATGATAATGGATATTAAATGTATGGGACTGGGACACCTTTTATTCTAAAATAATCACAGGGTCCAAAAGGGCAGCATTTCATTATTCAGTTTAAGCATATTTTTCAAGAGTATAATACACTGTACTTTAGGTAATTGCAGCGGTCTGAAGTTTACTAACATCCAATCAGACCCTGAAAACTTACCTGTGTGTGCTGGTGGACGGTAGCTGAACATGAGCCAGAGTGTGCCCAGGTGGCCAAGAAGGCCAATGACACCTGGCCTGGGTCAGCAATGGTGTGGCCAGCAGGAGCAGGGCAGGGATTGTCCCCTGTACTGGGCACTGGTGAGGCCACACCTTGTGTGCTGTGTCCAGTTCTGGGCCCTTCACCATGAGAAAGACACCCAGAAACAAGTCTAGAGAAGAGCAAGGGAGCCAGTGAAGGGCCTGGAGCAGCTGAGGGAGCTGGGGTTATTTAATCTGGAGAAAAGGAGGCTTGGGGGACCTTATCACTCTCTACAACTCCCTGAAAGGAGGGTACAGCCAGGTGAGCTCTTCTCCAAAGTATCAAGCAAAATGACAAGAGAAGGGGAGTCAAGCCAAGGGGAGGTTTACATTTTATTTTAAGAACCTTTCTTCACAGAAATGGTTGTCAAGCATTGGAACATATTATCCAGGAAAGTGGTTGAGTCACTAGACCTAGAGGTAATTAAAAACCTGTGAAGCTGTGGCAATTAGAAACATGGTTTAGTGGTGGACCTGGTGCTGATGGGTTAATGGTTGGACTCAATAACTTTAGATGCCTTTTCCAGCTTAAAATATCATATAATTTCCATGATTCTTCTTTGTTAGAGTAATCTTTGCTTGGAAAAAAAAATTCCTCTAATCATCAGTTGTAGTGGTGTGTTCCTTTAGTGAAGTTATTGTTCCTCCCTATGCTGTTGGTTTAACCCAAGTTAACGCCCACCTCCTACAGCTGTCTATCACTCCTCAGACCTGCCCCTTGTCCCACCTACCTGGACGTCAATCCTTGTCTGTCCCTGCCCTTAGTTCTAGAAGGTTCTGCATTCTTCGACACACCATTGGTTGATTCAAGTTGTATCCTTCTCTGGTTTTTCCTCATCGGTTGCCATTCTGTAAATCCCTCCCTGCAATCCTCCCACGGTTATATCCTATTGCTTGAATGTTTGTACCCTCCCCCAGTACCTCCCCCGTTCATAAGTCAGCGCAGCCTTGTCCCTTGTCTTTCGCCTCTGATCCCCTCAAGGAACAAACCACTTTGGAAGTCATTTGAAAGATCCCTCTCACTTCCTGCCTCCATTCCTCGGTGTTGCGGCATCCAAGTGCTGTAGAGAGCAGGCCCTGCTGTGCCGCCACCCAGGTCATTTCTGACTGGGGGCAGCCACTCGGCACCAGCGCCTGACAGCTGGCCGGGCTGGAGGGTAACTCCGGCACTGCATCAGTCTCAATCTGAAGGTTGTGAGTTCGATCCTCACACGGGGCACCATTTGCCTGATCAGTCAGAGTCTCACAAACAGCCTGGGACTCTGTCTAGTTGCAGACTTATGATTTATTATCTGTCTGTATCATACAAGCAATAAGCAAGAGACACAAGAAAACAAAAAAATCCATGCAAAGCTAGATCAGAGAGAAGGCCACAGCTGATGCAGAGCCTTTTTCTAGATATTTTCTCAACCAACAGTTTACAAGAAGTTTAGAGTCATATCATTCTAGCAAATCAGAGAAAGGCCCACGTGGGTTTAATATTAAGAAAAAGGCTTCTGTAAACCTAACAAAACAACACACAATAATTCATTATTTAAGACTGAAACTTTTTCTATCTTTGCAAAGCATACATCCGAGACCTTTTACATCCTGAACCAGCAATCAGTCCTTCTTCTTGTTCCTTATGATAGATATAAATGTATCATTTATATCACTTGGTTCCTAATTTCTTAGCTTCCCATGTGAAAGTTTTGGGATTCCCAGCCTTCCTTCAGCTTTTTGTCTACCTTCTGGGGCCTTTTTGCACCTTCTGGGGTCTTCTGCTTTTTAGATTCCCACAATGGGTTACATTAAGGTTTGGAAGTGTTGCTTTTCATTAACTCATTGCACCCAGTCTTATTCAAAGCTCCAGGTAAAATTCCAAGGTGTTGGTAATATTAATTTTGTTTATTCCACCTAAAAGTTAGATAAATTATAGATATCTCAAAAATTTCTTAAGGAAAATTAAAGATGTTTGTGCATCCTGACGGAAGAAGGACTTTCTTTTCAGACAGTGGTACCACTGCAAGTGTGTTCTACCTTCTTTAAGTCAAAAGTAGACTTCAAGGCCTGTGAAAGCCCTCTGCCTAACATGTAGAAAGAAGTGGACAATGCATGATACACACTAAGTAATTTATTGCAGAAATAAACCTTATTTTTCAAGCTAGAAACAAACAAGTAAAAAGATTCTTTTATTCTTTAGGCAAAAATATCATAAGTCATATCTAATAAAGAAATATTTGTTTCTTAGAGTAATGCATATTTTCTTTTCTCTTTATGTCTGCATTTATTCAGTTTTGGTTCTGGTTAACTATTTGTCAGTTCTGGAAAAAGACAAACCAGGTCGGATGGAAACTGTAATAGCTCATATATTACTTCAACCAAAAGGCTTAATTTTACAGAAAACAGACAGGCTCAATCTTTATATAAGACTTGCAAGCAATGTGATTTAATTCAAAACATACAGATAAAGAGATCTGAAGGATCTATCTAAATTAACTTAGGCCACATATTAGATTGGATACTTGAGTCACATAAGTAAATCAGTATAGATCATTCCTATCTAAATTACTGTAGCTTCGGTAGAATCAGTCAAGTGAATACAAATAGTCCAGTTTGATGGTAGTGTCTGTACTTGCTACAGCCAACATATTTCAAAATTAAAGTTATGCTTTCAGAGTGGACAGCAGCAGTAAATGCACTCTCTTTTGTTACTCATATTCCTATAAAACATGAAGCAAAATAAAGCTTTAATTTAATTGTGAAAAAATACAGCCCAAAATGTTTTATTGCTTTACCTTTCCTTTCCAAAGAATTACTTTAATAAAATAAGTGCCTGAGATGTTTAAAGAGTTTTCACAACATTTACTGGATGTAGAAAAATACTTTATCCATCTCTATCCATCTGACCTGCAAAGCAGTCCCCAGATCTAGAACCTTTTCCATTCCTCAGGCTTGTGGTAGGGTCCCAGAGGCTGGGATAAAATGCATTTATTCTGGTGTCCTGGCTCTGAAGAATATGACCAACAATAAGAGACAAGGTCTTGGCCTTTTTCCTAATCATTAGGTAAATTAAAGAGAAAGAGATTTAAAGACAAAGATTGGTAAGAGGTACATGGAGCTCCTGGTGCAGATCTAGTGGAGGAAACAAAGATTATTAGGGACTGGAGCATCTCTCTTACAAGGAAAGACTGAGGCAGCTGGGCTTGTTCAGCCTTGGGAAGGGGTGACTGAGAGGAGACTTCATCACTATCAGGACCTGAAGCGAAGGTGTCAGAGGATGGATTCAGGCTCTTCTTGGTGGTGCTGAGCAATAGGACAAGAGGCAATGGGCAGGAACTGATGTGCAGGAAGTACCACCTGAACACAAGTAAGAAGTTCTTTTCTATGCAGTGACCATGCACTGGAACAAGTTCCCCAGAGAGGGTGTGGAGTCTCCCTCACTGGAAATAGTCAAGAACTGCCTGGACACAATCCTGGGCAATGTGCTCTGGGATGAGCCTGTTTGTGCTGGAGGATCTACAAGATGACCTACCAAACCTACCCATTCTGTGATTCCGTGAATTTCACAAAAGATTAAGAAATACTGAAGGAATAAAATAATGTAACACAGATTATGACCTTGGTGACAGGCCCGGTGCAAGAATTGGAATGCAAGGAACAAAAGAAATTATGAGGAGAAAAAAAAATATTACTTGGTTTAGACTTTACGGGAGAGAAAATATCAACAGATCTTAGAAAGTCTGTTCTCTCAAGTGATTAAACTTAAAGTATCTGACTAAGTAGCAGTTTGGGAGGACATGGGAGATGACATAAAACTGTGATTTGTAATCTTGCCGCATGATATAGAACTTGTTTATTTCACTTACCATAATCCAGGAGCAAGGCTGGATAGCAATACTATACAATATAGTATTCTAATTACCTTTCCTCAGGAAAAAATTGAGGTGATTATTGCCTAGGTGAAATTTCTAAGAAAATCTAGATGTCTGATTCTTGTTGCAGACCCTGCAAATTAAACCAACAAAAATATAAATCCGTATCTGAATTGATACAGCCTCTACAATCTGTCCATTTGTCTGAAGATTTCCAGTGGGTTTCTTTCCCAGTGAGACAAGATAGCCCCAAGTATGTAGTGCATCAGAGCTAAGGACAAACATGCTGTGATTGCAGGAGCAGAAGATATTAACGGATCTACAAGTTTTTGGCCTGAGGACTGAGAGAGATTGGAGACTAAAGAGTCACAAAGATCTGCTTGTTTCCCACAGTCAGCCTGAGAGCAGGAACAGGAGAACTGAGCAAAGGGAACAGCTGTCTGAAATTGAAAGCTTTAAAAAGGAAACAGAAATTCTAAACAAAAAATGAGATAAAATTAGAAAGGGAGTAAACAGGAGAGTGAGAAAAGTTTTATTTAAACAAATATGTATATATTGGGCCATTTACAGCAGATGCCTCAGAAAAACCTTTAACTTGAAGTGAGTAATCAGAATTTGCTAAAAATCTTTTACCACAGTGCAAAGACTATAAACTGAGCAGTTACTTCAGAATGGGTTTTTTCTTACAGTTTAAGTAAACATTAAATAATATATTTGGGGTTTGGATTTTGGTTTGCTTTTTTTTAATGGAACCAGGCACAAGTGTAGGGTTGTATAACTTGTCAGCTGTCAGCACAGTGATTGAACAGAAAGAACAGTTTTTCTTTTTAATTGGGAGACTGAGCTTTCTTTATTTTTTATGCTATTTCACTCATGTATTGACTAGCTTGGCAGTATTTGGAATAAATTGTATAAAGTAAATGAGCCCCATAAACTCCTGTCAAAATGAATGAAAATGGTAACAGCCTCTTTAGAGGCAGCAGATGGATCCTGAGGTCTGGGTTCAGACTATCTATTTGCTGTGCATTGCTGAAGTAGGGAGAAAGGAGAAATGCCAATTTGAGTCTGGTGTGATGCTGGGAATTCACTGACTCTCC
The DNA here is from genome assembly GCF_021018805.1 of Prinia subflava. NCBI lineage: Eukaryota > Metazoa > Chordata > Aves > Passeriformes > Cisticolidae > Prinia > Prinia subflava. Next base: position 17,344,656 of record NC_086247.1, read on the forward strand.
ACCTTGACACTGTCTGCAGATAGTCCTGCATCCGTTAGACTCTTGATTTAGCCTCCTCAAGTGATGTGTCAAAAGTTAGGTTGAAACCCTGGAATATGAGCAAATTCTACATTTTTAGACACAAAAGAAAATGTATTAATTTCAGCAGAGTAAATGTTTTCCATGCTTGAAAATCTTCTGTATATATGAAATACTAGCATATATTCCATCCTTGCTTGCCTTTGTCATGTTTGGATGGATATTGCCTCTCAATGTGAATTTTTTGAGCAATTTAAATGCTGACAAGGTAAAGGAGGACTTGAGGGAGAGAAGCATTTCATTCTCATTAATATAAACTTGAACTTTTATTTGATTTCCTGGATATTGAAAAAATATTGTCAAATATTTGTAAAAGTTAATGAGATGTGGATAGGCCAAGCATGGCATAACACTCTCATCTGCCATGCTGACATTGCACTAATTAGATTTAGAAGAATTGTTTCAAAATTAAAATTCTTTGTGAAGAATCCATTCTAAATATCACCAGACTTGTCACAGATTTCAATTCATGTCCTCTTACACAGATTCAGAAATCTCTTGTCCTGATTTCTGTAAAATCTGTATTGAGCTGATAAATAAAATTGCTTTAAGAGACATGTGAGCAGAGCTTTCCAGAAGGAACATCAATTAGCATAGGCAGTATAAACAAGCAAGACTTAGAACCATAAGGTTAAAAACTAGCTGAAAGTGATTACACTATAAGCACTTACCCTATATGTCCAATAGTATATATATATTGTGTACTAAAATAAGCATAGGGCATATATATTTTAACATAGTATACTACACTACATATTTCACTACAATATACTTCATAATAAGTAATCTTAAAAAAATGTCTTACTATGTCATAGTCTATGTTTCTTTATGACTGCTGATTACTCAATAATATACTGGAACACACATAAAATCTTCAAGTTTTATAAGCCAGAATATTATACTGTGTTAAACACAACAGAGCAGGAGGGAACTCATCTTTTATTTTTTTTCTATTTAATACTGAGTGTAATAATAGCTTTCACTGCTATCACAGTTTTACTCCAAGAATTTAAAACATTGCTCAGTTGTTCTGTTGTTTTTTGGTTTGGTTTTTTTGGGGGGAGGAGGGTGTTGCTTTTTGTTTGTTTGTTTGTTTTAATAGAGAAATGTCAAAAAAATCCCTGGATAATATCACAGAGGTTATTCAGAATGCAGCATATGCATTACAGTTACACTGCATGGAGGACAATTCTGTGCAACTCGGTTTGTCCCTATATATAAAATTCACAGGTCCTCAGCTCACACTCTCACTGCAATGGCATCAAAACAGTGCTCATGTCAGCTGAAAATATTCTGTGTCTCATCATTTGCACTGCAGTGCGTATATCTCACAGACGAGGATTATTCTTCTTGGCTTTTTTACAACAGATCCAAACCACTAGACTCCAAACATAAATTTTGGGCTAGTTAAATCTCAGCACAACATTTGAGCGTATCCATAACAGGTGATCCATATATTTGTGCAGCACTGAAAGGTCAGAGAATTTATGGATACACAACTGTTGCCAAAAGGGCTTTCAGAGCAGACATTAGTTCAGGTGGGGTTATAATATGATTTTCTTGCTCCTAGGAAATTTACTTATTAAAGTGAATATTGACTATATGTCTTTGCTCACAGCCCACAGCAATATCAACTAAATAAGCCAAATGATCAAAACTGTATTCTGAGCCTGGCAAAAGCAGCAAACATGAAATAAAGCCTTGTTTTGCAACAAACTTAGAGTGCCTGTAGCTTATATAAGAGCACGGAATTCTGATTTTCAAAATTTTATCAATGTAAGAAGCGCGTGAGACTACAGAGGTTGGGAAGAGTAATTTTCTCCTTCTCACATCAGCTTCAGCAGCAGGAGTATACTCTGTCTCCTGCAGTAGGAGTTACCCATGTTCATCAAATACACTCTTTATGTAATTTGTATCACTTTCTGATTTCCCTCTCATCAAAGAAATTATTAAATGTGTAACATTAATAGCACCTCTTTCAAAATATTTTATTTATAATCATACCTGAAATTTCATCTGCATTAGTTTCAGCATCTTTGGTTCAATTCTGTGTTGCTGGTCACAAACGTCAGGAAGGTGGCAGACAAGAAAGGACATGTGAAACAACTTTTATGTTGTTGTAAATTTGTTTTACAAATTAACAGTAAATTTGTAAAACAGTAATTTGTTCTTCAATTCCTCCTTACTTGTGGGCAATAAACCACAGAGGAAAAGAGGCAAGCAGTTAGCAGCTCCAGTAGTGATGCCCTCCCATAGCCTCATGGTCAAGACTGGCATCCCAAATGACAGCTGAAGGCAAAGTGTATCTTTTGTTTAATGGGTCACACTAGAACAACTTCCTATATCTGCCCATAATAGCAGTATAGTGGTTACCCACATTTTAAAGTTATCAGAAGGGGAATAGATAAATATGGAAATAATTATCCCTAAATTAATATTCCTCTTTAGAAAATTAAACCTGTATGAAAAATTAAAATATTGTTCAAAATTCACCAGGAAACATCCTCGCCTGGTGTAGCCCTCAGACTGCTGGTGGGGTTCTGCAGGGCTCCATCCTAGGCCCTCTGGTCTTTGACCTTTCCAGAATTACTTGGATGCAGGACTGGAAGGGACTCTGAGCAGGTTCACAGACAATATGATGCAGGGAGGAGCTGTTGACTCCCTGGGAGGCAGGGAGGCCCTGCAGAGAGACCTGATAAATCAGAGGCCTGGGTACCTAAAGGGAGCCTACAAGAAAGGTGGAGAGAAGCTTTTTACAAGAGCACGTAGTGACAGGACAGGGGTAATTGCTTCAGACTGAAAGAGCACAGGTTTAGATCAAACGTTAAGAAGAAATTCTTGACTGTGAGGGTGTTGAGGCACTGGAACAGGTTGTACAGGGAAGTTGTGGCTGCCCCATCCCTGGAACTGCTCAAAGCCAGGTTGGATGGGGCTTTGAGCAAACTAGTCTAGTGGAAGGTGTTCCTGCACATGGCAGGGGGTTGGAACTTGATAATCTTTAAGGTCTCTTCCAACTCAAACTATTCCATGATTCTATGAAAATTTCAATCTATCTGCATTTTTATGACAACAAAACTCTTCCAAAAAAAGCTTTTTTAACCAGTACTAGCAGGTACACAAATTAAGAGAATTATAACAAACAAAAAGAAAGTGACATGAAATTGCTATTCATACCAACCTGCTTTTCCTCCCTTTTATTTCAATATGAAAAATCATTATCTTTTTAAGGCAAAATTCGAACTGTAACTGTAACAACTACATTTAGTCACAAGTAAAATAAATTTAAAAGTGTACTACACAAATTCCAAAATTATAACAATATATTAGTGTTCAATATGACAAAAATGAGTTTCATTCTCTCTAAATAAGTTGAGATGGGGATGTAATCACACATGCTAGAAGACTTGCCATATGAAGTGCAAATCCTTAATCCTTCTGTGAGAAGAAAGCCACAAATACCTGTCTTCTCCTTTGCACCCTCCTTCCTACTGTATGGCAGAAATGAGGCGTCCTAAATTCATAGCAGCTGTCATTTAAAAGGAGGCACCCTTCAGGTTACTTGCCCTTGACACCCAGAGCTGCTTTGAACTTGACAAAGAGTTTCTTCTCCTTCTTTAGATTATAATGAACAGTATCTGGACACTAATGGCAGAATGTGTATTCTGGTAAAAATATTCTCAGGTAAAAAATTCTCTGGTAAAAAGGTTTATAGTTAGGATTTTAAAAAACAATTACCTTCCTCATGTGGAGTCAAGGTCATGAGTCACAAGAGCAAATATATATTTAAAATATTCTTTTCCTTTAAAGCCTTCTGCTCCACAATTTTTTTCTGTTCACATTTTTCTCCTTTTAAATTTTGAAATAATGGCATTTTATCTGATTTCTCTTATCTTTTCCTGCAATGATTGCAGTTTTCTATACCTGTATTAGTATTTCATTAGTTCATGTGACTGACCTATTAGAAATGGGATGCAATAGAAACACACATCAGAAATATTGGGATTCTTACACCATCCTCCTTGCATGTCTGATATGTTCTCCACCCTATTCCTGATCAGCATTTCTTCAAGTTCTGATTATATTTTTATCTTGGTCTTTCATTACAAAAATATACATATTCGATTCCCCCACTGAGTAGTCCCACTCCAAAAGGTACACAGAACATGCAACTGTGCAGATGCTTGTGGTGAAAAGGAACAGCAAAAATTAGAGCTTCTGCAAAAACTCACAAAGTAAATTACACACTTGGCATGGAAATTCATATGTTGGTCCCATCTTCTGGTATAAGCACTCAGGAGTGTATTTTGAATAAGGGGTAGAGTGATAAAAAAGAGAGAGGTTAAAGGGGAGGGAGGGAGGGAGGGAGGCAGGAAGGAAGGAAGGCAGGAAGGAAGGAAGGCAGGAAGGCAGGAAGGCAGGCAGGAAGGCAGGAAGGCAGGAAGGCAGGCAGGAAGGCAGGAAGGCAGGAAGGCAGGAAGGCAGGAAGGAAGGAAGGAAGGAAGGAAGGAAGGAAGGAAGGAAGGAAGGCAGGAAGGCAGGAAGGCAGGAAGGAAGGAAGGAAGGAAGGAAGGAAGGAAGGAAGGAAGGAAGGAAGGAAGGAAGGAAGGAAGGAAGGAAGGAAGGAAGGAAGGAAGGAAGGAAGGAAGGAAGGAAGGAAGGAAGGAAGGAAGGAAGGAAGGAAGGAAGGAAGGAAGGAAGGAAGGAAGGGAGGGAGGGAGGGAGGGAGGGAGGGAGGAAAAAGAAAAAAAGAAAAAGAAATTAAAAGACACTATCTATTTATCTTAGGTGACATTGAAAACCCAATATTTTACAGGATTATAGTCTTATGTTAATGAGTTTGGATTTTAGATTTATTTTGCTTCTTCCTCTTTGCTTCTGCACCTTTTCATATCAGAGCAATCACTTGTAAACTATTAATCTTGCCTTTGAATAAAAGCCAGATATCCAAGTGATAGTGATGAAACATTAATTTTAAAATGCTCAAGTGGAACATTGTACCTATGCATTTCACTTCACACTAATTGGCTCAGAATGAGACAAATCCTGTAGCTTCAGAGTGCTGCTTGATAACAGTAAGTGGTTCATTCCCAGAACAAAAAGTGAAGCACGGCAGTGCCACAGATGATGCGGCCAGAGTAACTGGCTGTGCAGTAGTGGAGAGAAGGCAGGAGAAAGCAAGAAAAAAACAGGAAGAAAGAGAGAAGGGAGGAATCAGACAAGACCTTAGGCAGGCCAGAGGATCCAATACTATTCATGTTTTAGAAGCAGAAGGCTAGGAGGATTTTCCATATCCTCAGGCCCACAAGAAAAGTAGGAGTGCCCAGTGTAGCTGGATGCTGTCCCTGAAGTAGGGGTAAAACAGCTCAAACAATACTCTGCAAAACTATCAGTGATGAATAGAGAAGGGGGTATCATGCTGGGTTGGTGTTGAAGAATGCTGAAACCAGCCTGACTCATCAGTCTGGAAGTTAACCATCTTTGTAGTGAGGTGAAGATGTGGCAGACCTGATAATGCACCTGATAAAGTAAGCAACAATTTATACTACACCATTACTAACTTATCTAAAGATGCTGAACTGACACAGTTGGCCTGGAGACATATGACAGTTTATCACTTTACATTATAAAAGTCCAGCCCCACTTTTTAACAGCAATCTTCCAACATATTCTTTCTTGGAGCATTTGTGGACATCCTTCAGGATTGCTCCTCAAGGCAGAGCAAAGGAGATCTGCCCATGGTTGCTGAGTAAGATCAATCTCTACTCATGAATTGGTTTTGCTAACTTTAATATAATTGCTTCAATATTGCCTCAAAAATAGTGCACTATACCATACTAATAGTTACAGCTACCTATACTGTGTAGTAAATAATTCTGATTAAGATCTTATAGTGAAATCATTGTCATAATAAATAATTTCTTTTTATAGAAATGTGTTTTGTTTGCCATTCTTAATCATGCAGGACAAACTTGTATAAAGATTCAGTCACACTTATATAATGTTTTACACAAAAACCATTGACAGTCTAGGGCTACATTTTGGTCCAGCCACACCCAGACTCCTCTCTGAGAAGGAGTTTAGAAAGCAAGGGGGTCCATTCTGCACCTCATGACTCAGCTTCAAGAGAGCTTTTCTAATAAACTTTGTCTGAAGCTCCATTCTGACAGTCAGACCCAGTCATCCACACAGTACCTACACTGCTTAGCAGCTTGCTCCACTGCATTGCAGAGCTGTACAGTGAATTTGAAATATATCTTCCCCTGGGGAAAAAGAAAATTTTGTGGATTTTAGTGCTCTATTTTCCTAACTTTTTTTGTATGTTACTAAAGTGAAAACATAAGCATTGAGAATGGCATTATATAACCACTGTTTTTGTATAATAATGTCCCTGTTTTCCTTCCAATACCTGCAGAGGCTAAAAAATTTATGAAGTATATTAAAGTGGTCAGCTTCATCATTCAATATTATGTCTAACTGGAACAGTTATATTCAAATGGAGGATTAATCTGTTTTTTATATGGCAATCTGAATTCCTAAGATACACTGTGTTTAGGGAATGCATTTACTTCTGAATCTGAGCTTATTGTTTATGTTCATAATGCTCTTTTTATTTTGTTTTAATTGTTGGAGTTTTTCCTATAAAATTCTGTTTTTCAAATTTTCATAGGATCAAAAGTCCTCAGCTTAAAGATAAACATAGTAAAAATAAACAGCCTCAAGCAAAAATACAATTTTAGATTTTTTTTTACTTCTTTTCAGTTTTAGAAAGCTAATCATTCCTTCTGTTTTGCAACACAACAATCAACCCATAATAGCAATATTACCACTTGAAAAATCCTATGAGGCAGAGTACATGTGATTAACTTGCCTGAATGCCAGCACTATGCTGAGATGCCCTAAACTCTCTAATAGTTGCATCAGGCAAGCAAAACACCTGCAGACAATAAACCTTCTTCTACAGCAGTACTTTTAGGCTGCACATGTGATCTTAGGGAACCTATGACAGCATTAGATTCCTTTACATGGGAATGCACTAAGTTAAGGAGACATCCATCTCTAAGATTATAGCATCTAGAAGTCATTTGGAAATGCAAGTCAGAGCTGGGCACTGCTGCCTGGATATGGAGAAGAGAAGCTACTGTGATGCCACTGATTGTTTCATTGTTTTCATGACAACAGCAGTAAAAAAAAAAATCAAAGCCCAAGCCTGATTAAAAAAATTAAAAGTAAATACTCTCAGTTTAATTTCAATGTGAGAAAGGAAGAATTATGATATATTTTCACAGGTGGGGGTCAAATATCTCTCTCCCCAGGACAGGTCCCAATTTCTGAATGTTATCCTCAGTTTGAAGAATATTTATTTCCAGCTTAATTAGAAGAAATTGTTGGGTTCCTACTGATATAAATTTAAAACAAGAAAATTGGTTTAAAACAAAAACCAGCTCTTTGGAAAAATATCTGTATAGAGAACATCACATTTGAATATTCATTGACAAAGTTTTATGTGTCAGCCTTACTGTCACAGATTTAATATAACACAATTGAAAATTAGCAGTAAAATAAATAAACCCAAATTGCTTAGATGGAAAGAATTTACACTGTTAATACTTTATGCAGTCTCTTATTAAAAAATGTACATAACAATGATTAAAAAACATGGCTTCAGGCAAATAAGTAAAAATTTTGTGCTGACAGCGAAAGTTCAGTTTACACTGAAAGAAATTTATACATATTTTTAATAATGAGGGATGGTAATAAGTCTTCTCTGAGTTTCATGCACAAAATAACCCTATGAGTTAATCAGAAAGGAATTTTTTTCTCATACATTTTCTCAGTGATCTCCACAACCATATATTGTTCAGTATTAAAACTATGAAAGGGATAGACTGGGTAGGTTTTTGACCCTGTAGAAGCCTTAGCAGGAAGGAGTTAATGCATTGCTTTGCCTCAGACCCCAATGACCATTCAAGCAGGCAAGTCAGAACAGCATTTGCTTGGAAGGGGGGAGAGGGGAGCACATGAAGGTATGGCAGCACCTTTCTGGAATCAATTTGCCTGTTCAGCTTCATGAGGATGGCACAGTATGCAGCACAAGCACAGAAGTGGGGTCAAGGAGCAGGCAAGACCAATAGAAGCAGAACAAAACCACAAAAGGACCCTCTCAAAGGCCCTCAGCCCATTTCCAGAAAGGTCAAGAAGAATGGAGTGCACATTATAATTCATTTAAATGAAGAGCAATAAACCTAATCCCGGGGTGGAAAACTTACCTACAAAAAGGTACCCCCACAAAGCCTGCATGATGGCCCCAGGACCTTGGACACCCTCTCAGCTGGATCAGTGCTGGGCCCCACACTGGGGATCCCCTTTCCTTCCTACCTCATCTCCCTTTCATTTCTCTTTCTTCCTTCTTTGTTTTTATTTGATGATGATGATGATGATGATGATTATGGTGATGATAATGATGATAATTACGATGATAAGATAAAAGTAAAATATATACCAATTTCCATGGCTTTTGCCATTCTCTTTCCACCATGGGCATCTACAGATCTTGGTGCTCCATTCTTCCCTTCACGAGTATTTTCAAAATTGTGCATTGCACAGTGCAGATCTCTGTAGATACAATTCTTCTGGCTTCTACAGAACATGCTGGCTTCTAGTTTATTAATCTTCATTTTTTCATATCCTGAAAAGGGCCATAAAAATCTGAAAATTATATTATTTTGCTGTTAATTTACAGGCTTTTCTGTGAGACGTCATCCTTAGCAGCAGAAAGCACTCACGTCTGGAGACATCCTGGGAGGGGCATACAAAGCACTGACACACAAGGAGAAATATTTATGGAGGTCGTCAAGTGTTCAGATATTGCAAATATTGCTGTTTCTGACTTCAACATGGCTTAATTCAACACCCACTTATCCTCTCTCTTCATGTCTGAATGCAGAGGATCTTTTCTGTAAAATCTGGAGTGGCTACATTTGGATAACCACAAATCTTTTGTCTGCTTTTAGATGAAATATGAAGTATCTAACTGTCAAAGACTATCAGAACATATGCTATGGAAATGTCAAATTAATTAATTAAATGCCACGCTATGAGTATATAAAGTTCTACGTGCTTTATGTAAATAACAACCCCCAGGAATTTACAGCTGTTAAATTAGCTGTAACCTTTACTTGAATTATATAGCCCCAAACTTCAGGTTTTAATTAAGTTTTTCCTTCTGCAATAATTTTCAATATGCTTCTGTTGAAGTCGGGAATCAGTTGAAATACTGTACAAAGAAAAAATTGTAATTTACATTGGAAGACTGCAGCCACATAACCCAAACAAAGACTATTCTCTGGAAAGTACAAGGAACTGATCACTTAGCTGGGGTCTTTCAAACAAAATAGTTTTAAAATGCAAATTCACGTACTTGGAAGCAAGGAATACCTACAAAGTTAGCAAATTCATCCTGGAATAAGCAAATCGAGAGAGGTGTTAGCATTTAAATTAAAAACCATCAGAATATGGACTTTTGGGATGCTATTCTGACAAAGGGGCTTATTTAAAGTCCAGATTAATCCATTGCAACTTGAGACCTTTTGTCTGTATTGCCAAAATGTAAAGTTTCTCTGAGTCTTCACATAGGCAATGTCTGGAGTCAGGTATGTCCAGAGAGTGATGCAGATATTCAATAAGTGGAGTTACCCACTGAGGCTCTTTCTGTTAATTGCCGAGCTCCCAATTCTGGCACACCGATTATGTTTCCTAAAATTAGTCTGATAAATCTAGGCCCATCTCTTTTAAAGTGAGTGTCCAACAGCTGACATAAAAGATGTATTTCTGATCTGATATATTCAAAGATGGGATGGTTTCAGAAGATGCACCCAGAAAGGAGTTACACATTGGCCAAGGACAAGACACTGAATTGAGAACTGAGGGATGTGGTACAGCCTCTAGAATAGCAAGACCAAACTCTTGGTGACCTCTGAAGCAGTGAAGAACGATCAGGATAGTGAGGATTGGTCAAAATCCTTTGACTGTGTGAGCCAGTACTTCATGCACCAATCCAGCAGTGGCTTCACTGTCGTACCCAAGCATGTCCTCTCTGCCACATGCAAGTTTATGTATCACATCTGAGGAACATTCAAAACCTAGAAAATCCAATCTGAAAAGCTGATGGGTTTACAACAGCAAATATCCTTGAAAACAGGAATCTGGGCTAGAAATCTTGTGTGTTAGTCTGACTAACTCCAGTCACAGCTGCCTTGTGTTACCTGTGTGGTGAGACACAGCAGCAGTGTGACAACACACAGGGCAGGGACACAAAAGCAGACCTATTGGCCAGTTATCGAATTTGAGAATACTGCCCTACTGGTGCTAACTTTAATGTAGTGCCCAGAAATCTGATCAAGTTCTCCATCCTATGTAGCTTTTTACATTGTCTTAGTTTAAACTCACATATTTTAAACTGGATTTATCTTGGATTTCCAGTATGAACTTTCTATTTTTAGGATTAGGGTTTTTTCCTATTTCATGGCTTCTCTATTTTTTACCATAAACTGAGGAAGGAAAGGTTAGAGATCCGTCACCCCAAACTCATTCCCACCTTCAAGAGTCCCTCTCTGTCATGAACCAATAATGAGCTTCATAGACTTAGCACATTCATACGGTTCTTTTTCAGAAGGGCTTTCAACATTCAACTAGAAATATAAGGTCGACCAAAGGATGTATTGCACAGTGATCCAAGACAAAGAGAAACTAAGGCACATGGCAAAGCAGACTCTACTTTTTAAAGAAAATAATTGCTCCCTAACCAGTTAAGTTGGGAAAAAACTCTTGGTCTAAACATCAGTGAGGTCTGACAGCCTCTCAGCTCAGGAAGGAATAAATAGCTTCTGAGGAGAAAGGGTAATGCAGACTCTAAATCTATCTGATGGTGTGATTGCAGGGCTCTGATGGAAGCTCATTTATACAGGTGAGCTGCTTGGTGTAAAAACTCTTTATGCTTTAGATGCATCTTGAAATATACGTCACTCACAAAGCCATACCTCTTCGTCAGAAGAAATCAGCAGAATTTTTAACTGCTTTGGCTGCTGCAAATTTAGCATTGTGTTTAGCGTTTACCCAGCTGACAAAGGCAAAAAAATAGCTTAAACTGTGAATGTTAAGAGGCATCAGATAATTGGGTGTACATCTGTCTGCAAGTCAGTGTTTGAATATGAACTTTTGCACTCCCAAGAAGTCTGCTGCCTGCTACACAAAATGGGTATTGCTTGGCTGTAAATAGTGATAATGAAAAAATTGGCACACCCTGAAGTCTCTTATTAATAGAGATGAGACAGAAGCATCAGATAAAAGGCTGATCAGACATTAAGCCTGATTCTAAGAATCAAGAAAAAAATATAAAACCTGTGGGTTGAAATAAGATCGATTTAATAACTGAAATGAAGTAAAATATAATATTAATAAAATAATCATCATAAAAATAAAAAAGGAGACAGAGTGGGTTAAAACCCAAGAAAAACAGGTGATGAATAGTACAATTGTTTAACACTTGCTGAGCAATGCCAAACCTGTTCCCAAACTGCAATTGTGCCCCTTCCAAGTACCTCCCCCAGTTTATATATTGGGCATGATATTCTATGGTGTGGAATATTCCTTTGGCCAGTTCAGGTCAGCTGTTCTGTGCTCCTTCCCACATTTGCTTCACTTCATCACTGTTAGAACATACAAAACTGCAAAGTCCTTTACTCAGAGTAAAAACTGCTCAGCAACAACCAAAATGTAAATGTGTTATCAACATTATTCTCATACTGAATCCAAAACACAGCACTGTATATTCCTCAGTGGATCCATTAGGGATCCATTCTTTCATCACGGGTGGATGACAGATCTGCTGGTTGATGCCATCACAACACCTGAATTTTGAATTTCGGACACATTTTTGACAAACCCTTTGCTCTGTGCAAGTTCTGTGTTCCCTAGTATGAGAAGTCCAATGCAGTGAGGCAGTGGCCATGAGGTCACAGACAGCACTGCTTGTGTGTCAGAAGAAGGGCAGAATTCTCAATGGATTCATGTGCCATGCTGTGCTTGGAAACCATTTTGAAAATGTTCAAAAGCCTCAGCTGGGTATGCCCAACACAGCAACACATGTTTCAGCCTTGAACTCTGCAGTTTTCCACTTCTACATGCTTTGATACGCAATAAACTCATAGTATGTGTTTATGGCAACAGTGCTCACTAAGCTTAGGACCATAATATCAAAGTAGAAATACTTTGCCTTCACTGCATGATCAAAAAAAAGTCTTGAGGAAAAAACAGAGCTATACAGACTGTCACACACCTTTAAAGCATATTTCTCACATAATGATAAAGATTGCCTCTAGTATGTTGCTGCTGGAAATGTTCTGCCAGGTTGCTATAGCAACATTCTGCTATGTAAATCAGCAAGAGCTTTATCACAAGATTTTTAGATTGTTGGATTTGGGGGGAAATTTTGGAATAAGAGCTGAAGTGAAAAGTAAGCTGGAGAAGCATCTAAAGGGACCAATTAGTAGTTAGCCATGGTCCAGTGGCAACTGGATACTAAATGATGTTTTAAAGTCCAGTTTTCATCATGATTCTGTTTTCCCCTAACAGTTTATACTGGCAAAGGTGGAGGCACTTAGGTTGAAGAAATTCCCTTTCAGGGCTTAAGATATTTTAAATAATCCACTTAAATTCTAGAAAGGCAGAAATGCAGAGGTGCAGTATCTGTAAACTTAAGGCACCTTAAGAGGCTAAAAACCAAGTGAGCAATGAAGAGAAATACCTAATTCTAAGATTACCTCAAAGTTGTTGAATGCTCTAAACTTTTGAAAAACACAGGAAGGTCATTTTTAACACTGTTCTGCTCAATAAAATAGCAATGTGACTGCCAGGGGAATCTTTTTCTAATAAGCCTCTTCATTTCAAAATGGACCATGAATTTCTGAATTTTCTGTGTCTGATCCAAAGTATATTGAGAAGCACCTGGTGACCTTAGCTGATTTTGTATTAATCCCTAGGATATTTAGGGATGTTTATTTAGTTTACAGATAGTGACGACCTACTGGTTAGAGATTCCCAGCCTCATTAGTGTTTCTCAGTAAAACTATTAGATGTACAGACAGAATACAGTAAATGCCCAATCCTTTTTTCCAGGAGACTAACAGACCCGTCAAAGAGGAAAGTAAAATGTAGGGGGAAAGCAGCTTTTTCTTCTTCTTTATAAAAGTAATATGTCTGTGGTTGCCTGATGGTACTTTCACATGTTAACTTGCAGTTGACACCAGGTTATTACACAGCAGTGAAAGGAAAAGGAGGTATTGCCCCTCATGGGTGGGTTAGCAGGTGACAGGGGCAGCAAGAGCAAAAGGTCAAATGATTCAAAGGAATATCTGATAATATGTATCCATTTGCAAAACATTTGAAAACTCCTATATTTAGATCATTGGTGGGCACAATATGATTTTTCCCAATAGAAAACATTTCAGACAAAAAGCTTATGCTGAACTAACTCTTTCACAAAAGTCTAGGTTTTGTCAAAAATAGACCCTTTAATGGTATGATTCAGTGGTTTTTTTCAGGAATCAAAAAAAAAGAAAAAAAAAACCATGAGGGAGAGAAAACGTGGTACAAGAAGAATCTTTCTGGTAAAAAAAGAATTGAACAAAGAATGTTTTCAGTGAGGATTGGAATACATAATATAAGCTTTGATGTGTATGTATCCATCTTAATGATGCATGAAAAATCTTTCACATAGAGGGTTTTATATTAGTTACTGATAAATGCTAGGTTGATTGTTTTGGAGAATTTTATGGCAAATTAGGAGGTTTTAGTTTTGTTTTTCCACTATATGTATAGAGACTCTGCACACATACTTTTTCTTCCTGAAACATAGAGTGATTTAGACTATACACCAAAAATAATTGAGATTACAGATGGAAATGCAAACACTAATTCAACATAAAATTCACAGTAATATTTTTATTTATTTGTTTACTGCCTGACTTACACCTTCAATCTATTAGGTTGAAAAACTGAGTGTATTAAAGATACATCCTGTTATTTTAGAGACCAGAAATGAAGCTGTCAATGATATTTTTATAACATCAGGGAGATTTCTAAGAAGAGAGAAATTTGTATTCCTGATATTTTGCACTAGAAAAGCCATCGTTTTTATTGATAAAGTTGCCACCAAAACACACTGAGATCTCCCCCTACTCCAAGTCATATATAAGTGAAATTTTCATCTTAAAAAGAAATCTTTATGGAAATTTGTCTATTAATATTTTTCACTATTCTCCCTTTTGAAGCTATTCTTATTTCATACAGCATCTGAATTTGTGCCAACTGCATAGCAATAGTCTAATAAATTTATAGTGTAACCAGTAAATATTTAATTTTTAAATATGGAAGTTAAATTTAATTCTACCTTTTTCACTAAAAATATGATCAAAAAATTACATTCTTATTCTCATTAGATAAGAAAGACTGAGACTGCTATGTGGTAAAAAATTCTAATTTTTCAGCCTACTGCTTTGTATACTGGCCTATTCTTAGAACAAAGAAGAGGGAAATAATCTAAAAATAAAAAAGCTTTATAGGGAAAAAGAAAACAAGACATTCTTCTTATTTTTAACTAAAGGTGTAATAATGAAGAGAGGGACATATTTTCCTAAATGCTTGGATATGAGGGTAGGACAGAAAATTCAGATGCTTCAAACCTACATTAAAAGACTTGAGTTATTTAAACAGTATCCCAATATGGAGGGCTCTGGATTAACAAATAACAGGGTTCAAAAATGGCAAGAAACTGGGGACGAGAGGAGGTTGTTGGTATTAGGATCAAAGTTGCCAGACAGCAAGATGAGTGAGAGTCTGCAGAAAGGATTTTGAGATTTATTGTGGCCCTTTAGAAAGTTACCAACAGAAAAAAGACTAGCATCATTCATCAGAAAAATCACATTTCCTAGCATATCAAAATTAGGGTGATGTTTCAATCAGCAACAAATCAAGGATAATAAAATTTGGTGTCTGTGTAAATTATTGATGACATCACATGACATTTGCTAGGTCATAGCATTTGACATTGGTTTGGCAACCTTAATCCAAAACCCAGGTGGTCTGTTTGTCTGGGTTCAGAATAATGATTAATCAATAAGGATCAGGCACCTTCAAGGGCTTCAGTGATACTCTTCTACTTCATTGACACTCTCCTGGATCTGATAAGTCTTGCAGGTAGAAGCCAACAACTATTTGACATGGCTGAGCTCATCAAACTTGTAAAATGCTTCTCTGAGGATTCAGATGATATTGAAGAGAAATTTTGTTACCTTTCCTTGTAGATATGGACAGCTCCAAAGCTTCTAAAACATATGTTTTCTTACATTCATGTAAGCTCCGTGGTACAGTTTGGGTGCTAATCACTTTAGATCTCTGCCCTGGGATAGTTTTAGGTTCACTGGATCCCACTTTAGTGTCTGAAGTCTCTACGTTTTATTCCTCTCTTCCCATTTCCCCATCTGTGCCACTGCATACTTAATCATCTCAGATCTGTGATAGCAATCCCGAATCTCATTACAAAGTCAGGCAAAGAAAAAATCAAGGCATACCATAATGCTAATTAGCTAAATCAGGCTCTAACTATATCTGCTTTCCCTTTGCTGTTCGGATGAGTGAGTAAGAGATGTTCTCAGCTAATTATTTAAAAGCTATGGCTTGCTCTGTTGCTTAATGTACTCACTGAGCCAAAGCCCCAGTAGAGCTAATGCTGGTAGATACAGCACTGCTATCCCACTATCTATCTATCTATCCTGCTATCACACTTTGAAAACCACTTCCTCTCAGCTTTATGTCCTCCATGTCATCAGTCATAATTGCCTTTGGCATACGGTCCCATAATCGATTTTGAATTAATGTGGTTGGTGGTCCTTTGCAGGGTGGGCTCCTGATATGTGAGTGTCAGCTGCTCATTAGCGGAAGTTCTCATGCAAGATGTGAAGTGGAGAGAGGTCAGTACTATGCTGATTTGATTTAAATATTAAACAATCTATTCGTGTCATCCTCTCCTCTGACTGGAAATCAATGGAGCTTTACTGCTCTGAAATGGAAAGGCTATCTCGACAAGTCAGGACTTTTCTGTGTGCAATTCAATTAATACAGTACAATGAATTATACATAGCCAGTGAACAAGATGTTTGACATGGTCATAGAGCTGCAGATGAGATTTGGTAGGTGACCTACAGGCTCAAATCCTCCTCAGTGCATCAAGATCCAGCTCTCATTGTGGATTATGATCTCCAACAAACCTCACAGCTCTTCTTCCATCAAGATGCTGAAAGCCTTCCCTCTGTGTTCATAGTTAATGTGTTCTATATGTAACAGAATAACTCGCATGATTAACAGCTCCCCTTTTACATACATGGCTGCCTAACAACTAAACAAAGCATTTATTATGACAGAAAAAAGCCAAAGCCTATAGCAAGGTATTATTTTCACTCCTTGTTTTGTCTTTGATACAACAGAGATAATTTCTTTAAATAATGATTTTTTAGAAGTGCATTATTTGCATTCTAATTAAATGTCTTATGCTTTAACAGTCGAACAGAATGCTACTACCCTTGTTTTTATAAAAGTGAGGCAGAAAATTCTGATTCTGATCCCACTCTGCTAAGTCAAATTCAACTGCACAATAAGAAACAAAGAACAAAGGGCTGAATCTCAAGGCAGAAGTGCCAAAGTGAAGCTGGAAGCATTAATATTAACCTGTGGTTTGAGTTTGAAACCCAAGGCATAAAAAAATATCCCAGGATTTGCAAGGCTTTGTTTATACATAGATACTCAAACCAGACAGAATTACTAGCTCAGAATTACTGATTAAGTCTCTGTGCTAATCACCAGATAATCATAGTTCTGAACTTACGTTAACTATTTTTGCATCTTTTTCTGGAATTCTAATTTTATACTTAACAGAAATGATTCAAGACCTGGATAGATACGATGTTAGTCCTTCCAATTCAGGCAACAAATGATGCAGGTGATTTGACTATCATCTGTCAAGGGCTGACTGCTTATGTGTGTTTACTCTGGATTTCATATAATTTGTGTTACTTTTACAATAAACAGATTTAGAAAAGAAACAACACTCATATTTCAGATAGGCACATGCTCTATTACCTACTTGATATATCTCTGGACTTGATGAAGACATTCTTACTGTGGAAGTAATAAACAATATGATATTATCTGTATAAATTGGGTGATAGAAGAATAAAATCCCATAAAATGTTCGGGTTTTTTCAGGAAAATAACATTTCTCCTTCTGTAACTCTGAATTCATAATAAATGTTATATAATTTGCTACAGAAAATCACTTCTGCAGCAGAACACCCAGCTGTGTCCTTAAAGCAAATTGTTTCATAGGGGAACAGTGCTCTCCAGTGATCAAAGAAGGGAACTGTTTTAGTTTTAGTCATAAAACAGGTCATTTTGGTCTCCTTAATTTTCTAAGCTTTCCTTTCTCTTTTCCACAGTGATTGGTAGAATTATCTTCTACATAAATATTCACATTTTCACTTCTAGGATTTTTTGCCTTTTCTTAATATTTCTTGTGAGTCTAATTGTTTTGTACACTTAGTTCTCCTTGAAATTCCCACAGGTCCTCACACACACTTCTGAGAACTTAAAGCATTTCTCTGCTAAATCACATGAGTATTAGCAAAGTCTTATTTACAAAACTAATAATTTTTATTCATGAAAATTTTATACCTATGACTAACTAATCAAGAAAGCTATTGGAAATATACAATTCAAAGTAGTTTGGTTTACATTTTATTGAGAAATAAATTTGTGCAGAATTTTCAACTAAAGAACTACAGAGAACCTTATGCAAAGTTTTGCTAATTGCACATTCTTAAAGTGTAAGGGAAAAGAAAAAGGATAAGTCTTTGTTTTCCTGTTATTCTCGTCTTTTTCTAAGAGAAATATTAACATGTTAGAGCTTCACTTTATGGAACTACACGTGCTTTATATCAGTGCACACAAGCCAGCAGAGAAAAGGAATAAGACTCACCTTGGTATTTTATCCATTCATTAGCCAGATAGATGGTAAGCTCAGGTGTCTGCTGTACTCAGAAGAGATAAATAGCTACACCATCCCTTTCCGAGAAGTGTGCAATGAACCATCTTCCAGAGATAACTTAGTGACTACAGAATGAGCCTAGAGTATTAGTGCAAATGTCCATTTGTAGATGATGACAACTAGTTGAGGTGAATGTGCATTATGCTGGTAGAGATGATTCAAGGTACTATATTCTGGACCAAAAAAATAACCTATAAATTGGGGGAAAATCCTCATTAAAACCAGAATCCAAAGCCATATTTTGTAAAATGTGTTTTAAGCACTGAAACAGGATACATTCATTACCATACTCTTTTTTAGTTGCCTGTATTTTCATGCAGACAGTCCCATCAGTGTGAAAATGCTGAGATGCCATTTCAAATAACGTCACAACAGTACAGCTACAGCCAGGTAGTTCTTCAGAAACAAGACAACACTGACAACATGCAGAAATTTTCTTCTGATGACTTTCACTAACTGTGAGCTACGGAGCCAGATTCCTTTTGAATCTTCAGTCTCCTGAAAGCACAAACATCTACTTGAGAGTATGTGCTTGTATTCTAAATAGCAATCACTGCACCATTTTTATGTTTCTTAGGATCAGAACCCAGATGCCATTTCTGGATTAGTACAGCAAATTGCATTAGGGTGGATCTGAAGGATGAAACAGTTGGTGTTGAAGCTTCAAAGTCCTCATTGTGTGCACTTCTGGAAGTTCTACTCTCAAGGTTGACTTTCCCTGAGATTCTCCTTGGGGTTGCTGTTCCCCAAGGTAATAAGGGTTCCCCCAAGGTTGCTGTTCCCTGGGAGTTTCCTCTGGGTTGCTGTTCCCAGAGGTAATAAGGTTTTCAGTCTTCTCTTTGCCCTACGTGTTTCACACCAGAGGTAGAGACGACAAGCTGAGTCCACCAGTGCACATTTCCAAGGTTGTTTATTCTTCATTATCTCAGTTCTTTCTCAGCTCTGCCAGGCCTCCCTGGCAGGGTATCTTATCTTAGTTCTTTCTCAGCTCTGTGAGGCGTCCCCAGCAGAGCAGGACACACGACTGGACTGGGCAGATCAGAGAGCCCCGCACCTTATGTACAGTACCCCTGACCCAACCACCGTCCACAACGTGCTTTTTATTTACTAAATTGTACCAATACCTACTACCTATGCTAACATGTCATTTCTACTCTAAACCAATCTCTAAAATCCAACTCAGCAAAAGATGGGGGACGAGAACAAGAACAAGGAGCACAGGGGCCACTCCCCAATTCCTCCATCTTGTCTCTTCAACCCCATATACTAAAAATCCTAGATTCTACATTTACATTCTATGATAAACTAAATACTACTTATTTTGAATTCTCTTGGCTTGTGATTCTTCATACAATGTGGGCATTCACTCCCATGGCCAGGGATCAGAGGCAGTGTCCTCCTGGGCTGTGTGTGAGGCTGGTTGACCCCCTTGTACAGATCCCAGACCCCCCTGTCCGGTCTCCAAACCCTCCAGGGTGGCCAGAGGGATGTTCTGGACTCCAACATTCTACCTCAGTCAAGTTTGTTTCTGGCCTGACAGACTGAATGACCAGACTGCATCAGCTCTGCTACTGACACACTTTCTCAAGCTTGGCTTCAGCCAAGATGAATCCAGTTTGATATCCCACTGCTAAATCTCCATTGTAAACCACACTACAATGCAAACCAAAGCGAAACAAAAGAGAATTATTAGGAGATATTTTCCTGATTTGGACTACACGAATTCGAACACATACAGTGGAAACACTTGATGTTCCATGAGTATTGCTACATATTATCTTTAAAATGCTGATGGGACATATGGAAGTCATTAAAGTTTCAGTTCCTCTTAGTTTGTAAAAGCACTTTTAAAATAAAAAAATGACATCGACATCCATGTGTGCACTTTTTACAATAGCCTTGCTTTGTAGAGGATATTTCTGTAAAAGTTACAGTTAAAGATCTAACATGTTATCTGTTACTTTTCCAGCCTCACTTTTGAAAGACAAATTGAAATATTTTAAAACAGGTCTTGTGACATCTGCCTTTAAAGCTGTTAGATTGTTTTAGTCGGTAGTAGAGTATTTCAAATGTCTTCCTATAAACAATAATGTGTATTTACTGCAGATGTGTGTTTACTGTATATTTGTGTTTACTCTACTAAAAAGGTTTTGTGTGATCAGCCTGCAGACCCAGAAAAGACCTTGTATCACTAGCAAAATTATATCTTGCTCCTAACTTATTATGAGAAATGTCTTTCAACTTCAATCTTTTGTTGCCAAATATCACAAAGATGACATTTAGAAAAGTACAGACGTTTTAACCATGATGTTCTAGGGACAAAAGAGAAACAAGATTTGTGGAGTGATATAAGGCAATAAGAAGCAATGAATACTCTCATAGCACCTATTACTTAGGCTGCTTACACCTATTTTTTGTCCCACACAAATTGGCATAGTTCTAGCCATGTTCATACTTTACCAGCCAAAACTGTGGCCACAATCAATCTTTTCTTTTAGAAAAATCCTTAGCCCCTGCAAACTGCCAAGTTGTAACTAAGTATTGTTTAGGAAAATGATCAGGGGTTCATGACCAGAAGTGTTCCAGGGTCCATTCTAAAAAGAAAATGCAATCATGTGGCAAAACCCATGTCCACACCTGGTCCAGTTTAATTTTTGAGTATTATTATTTTAGTAGTATTATATGAGACTTACCTGCACAGTGCTACCAAAGTTTTAATCCCTGCACATTAATCTTAGGCAGGGTCCAATATTTATATATATGGAAAGACACTTTGAAACACAAATGCATGGTTTCAGGGGTACTTGCTATTTCTGTCATCTCCTTAGCTTTATAACAATAGGAATTCTCTTTAAAAATTAAATCTTAAATAAATATCATAATTTCACTCTTAGCTCAAGGGAAGTGGTCACAGTACCAAGCCTTTCAGAGTTCAAGAAGTGTTTGGACAATGCTCTCAGGCACATGGGATGAATCTTGGGGTGGTCCTGTGCAGGAACAGGAGTTGGACTTCAATAATCTTTTTGGGTGTCTTCCAACTCAGTTTGTCCTGTGATGATTCAATGAGATATCTTCAACTGAGGAGTGTTTTCCTGAATATTCAGGTACTTGAAAACTAGACAAACAAACCAGGAAAGTGATTCAGAGACTCTCTCTCAAAGCTCCTGTCCTCCTCCCTCACTCCCTTTCATTCTTCCTCTCCTTCTCTTCCTTCTGTGAATATTCCAGTGAGTTTTGTTCAGTCTCCCTCATTGTTGATTTCATTGCTTTTGGGGGAGTTACTACATTTCATTACTAAAGATTGGTGATATATGTGTATGAAAGGTTTTTTCCTAATAGTGATTTCAGCATCAAAAAAGAAGTAGAATATCAAGAATAGCATCTTATGACTTTGGGATAACTTATGTATAATTTAGCAGTATCTTAAAAACAAGTATTGAGAAAAAGAAGAAAAAGAGACAAGAATACAGACTTGGGTGTTCCTTGTGGATCTTATTCTCTGAACAATAAAGACAGTTCCTTTGAAGAAAGTCACTCCAAAAAGAGATTTCCAGGATCTCTACTGAGAATTTAGAAATCTTCATCCTTGATTCCAGTAAGATATTAGCTGATCCAAAGTATACACAAAATCAGGTCTCTTCTGAAGATCTAGTTATATTCAGCATTTGTCATTTTTTGGTTTTTTCTTGTTGCAGATATAAGAATGGAGTTGCCTGTCACATGTAATTTCTGATCTAAAAATGTTACAGAACAACTAACTTGCTCCCATCTAAGGTATTCACATATGATAAATTAAAGAAAGATACTTGAAGGTTATTATTTCATTTTCTGATGACTGTGATGATATCAAACATGTCCTTGCATCTTAAGAGGAATTATATTCAAATTTTATTTTCCATTGGTTTTGTTAAGAAAAGAAATATGTTTACCATCTAGCCTTTGAAAATATAATAACTGATTTAGACAAATAGTTTTGGGGTCAGGTCCCTGTTTATCTATATCTGTAGTCCTACTTAAATATAGGTTTCAAAAATAATCCAGTAAAGTCAATAAGTATCAAGGCTGATGCTCTTTATTCCCCTTTAGTTATTTTTGTGGAAGAGGGATGGTATAACCTTGACAAATTTAGTGTCTTACTCTAAAAGTTGTTTCTAAATTTAAAATGGCTTCTTGCAGTGACCAGGAATATGTCTTGGTACTTGCTCTTCATTTTGGTGTTGTTAGAACTCACTAGCAAGCAACCATTGACCTCCCACTGCCCAGTGAGCAGTGCTTAGGCTACAATTTTTGTAAAGTCACAACTTCTGAACTTCCAGTTTTCCACATTCCTTCCTAAAAACAACTCAGTCAGCCATCTGATTCATGTCTGGAGGTGACCTCGTTCCCCTCATCACCATGGGCTGACACCCCACAGGTAATAGCTCAGTTTCAGAACCATCTTTGCAATTATTTCCCAAGTTCTTAAAGGTCTTGCAGATTATAAGCCTCCCTTCTGCCACTATTCACAATCCATACTCATATATCTAAGTAGTACATTTTTCCTTAGCTTAATCCAGGCTCAAAATTCCATGAATGTTTACTCACACAGTCAGTCTCCTTATACCAATCCTTTACTCCTTCATATATTCTCCATTTCAAATTCTGCCTCTACTGTAACTCCTGACTGCAATATCTTAGTGTTCAAAGTTTACAGTACTTGGCAGCTACTGGTAGCCATGAGTGCCAAAAAAATTTTTAAAGTTATTGAGAATTGTTACTTATGTTTCATAGTGGCTTGGAACACAGAGAATTTTCCTACTACATTTTTTTCCCAGTCACTCCTATTAGTAATACCACCAAAGCCCTCTTCTGTGGATATTCTAGGGATTTTCCATCTGTATCCCAAAAACTGTTACTGATTATATTAAGTAAATTTAAAAACCAATAGCATTTTGAATATTCTGTTTCTAGTCTTATACCCAGAAGTTACACAAGTTTTATTTCTTGGGTTCCTCTGTATACTAAAAATCACATGGAGTGTACTGAGCTGTACATTTTCTTGTGATTACTAATTAATATGCACTATTTGTTTCTTGCAAACCTGTTCTTTACACTATGGTTTGTGTTGCAGTGCATTTTATGATGCCTGATCAGACAGGTTCATTCCTGTACCCCATTCACTGTTCATGGTTGTTCCCTGAGCCTTCCCCTCCCAGGTGTGGGTCAGTCCTCCCTCTCCCCTTCCCCAGACCCCAGAACTTTCCTCGTCCCCTCCCCAGAGCCCTGTCTATCAACAAAAGGGGTTTTTCCCCCTCAGGGGAATTCCAGAAAAGAGCGTTGAGTGGTTGGAGGAAAACAAAAGATGTCCCCCCCCCCGCCACTAGAAGAACACTGGCCCCCCTGGGTGTCTTTCTACCTTGGCTCACTCCCCCCTTTCTCCCTCACTGGTGGGTTTCCTACCCCCTGCCCCCCACTCCTCCCCTGAATAAAAGATACAGCAGGCCTCACGGTCGAGGTTCTGCGGGGGCTGCCGACTTGTGCAGACACCCATTCTGGGGCTCCAATAAACTCTGGACTAAGAAACCCCCCCACAGATCCAGCTTCTCTTTCTTCACCTAGTCTAGTCTCTCGGGCAAGTAAACATCAGAGACAAAGCGGCCCCTTTTCCTCGGCCTCCTCAGAGGTCTGCCTCTTCCAGCCGCCGTCCCGGTCTGGAACAAGATGGGACTTGTACTAACACATGGTCCCAGTGCTGCTGCCCCCAGCCACTGAGCCACGAGAGGCATCTCTGTGGGTAACTGTAGCAGCCATCTCTCCGTGGTATCCACTGGAGTCCCCAACAGCCCAAGGGAGTCCCGTCTCCTTTTGGGTCCTGCAACACCGCAGGTTTGTATATTTTCATTCAGTTCTCTTTATTCTGATGAGTTCAATTAAAATCATCTTGGTTTGTTCAGGGCTCCAATGGAAGTCATTCTTCTTGCGGGTAACCAGGTAGAGAGGGCTCACAATCTGGCTGTACTCAGGAATGTGCACTCTCCAAAAGCCTATGGCGCCTAGGAAAGCTTGCGTTTCCTTCTTGCAAGCTTTATTGATGACCTTATTGATGACCTCAGTGGGAATCTGATGCCATCCATCTTCCCACTTTACTCCCAGGAACTGGATCTCTCAGGCAGGTCCCTTGACTTTGCTCTTTTTGATGGCAAAACCAGCTTCCAGGAGAATCTGGATGATCTTCTCTCCTTTCTCAAACACTTCCCTTGCCGTGTTCCCACACACAATGATGTCATCAATGTACTGTAGGTGTTCTGGAGCTTCACCCTTTTCCAGTGCAGCCTGGATCAGTCCATGGCAGATGGTGGGACTGTGCTTCCACCCCTGGGGCAGTCGGTTCCAGGTGTACTGCACGCCCCTCCAGGTGAAAGCAAACTGAGGCCTACATTCTGCAGCCAGAGGAATGGAGAAAAATGCATTAGCAATGTCGATTGTGGCGTACCACTTCGCTGCCTTGGACTCCAGCTCGTACTGGAGTTCCAGCATGTCCGGCACAGCGGCACTCAGCGGTGGAGTCACTTCATTCAAGCCACGATAGTCCACAGTCAGTCTCCATTCTCCGTCAGACTTGCGCACAGGCCAGATGGGGCTGTTGAAGGGTGAGTGGGGTTTGCTGGACCACCCCTTGGCTCTCCAGCTCTCGGATCATCTTGTGGATGGGGATCACGGCATCTTGATTTGTCTGATATTGCCGGCAGTGCACCGTTGAGGTCGCAACAGGTACTCGTTGCTCTTCTACCTTCAGGAGTCCTACTGCAAGACAACAGTTCTGTTTATGTTTCTTTTCATTCTCAGCTTTGATATTCAGGTTCATATTTTATACCACAGACTAAAAAATTCTCTGAAGTTAGAAGATTTACAGCAAGCCAAAACTACTGGAAGAAGTTTTTATATTTTCAAGTATTCTGAGGAGGTTTTGTAAAGGGCAAAACTGAAATATGTATCAGATTCAGTTTTTAAAGTACTTCAGCACTTACACTATCAAATCCCATTGTCTTGAAATTAGACCAAGTTGCTGAAGTGCCTGCAGCAGATATAAAAATGCATCCTAGGTTCCAGTGTCACTTAGTGAATGTCTGTACTGCAGATGAACTATTCACACCCCAAAAGTTGTACAGAGATCCACCAAGGCTCATTTATTCCCCATCTATTAAACCACTTTTTGCACACCAGTGTGATGCTATGATTTAACCGTTCATACATTTAAATTTATACTGTGGAAGGGAATCTCAGTCTATCCCTCTCCTACCAGTTTGATGCCAGTGCCAGACTAAGATGCCAAGAGCATGGAGAGGGATTGCAGGTCAGCAGGAGAGCACCTGAAAGGCAGCACAAAGGAATTCCATCCAGTTAGTAAGACAACTTCATTGGAATGATGCCTTATGTTTTAATAAATACCTACTTTATTCCTTTAACACTGTCTAGCCTCTGTTCCAGGTAGCCTCTCAAGGCATCAGGAGGCCTAACTCAAATGCCTCTATGAAAATGCACATCACATGGGGAATAAACAGGAGTTAGAGACATGCACACACCTGCAGGGTGTGCCAACACACCTTGTTGGCATCATGGAGACATGATGGGGTGGCTCCTATGACTGTACCATTGAAAGGTACACAGGCTTTTTGGAAGGACAGTCAAGGAGACAAGTGAGGGATGTCACCCTCAGCTGTCACTCAGCTAAAGTCCATTACACTTCCTCTGGGGATGGATGAGGAACCAACAGAGAACTTAGGGGTCAGGACTAAAGGGAGGGAGGGAATAGACAGATGACATTATAGTGAGGGTTTTCTACAGGCTACCCAACCAGAAAGACCAAATGGATGAGGTCATCTATAGACAGATAAAAGCAGCCTAATTGTTCACAAGCCCTATGCCTCATGAAGTATGTAAACATCCCAATACCTATTGGAAGGACAACAAAGCAGGGCATAAGCAGTCCAGGAGGTTCCTGGAATGCATTGGTGGTAATTTCCTTCTCCAAGGGATAGAGGGGCCAGGAGAGGTGCAAGAAGCAAGGAGAGATGCTATGCTGGACCTTGTTCTCATCAACAACGAGGAGCTGACAGAGAACGTGAAGCAGCCTAGGCTGCAGTGACCATAAAATGGTGAAATCTGAGATCCTTAGAGCAGTGGAGAAATCACACAACAAACTCACTACCCTGGAGTTCAGGAGAGCAGATTTTGTCCTCTTGAGGTACTCTGCTTGGTAGAGTCCAATAGAATGCAGTGGAAATTCTTCCTGACCATGGGGGGTGGAACTAGATGATTGTTAACATCTCTTCCCAAAACCACTCTATGATTCTGTGATTACAACACAGCCTGATTGCAATAGATGCTACGGTCAAATCAACTTAAAACTACATTCTTCACAGGAGGAAATTTTCTCACATTTAAGAGGTGATGTTTTCAAAGAGTTGAGAGCTGAATGTCCTTTGACAGGAGCAATTCTCTTTATTCACACATAATTTTCACACAGAATGACATTCACAGATGAGAGGTGTTTGATTTCTACAGCACTTGAATCCTACTCACGGCCATGCATACAGTGCTATATTGTAGTTCTAATGTTTTTAAAGTCCACTATGCAATTGGAAGAAGAAATCTTGCTACTGGTTGGATTCCTGAAGACAGAAGTATCAGGTTGTCCTATAGACAATAAAGCTAATGAAACATTATTTCTTTCATATTTGTGTCCTATTTCATTTATGTCAGCCAAATCACTCTGCTCCACAGCAGATGATCTTTTATGAAGTACACAAGAAGAGAAAAGCATGCATTAGTGTTGAACTACATGCATATGAAATGGCTGCTTGTTACTAAAGGGAATGTGTAATGGTTGATTTCACTCTCCACTGGCCTCAAGAGAGGTACTATTCTGGCCCTTTCTCCCTTGAGTCGATAACACTTTCAGTAAATTTGTAGGGACATTGTTGCAGCAACCCTCTTACTAGAGGGTAAAAATGAGCTAAGGCAAAGGCTTCTTGTTAAACAGAGCATAAAAAGGGTCCTGGTTTATTCCTCTTCACAGCTGAGTCATCTTAACTCCAACTATTCACTGACTCTGGCTGCAGCAAGCTCCTGCTGCAGGCTTCTCTTGCAGCCTCTGACTGCTAGTTAATCCCTGCTAAACTATGACTGCAGGTATCAGTTTCCAGACTCTGACTGCAGGCTTTTGCCTAGCTAGAATGTGACTGCAGGTTCCAGCAACAGGCTCTACATGCAGACGCAGACTGACCTTCCATCAGTGATTCTCTTGCCCCAGGATCCTGCTTCATGATTCTCTCTCTCATGCTCCTCAAAGTTCCCCCTCCATGATGATCCTCCCCTTACCAGCTCACCCCCTCTTTTATCTCACTTATCTTTACTGGATATAGCTGTTACTCATCAGGGGCCAGGCTGTACTGGTTAATTAACACAGCTGTTACTTACCAGGGGTGAGGTTACCCGTATTCTCCTAAAGGACATAATTAATTATCTTCAAGAATTCTACACAGCTTTCAGTGAGATTAAAATTGCCCGGTATATTTCAAAATTATCAAGGGACTGATATACAAATTTAGGGGAATAGACTTCAAATTAATTTTGTTTCATCTGGAAAAAATGCTAAACCGGTTGGGAGATATTGTTCTTTATCTCTTGTAACTCTAGGGGGGAGAAGAGGGCGGATGCCTTTTGCTAATGGGACAACTGATAACACCAGATAAGGCAGTGCCTTTTTATCTCTTCCTCCACACATCCTCCTCTGAGAGATATCACCCGTGAATGGGCCATTTAAGGCCTCTCACATGACTGATAACATTGCCTCATTCCATTTGAGATGCTCCACCCAGTGGGAGGAGCCAAAGCTTTTCCACTGACATAAAACCAGCAATCCCAAACATCAATTTAGCTGTTTTTTTCTACTGAATTCTCAGTGGAAGACTGGACCCATCTTGCCAGCACTGGACCCTTTTTTTCTACAGGATCATCTCTACTTCACAGAACAACATCTGTTGCTCCAGGAAGACTCATTTGGACTTCTTCCAACACCCTGACAACAGGGTGTCAGGTCATATCTCTGACTCTGCCAGGGTTTTGAGGAACTTTTGTTTGCTTGTTTGGTTTTTTGTACTACTGTACTACTGGAATATTTTTTTAATATTCCTAGTAAAGAACTGTTATCCCTATTCCCATATTTTTGCCTGAAAGCTTCTAATTGCAAAATTGTAATATTTTGGAGGCAGGGGGTTTTTACATTTTCCATTCTAAGGGAAACTCCAGTTTTCCCTGATAGATACCTGTCTTTCCAAACCAAGACAGTGTTGCAAGGGAGTGAAGTTTCATGCCTTGGCAAAGAGGTAAGATGTAGCCTCAGCATTGCTTTGTAGACATCCAGGTATGGGAGCACTCAGGGTCTCAAGCTCAGTTGTCACCTTTGTGCAACAGAGCTGGCCTGGGGGATGCACCCCTAGATGGGCTGAGGTGCCCATGGAGCTGCTTTTCGGACTGGTGCTGGCACAGGTGTATACAAGGAATTCCCTTGTGACCCATATTGGCAGACTCCAGGTAGAAACGTGTTCTGATGGGACTTTGACCAAGCACTGTTCATCAATTGTTTCTGTTAGATTTAAGCACAAATGTATTTGGCTTTCCTTGAAGGGTACCATAAAAATTCTCCAGCTAAAGCCTCTTCAGAAAGAAGCTTTATTCAGAGGACGATTTTCAGCTAGGTTTTGTTATAATTATTCTCTGTCAGGAGAAATAGTCCAGTTTGTTAGCCTGTATGATGAGAGATATTTGCCGATCCCCCATCTAAATTTGTGTGGTTCTGCAGAAGATCTTCATTGAAGTTTAGCCTTACTATATATAAAAATGGCAGAATGTTGGCAAAAAAGGGTAAGCTGAAAACAACAATATTTTTTTAATAAAAACAGGATTACCCTGCAAGTAGGACAAGAGCTTGGTAGCCAGGAGGGTCAGTGTGTTGGCTACTAGATGAGCCATTGGGTTCCAGGCAGCTGTTGGGGAGACCATTGAGACTGGGGGTCAGCTGAGACATTCGTGTGTGAGCATGAGCCAGGGCATCTGGGACCAGCTACCAGGGAAGTCTGAAAGTATAAGCCTAGTCTGGAGGGATCCATAACTTGCCATTAGACTTCCATCATGCAATATCATGGTCATGTGATAGCTGAGACATTTGTACTTCTCATGTATAGCTATTTTATATACTAGATTTTTTTCTATTCAGTTTGTCAAGAAGTGTTTCTAACTAGTGGAACAGTTTTGGTTGCATCAGCTCTGGACCCTTCCTCCATATTCACATTTCCTTTGCATATGGAATACAGAAAAAGTAAATTCCCCCTAGCAGAGGAATATTGTGATGCTTTCTAAGGAAAGCTAATGTTTTCTCATTCCTTCTCTATTCTTACCTATCTTATGTCTCTAAAGTATTCTACACTGGTCTCCGAACATGCCATTTCTCTACCATCTTCAGTCATAAAGAAAATGTTTGATGTGAATGAAGGCTTCCAGGGACTCCTAGAGGAAACTTATTTTCCAGAGAAATAACTAAAACCACCATGGAAATAACTAAAACCACCATGGAAATAACTAAAACCACCATGGAACACAATGTACATTGTTATTTAAAGTCAACTAAAATATGGCATCATGCTAGAAAGGTTATTCAGCTTTTGAAAGCTTGAAATTCAGAAGCTGATGCAAGGGGCAGTAAAGGAGAAAATTATTTTCATGTGTTTTTGTGGTACAGTGGTTGTGGCTATGCTTGGCAGCTGGTTTTTGGGGACTGCATTGACACAGGAGGTCAGGCAGAGTCCTGCTTATAACCCAGTTTATCTTAATGCCCGCGTTATTTCTCTCAGCAGAAAGAACAAAAAAGCGTTTAAAAATGTGGATAAAATTCTTTTCTGTTTGAATCAAGGATAGATTTAACAGATACATCTTTATGGAATAGAAATTAAGTAGCAGGGTAAAGCACTAGACAGTATTTCCATCATGGAATTGAGAAGCAGCAGCCTGAGTAATTTGCTGCCTTCTGTCTTGTGGTAACTCTTGCACCCTGCGTGCGCTAACTTTACACTGAAAATGCATTTGTCATTTTATCTGACAGTCATCTCTCAAGGACTGTCAGTCTGTTGGTCTCCTTTTCAGACCAACAATCTGCTACCCTACTGAGAGCACTCTCCACTCCCACTAAAGTGTAATTAAGATTATCCTGTCTGAATGCTCCCTTTCACCCCTACAAAATTTGAAATAAACTACCACATGAAAGTGCTCACATAGCTATATAATTAAATCCTTTAGTAATAATCCCTTTATTTAAGTCCGTGCAATATCTTATGAGTAGAAGACCTGCAGCTCACAATTTGAAGTCTTGGTAATTACTCTATTCAGGAAAACCACTGTGCCCACACAAAGCCTTCTCCAGATGGAAGCATATGCAAAGATTTGGCCTGATCAGTACTTGGATAGGATTTGTGAGTGAACACTGATTGCATTTGCATCAGGGACTGATTCACTGAGTAGCTTTCCACATCAGCTAAAATGATGTTTCAGGGTATGGTATTATTGAATATGCTGCATTCAGATTAGCATCTTTTATTAACAACAAGACATATTAGCAAAGGATACTAAGTGAGACTTTTTTTTTTTAATCCTAACTTTCCACAACATAAATAACCC
Source organism: Prinia subflava (assembly GCF_021018805.1). Lineage (NCBI taxonomy): Eukaryota > Metazoa > Chordata > Aves > Passeriformes > Cisticolidae > Prinia > Prinia subflava. Next base: position 17,375,599 of record NC_086247.1, read on the forward strand.
CAGGGCTGTTGATCTCCTTTCACCTCCTTACAGTCTCTCTGTATTTTCCCTTGTATGCAGGATTTTTCCCTGGCCTCACTCCTACACAGATCTGCAATGCTATTTTCCCTGGCAAATAGCTGTCACATTCCACTCAAACAAATTACTCCTCTTTAATGGGCACAGTGCTATTTCCAAATGAAGTTTACTGGGTATTCTCCAGGGTAAAATGAGAATATAGCCACATAACATCAAATGGAATATTTTCACCTGAAAACAGCTTTGGTAATTTGGTAATAAGAACACCTTAACTTCTGGTTGCCAGATCTTCCTTATGAGACATGCTTATAAATTCCATATAAGCCCTCCAGTTTTCTTCTCAATAACCATGAAGCATCTACACCAAATGAACACCAAGAACTGGACACTGAAAGGCTAGATATCATTTGTAGTATTGTTATTGCACTAGTTCCTAGTGCAGTTATTAGCCTAACTGAATTAGAAATCTTTCCAATCAATTCACAAGCACAGTTTGTGAATTAGACAACATAACGTACACTTTCCATATAGTTTGAATGTAGCTGCTCTGAATTGGAAGCAAAGACAGTTTAATAGCAATATACAGCCAGATTTTATCATCTGGTCTCAGAATCAGAGCTAGTGTCCCAGCCTAAATGTCCCCTTAGGATCAAGTGATCATTTTATTACATAGCCATGCACCATGTAAAAGTAAAAAATAGTAGTAAGTAATTTGTCTATGTATGTGTCTAACAATCCCAGACGGCTATCATTTACTCACATGGTAGCCTCAATTTTAGTTGACAAATCTATCATGCATGGAGATACCTTGTAATATGCCTTAGAAGTCAGGTAGATGAGTCATTGTTCGTCCCCTTGAAGTCCAGGTGGGGCATAGGTACCAGACCCAGAACTAAGTATGAATGTTTGTAAAAAAAGTCTACATCTTTGTTACACAGCACTAAGGTAAAGCTAGGCTTTCTGTAGTAAAAGTAAGAATGGAGAGATCTTGCAAGAGGTCCGGAAGAATCTCTGAGAATTTTTGAGTTCCAAATTAAAACATTTCCATTTAGGTATCTACATGGAGTCATAGGAGTTGATATCTCATTATTGTCAGTAAGGAACTGAGTTCAATTCACACGTCCAAACATGTGCTTATTGTCATGTGAAAATATGACAGTAAGTACAAAACAGCCAAGATATTCCACAGAACTGGTACAAATGGCAGTAGACATATGGAAGACATCTTGTTTATCTGGATGAGTAACTGAGGGCAAGAATATCTAAGCAACTGCACAAAGATGCAGATATTTTCCTGTAACTAGTGCTTTCTATGAACATAAAATACACTACTCAGATCATATAAATGGCCCATAGAAAAGTGTGTTATGTAGTTGACTTTCAGCATCCAATTGACCAACCTGAAGGTCACAGTGCTCAATATAGAGGCAAAATTATGCTCTTATACTTCTGGAAAAATCTGGGATTTTTCCCCTTACTTCTAGCTTCGGATCTCAGTTAGAATATATGATAACACAAGGCACTAAACAATGAACAGGAATAATTTGGAAAGACTTTTCTTATTTAAAATTTTAGTATTCAACCTCCAGTGTCACTAGTGGTAGAAGGAAAGTGTTTGTGTAAGATAAAGTTACAGAGACAGATACTGTTGAAAATAAATGTGGTAAAAAAGGACAAAAGACACATTTTTGCAAAACAACTTTATATAGTAATTAATTTCTAATTATTCCCAAGCAATAAATAAATAGAATAGTGAAAGTTGTAAGTATAATTTCGTATTCATCAGGAATGCCAAGTAAGGATGATCACTTACCATTTGAATATCATTGAAATTAATGCCACTTTCATGTTTTACAGAACACAATAAAATGTTTTAAAAAATCAGACTTTAAGTTTTCAATTGGCAACATATTAGCATCTTTCTCATAATGCTTTAAAGTTAGAAAGGCACATAAGAAGATTGAATTGCAGGATCTTTGACAATCATTTTCCATTTCAGGACAAAAGAAATTGCTGTACATACTCAGTACACAAAGGAGAGTTCATCCTACCCAAACCAATGGTAATTTTATTTTCAACTCACCATGTGCTATCCTATCCAGTCTTTTGGAATAGTGATTTAATTTACATCACTGTGGATGGACAAACACATCCAGATTTAACGTTGAGCTACCCCAAACTGCTTCTGATAGCCTGTGTACCTCTATTGCCCTTAGTGGAATCATAATAATGAAAATAAATTAATAAACAGCTGTTAGTGTATATTGCTCCCTAACGAAAGGGGAAGGTGACATGAGGCAGGTAGGGCACTCTCCCCTCCAACACTAGGGCAATTTTAGAACATGCAAACAAGAAGAGCAGGCTGGTGACAGACACCAAAGTCAACCAGCAGCACAGTGACAGGCAAACATCTCTGCAGCTCCCTTGTTATCTCCCAGCAGGATGACAGGGGTTACAGCTGCACTTTGAGCATAGACAGCCAGAGAGAGGGGTGTTGCAGAGCTTGTAGCATGTGAGCCCTGACATTGTTTTCAAGAAAATATGTCATAAAAGAAAAATTCAACATGTAACAATAGTCATAAAACAGGTTTACAATATATTTCTGAAGTCTGAAAGACCAAAAAAATTGTACATTTGAAGTTATTAATCTGATGTGTTTGTGTATTGATCCAATGAGGTCACTCCCTAGATTCCTTCAATGAAACCTGTTGCCCTGAGTTTCCTAGTTTACTGAGTGTTCATACTAAAGCAGAAGTGTGCAGCTTCTCACACTCGTTAATGTAAACAGTAGACCATGTTTTGCAAATACTGCCCTTGTTATGCATTCCTTCTCCAAGAGAAGAGGAGGTTGAATGACAGCCTCCTTGACCAATGTGGGTGAGAGGTAGAATAACCACCCTCCAATCCCTGGTCACCTTGTGAGAGGTATATAATAGGAATAATAAACAAAGGCAGGGCTCTCGCTCTCCTGCCTGCTGCTCTGTTGAACCCAGACCTCTGTCTCTGAGTGTCCTTATCTAGCCAGGCTCGCGGTGATAGAAACCCTGAAACAATCCTTAATTATTAGAAGAGATGTACTGTGGGCACTTCAGGAAAATGCTTTTCTCCCTCTCAGCCCTGCCCCCATAAGGACAGGCAGCCATCTCCTGCTAAGGGGATTAAATATGGATCACCACTTTTGGAGTATTCTGCAAGTTAGACTGCTCTGAGTAGTCTGCATACATGGAAGCAGCTGTAACAAGCCCGGTAGATGTCCCTCACTGAAAAAGTCAAGGGTGTTCAGACCTCATAACCTGGAGCTGCAGAGCATCTTGCAGCTGTAATCATTCCGGGACAACCAATTTTGTGGGATGCAATTCTATATAATAATGACACTAAAAGTAGTCCTCTAATATCTTGGACAGAATGTAATTTTTTGAGAAAGCTATGTTTAAGTTACAACACAGCTGTAAAGACTGGAGCGTTCTGCTGGGTATCTGATAAATAAACCATCTCTGTGACTTAAATGATAAAAATTCCAAGTTCCATTGCTGTCAGATTAATTTACAGGAAAATATAAAGATAGAAAATGCTTTATTTTAGATCTGAGTCAGAAACAGAAACTCATGGTGAAAGCGCCGTATCAAGTATGATAGGGTAAACTCAACAAATTTAAACTGATAGTAAGAAAGCTGGAAGAATTCTCTAGGGGAGCACAACTTATTCTCATAGACACGACAGATTTAGGCTGGAGAGTTCTTTTAATGAAGGATGCTTACTTAGAAAGTGGAAATCACATCATTCCCATGAGAGGGAAAAGTAGAATAAAAACTGCTTTCAGAAATTAAGGGGACTAAGCAAATACAAGAAAATAGATCAGCCAAGAGTTATTTAAGAACACAGAAGATGTTGCAATACTCTTCAGAAGCTAGTTCTTAATAAAATTATCTGTTGGAGAGTTTAAATTTCCTTCTAAACTATTTAAGAAATAAGAGTGAGTTATCTCATGCTGCAAAAACAAGAATTATCACTGATAGAAAAACAAAAGGACTCTTATCTGTAACAAGTTTCAATTTCAGAAGAAAATAGTCCTAAAAGCCTGAATAGTTGTCTTTGAAAACTCTTTTCCATTTAAGCACCTTACATTCAGGTTTCTTTAACCAGAGGAGAAAAGAGAAGCAATTCCTGTCTTAGTTCAAGAGAATTTATCTTTGATGTTATGCTCACAATGTTTATCATTCAGCTAAGTCCTCACGTTACAAAGTGGAGGTTGCACTGCAACCACTGGAGATAGAAAAATTGAACATGAAAACAACCATAACTGCAAAGTGCTTTGAGGTATTCCAATGGAAACTGGTTATTATTTGATATGACTTTATTGCCTACAGTAGCATACTCTATGCACTCAATTTCCCCAGCTTTCTTACTGCTGCCAAGACTTCAGAAATGCACACTCTGGTAATTAGCAGCACATAGGTAGCCCTAAGGACACAAAAAAATATTAAAGAGATTACACATGAAGTAATATAAATTTTTGCCATTTCCTTAAGAAAATGCACCAGATTAAATCTATTCTAAAACTTACCTCTAACAGTGAATTTTTAAATGTTTTTAAATAGCAAAGAGGTATAAAACACGGGTTCAATTGAGTTAATTTTTTAATCCATATTTTAATACAAATGTATTGAGCACTTTGGAGAGTATGTATTTTATTTCCTATAAGTTTCTTCACTGAGTTCTGTCTAAAAATGAGGCCTTGCACCAGGCAACCGCACATAATGCAAAGTAATGCAACAGTCTCTGCCCCCTCCAAGGGGAGGTACCTGGGCATTCCCACCTGGCCCAACTGTATATTAATCTATGGAACTCTATGTTTTTGGGGAATCCTCACCACCAAGATCAGAAGAAAAGGATCAGCAGGACACCATCAGGATCCACAGAGTAGTGATATTTTCTTCTTAATCTGTCATTTGCTTTTTCCTCCTTCCCCCACTTTTCTACTTCTATCTCTCTCTGTCTCTTTCTCACACTCATATTTACTGTTAAATAAAATCCATACTACTGACTTTGGCATATGGCCTTGTTTTCACCTTGATTCAGGCAGAGGCTTCTCTCTGATAATTTTAATACCCACTCAGTAACATCTCCTTATAGTAATATCAGCAACAAGCTTATCTCCCTAATGCCGTCTTCTACTTCTTATCCAAACATCCTGAAGATTCATTACCTGTGACAGGTCTGACAGCCCAAGATCAGCTTGCTCCTCTCCCCTACATTATGTCAAACAAGATTTACTTGTAATGCTGAGTCATTTTGATCTGGTTCTGGAGGAATTTAGTGAAAGAAACCATCCATGCTTTTTCAATGTCAATGTGCTTGGCAATAATATCACCTGAGGTGTTTCAGATTCAAGGAAGATCATATTTTCCTAGCTTCAGACATTCAGCATGTGCATCAAACAAAATGCAAATACAACTGCAATTCATGAGGAACAGAAGCTTAGCTCAAGAGCAGTTCTATCTTAAGTCCTTGCTAAAAGGCTAAACTTAAACACTTCAGACAAATAATCAAGTGCTTAAAATATTCTCTAGATTCCTTTATGATTTTAAGTATCAAATCAGTTTCAAGAAAACTCTGAAAATTAAAAGCATATTTGAAAGGCTGTATATTTATAACATGCATGAAGGTGCTTACTCTTACTGTCTGTTTACCTAAATGTTAATTGAATATTGTGTTGAAGGTGAGAACAATGAGGCAATTCCATGTGTTCCCACCAGGTTCTCAGGTTGAGGCGTTGGGATAGTGAATGTTTTTTTGGGAATCCAAGCACATTTCTCACCTTACGGACCACATGCATTCTGGTCACCTTTCATTCCTGTGCTGCTCCACTTTTTGTTGGTCTTCTACACATCTTATCCTCTAATACGGCATCTCTCCACCCACAGTCTCGTAGGTTTTTTTCTCCAGTCACTAAAATCAGAGCCTCAGTATCTGGTTATCCCACAGTCACTGATGTCCCTCTCAATCTATAGCCCTACTGACGATGGTCTTTGTTCAGTAGATAGTTTTTGAGCTATTAATCTATAAACCCAGACAGAGAGGAATATTATTCCATAAACCCAGACATGTCAATACGATAATCCTAATCCATCTGTCCTGTAGTCGTGCATTTCTGTACTCGAGCAGGTGTTTCTATATAAGGAAGTGAAGCTAGAATTTTCTATAGCCTGCTCGCTGTAATTGGCTCGGTCTTAGCACAGACACAGTGATAGGACTTTAGAAGTGCACCTCAAAGTCTAGTGTCCATCTCATTGGGCCAAGAGCCAAAAAAGCCCACTTAGACCATCGAGTACTAAAGGGCCTGCATAAGGGTACACGAGGCTTTTTGGGAGTGCTTTAGCCTGTGTAGCTGTGCTTGGTACACTGTGCTCGGCTTATCTCTTTTCATTTTGTAACGTTTATTATTTTTCCTGTTATTAAAACTTTATTTTACAAAGCATATCCTGGGAAGCCGTCTCGCTATTTTATTAAGCCATTTCTCCGCTGGCTGGACCCTCGGAGTTATCGGGAGAAATCCCGATAAATGGCGCCTTCGAACACGGACCCTACATTAGAGTAACTGAATCGAAGTTTGCTGACAGAGCCCTCACGTTCAGCTAGGCCATTTTGCTCTTGGTTTCGTTTTTTTAAAAGCGAGCTCGTGGTGGTTTTTTGGTCGTGAAAATAAAACCACATTTTTGGGTCAAAAAGGCTGAGAGGGAGCCTTTTGACTGAACCCCTATACTGGTGAGAGGGGGTCTTTGCCAGACACCGATTCTGGTACAAGGTAGATTACTCTTTAGAAGAGAGAAGCTGCAGTCTAGCAGAGCTGGAGAACAGCTAATCACCGAGTGACCTGATAGAGTCGGAGACAACCAAGAGCTGCCGGGAGATCACAAGAGCCATTCTGGTGAGTGACAATGGGGACCCGGCAATCCGTAGAACAGCGAGACACCTTTTGTTATTTTAATTATAAACTGACTATTCAAGACTATAAGTTTGAAAGGAAAGAACTTAAAAAACTTGTGAAATGGGTCTATAAGAAGTATCCGGACACTAATACAGCTAAAACAGTAACAGTGGAATTTTGGGACAAAATAGGATTAAAGTTGTATAATTCAAAGAAAAAATCTGTGTTAAAATTAAGACCCATCTTTAAAACTGTGTTAGACTTTGTAACAGAAGAAGGTGAAAGGCTCAGCAGTGAAAAAACACTTGAAACTGCAGAAAGAGAAACCTTGAGAAAAGCCTCTAAAAGCAACCATAAAAAAGGAGCCCAGAAAGTAAAATGCAAAAAGGCTCCTGCTCACCTTAAACATGAAGATAAAAATCCAAGTTCTGATGCCCCAAGTCCCAGAAAAAACCGGTTTGATTTACTCCCGAGGAGAAGGCACGGGGCGGCTCAAAGCCCTCCCCCGAGCCCTCCTCAGACCCCCGGAGTGGGACCTGTGCCAGCCTTGGCCAAGCAGGCTAGGATTCCATTCCAACCGCCCTCCCCACCCCCTCAGTCACCCAGTACGAGATTCAGGCGATCCCGGTCCGTTAATTTTGAGCGCACGAGTTTTAAACAAAGCCCTGAAAGCGCGGGCTCACAGAACAATGAAAAACGTGGAATTCTCCCCATCTCTGAGGCAGAAACTGTAGCTCCACGTGGGCGGGCTCAGTACAGCCCGACGCTGCGGCACGCCCCATCTGATGTGTCGCTCAGCTCCTCCCACTCCAGCACGGGAGGCTCCCCCTCCATGGGCAGTCCCAAGCCTCGGGCACCGCCCCGGGTTGGCACCCACAGCCTGGACAGACACGCCCTAGCTGTGACGAGCGTGGGAACCGGATGTGACATCCCGGAACTTGCCCTCCCCAAGATGGCGGCGCCCATGCCGGAGAAATGTAAACAAACTCCGATAAAAAATCAGAAAGTTTCCCACACGTCCTGCAGTTTCTCTGATGATTCAGAAGATTCATCAGCCAGCATAGACCCCTAGCACAAGATAAGGAAAGAAACCAGCACCCCAGAGCCAGCCCGGCTCTGGCGACAAGAGACCAAAACAAAACAAAAACAAAAGAAAACAGAACAGAGACAGCTAACAGTTCAATTCCAGCAGCCAAGATACAAAGTAGACTTCGTCCAAAAGAAGACTGTCATGAAAACCACCACAAGAATCCACCAAAGCAGCAAGCTCAAAATACCTTAAAACCCTGACCTATTCTTTTATTTTGCAGTTTTAACAAGAAACCCAGAACTTTGTAAGTTAATTTTTTCATTAAGATCTCACAAAGACTACCAAGTAATTCCAAAACAAAAGGTTTTTCTTTTCTGTTTTGTCAATTAAGCAAGAAGATTGTAATAACTTGCCCAAAAAATTCATATTCCAAACTAATTATAAAAGCAAATTCCTAAATAATTTTTCCTTTACAGGAAAAGATTCTGCAAAAATATTTTGCTTGCTCATATCTTTAATTGAAATAGTTAATTCAAAATTCAAAAGTTTTTAAAAATAGCCCATATAAATATTACAAAAAAAATTATTAAATTCATCTCTATAATTAAATTGAAAACCTTTCAAAATTCATACTCCTCTAAAAACAATTCGTTTTATAAATAAGTCAAGAAAATCTAAAATCTCATAACCATGTAGTGAAATCCTAACACCAAAAAATAAAAATAAAATTTTAAGAAAGTCTAAAAACTATATCTCAAAACCAAAAAGAACAACTGTCTACATGTTTTTCAAAGTTCATATTTTATGTTTACAAATTTTTATGTTGCAAGTTTAGTAGAGGGAGCAGAGACCTCTCAAGAAAAAGTTCTAATCAATTGTAAATTCACATTAAAATACTAATCTTTTTCCTTTTTTCTCAACAGCAACTGTATTGTGTCACATGTTAAAGCAAACACTAAACTCCTAAGTTTTATAGCAAATAGCAAAGTAACAGCAAACTTTTAACCATACATCAAAATATATCAGCTCTTGTAAAAAGTGTCGCATATATCTCAAAGTCAAATTAAGACAATTGTGCAACCATGCCCAAACTACCAAACACTAACTACACCATCAATAGCAGCAAAAGTTAACCCTCAAAATTAAAAACAAGTATCATGCAATATCAACCATTTAAACAATTCAAACAAATTCACTTGTCTAACCACACACTTTTTAAAGTATGTTCTACCTCAACACATAAAAGAGAAAAAGACCAAAAAAGACAATTAAAACATCTCTTGTGAACATTTCTCATTCCTAAATGTACAGTTCTTAAAATTACAGAAGTTTTTCAACATATCAAATCTACCACATATTATAACTAATTCATTCAAAAACCAATCTATTGTTAAAAAACACACAAACAGCTAAAAATACTCTTTAAAAGATAAAAATAAGAAAGGGCGTAGTGCTTTCTATTATAAAAAAGTTGAACAAAGTTATATATATGTTTTTTAATCTCTCATATTCATAAAAATTCTGAAAACAAGACAAATTTTAAAGCCTGTCCTTTATGGCAGGGAGAGAAGTTTTGTTTGTCTCCACAAGTAAAGTTCCTGCAAAAGAAGTTGAGTCACAACTACAAAAGAAGAAAGGAGAGCAGAACACACCTCAAGAAGAGCATGCAAAAGGACCCAGAGTGACCACAGACTGTGTCTTCAAAAAGACTTTTCCATTCTGACACAGCCCAGCACTATAGACACTGAAATACGTTTGAAGCAGAGACTTAAGTTTTATAAAAGTTGCACTGTTAAAATTTCTGAAGTTATTATTGTCATGTCAAAATTGTTCGTTGTTGTATGTTAAAGGTTATTATCAAATCTTTATGCAAAAGAAAAAGAAAATATAGTTCACTTGAAAAAATCTCCCCAAACAAAAAGTAAAATAAGATTCATATGTAATTTGAGACTAAATATTAATTTTAAAGATTGGCTAATAAAAAGAAAGTACCAAATTTAAAATTTTGTAATCCATAAAACTACAGCTTAACTATAAACCAAACTGTTAAATAACAATAAGTTATTGACACAATCACAATTATGAACAAAAGTGAGAATTTTTTCAAAGTAACTATTTCTCTTTTTTTTCTTTTTTTAATATGATTTTACAGGGTGAGATGTAGTCGTGCATTTCTGTACCCGAGCAGGTGTTTCCATATAAGGAAGTGAAGCTAGAATTTTCTATAGCCTGCTCGCTGTAATTGGCTCGGTCCCAGCACAGACACAGTGATAGGACTTTAGAAGTGCACCTCAAAGTCTAGTGTCCATCTCATTGGGCCAAGAGCCAAAAAAGCCCACCTAGACCATCGAGTACTAAAGGGCCTGCATAAGGGTACACGAGGCTTTTTGGGAGTGCCTTAGCCTGTGTAGCTGTGCTTGGTACACTGTGCTTGGCTTATCTCTTTTCATTTTGTAACGTTTATTATTTTTCCTGTTATTAAAACTTTATTTTACAAAGCATATCCTGGGAAGCCGTCTCGCTATTTTATTAAGCCATTTCTCCGCTGGCTGAACCCTCAGAGTTATCGGGAAAAATCCCGATACTGTCCCTACAACCAATATATTTGTTAACCTAGAAAATGTATATAAAAAGTTTGCATTACACAATGCAATCTTCTCCCAAAAGAATTTCTGTCAAGTATCAAAGAAAACATTTGCCACTCTTCTCATAGTAAGCTCAATGGAAAAAAAGAATTATTAAAGTTTTTTAATATCTAAGATAAAGCCATGGTAATAATAAAGTTCTTTAGTTATGAGTAATCTTCCAGTGGACTTAGAAACCCAAACCACCTATTGGAAGTTTTTTCTTCATTGTTCCATGGAAATACTAATGGGGAAAAAACCACAATATGAGTACCTTGCAAGAAAGAAAACTCCCTATGATGAATAACTTGTTTACAACCTCTTCTCATCTCTCCAGCATCCAGTCCCTGTACAATAGCACAGAGATGCAGAAAAACCAGGCTCAGAGACATTTTAAGAAATCACTCAGAAAGACTGATTATTAAGATAACTGCTTCTTTTGTCTCTGGCGATCACGAAGAAGTTAGTCATTTTGATTTACTAACAAAATCACGGAATCACAGAATAAGCTGAGTCGGAAGGGATCCACAAGGATCCTGAAGTCCAGCTTCTGACCCTGAACAGGACCATCCCCAAGAATCTCCCCATGTGACCAAATATATTATCCAAACTCCACTTGAACTCTGTCAGGCTGGTGCTGTGACCACTTCACTGGGGAGCTGTTCCACTGCCCAACCACCCTCTGGGTGAAGAACCTTTTTCCTGATATCCAACCTAAACCTCTCCTGACACAGCTTCAGGCCATTCCCTCAGGTCCTGTCACCACAGAGCAGGGATCAGTGTCTGCCCCTCTTCTTCCCCTCAGAAGGAAGTTGTAACTGTGAGGTTCTCCTCAGTCTCCTCCAGGCTGAACAGACCAAATGACCTCAGCCTCTCCTCACAGAGCTTCCCCTCAAGGCCCTTCACCATCTTCGTTGCCCTCCTTTGGACACTCTCTGATCGTTTAATATCTCTCTTGTATTGTGGCACCCAAAGCTGCCCCCAGCACTGGAGGTGAGGCTGCCCCAGCTCAGAGCAGAGCAGGACAATCCCCTCCCTTGCCTGGCTGGCCATGCTGGGCCTGATGTCCCCAGGACAGGGTTGGCCCTCCTGGCTGCCAGGGCACTGCTGGCTCATGGTCACCTTGCCATGGACCAGGACCCCAGGGCCCTTTCCATGGCACTGCTTTCCAGCACCTCATTCCGTCTGTCTGTACATCTCCCAGGTGCAGAATACAGCACTTTCCCTTGTTGAACTTCATATGTCTGGTGACTGCCCAGTACTCTGATTTGTTAAGGTCTCTCTGCTTTATGCATGAAAATATTATAGTTTCATCCTTCACATGTTTTCTCTTGCCTAGATTAAACCCCTTCAAATGCTTCAAGATTTAGTCACAAGTCATGCTTTTTCTAGTGTTTTTGGTTTTTTTCTTATTTTAAGTATTTCAGCCTGTTGAAATTGTTTCTCAGAAATTAAAGCTTGGTATGCAGAAAATGGACACAGTAATTCTGGTGATATTTTACGAGTTATCCTACCTCTTACACATCAGATCTCTTTTTAGGACTTACCAGAAGAGAATCTATTTTTTGCAATCCTTCACAGTTTCTTTTTCATCAATCCATACTCCTTCCCAAACCTAGACCATAAATACATTGGTATGTCCACCATTCCTCTGAGCAGACCTACACTACACAGCTTGTTTTTGGCATAACAAACCACTCAGTCTCTACTTCATATACACATTCAGGACTATAATTACAGTTTCATGTTCTAGACATTTTCCTCCATCATGGAATACTGGGCACTACTGCCAGCTTCAGGCACTGGGCTGCAGACATAGGCTGCAGATGTGACCGAACAGGAAAAATCTTGCCATATTCTATGCCTAATGTTTAGTCTTGAGGACTTATTCAGGGCATGCGAGCACACAGCTGGGGGTGGATGATAAAAATTAAGTATGACAAAACATTATATCCAAATATTTATGTCTTCTCTTTGACAGTCTGTGACTACTTACACTCTTCCTCATGGACCTCACAAGTCCCATGACCATTATCCTCTTTGATTTTTTATGACACGTGTATTTTTATAGCCTGTAGAAGACTAGTTGTGTGGACAGGAATCCCAACATGAGTTAAAAGAATAAAACAAACAAGGAAACAAGTCCACCTAAATTTCTGAAGCCAATAATGTGAGAGGGAGAATAAGAAACACAAAAGATAGAGGCTTAGAATGGAAATACCTGGAACCATGTAAGGTATACCTAAAATCTCCCTGAGTTGCGTAATTCACAGGACATCCTACATAGGCATTCCATATTTGGAATCATCTCTGAATTGCCCTTTGTGAAACTTGTATGTGTCCCAGTAGCTTCTTGGGGAAAATAAGCAGAAGCAGGAGTTCAGCAACAATGAGAAAAGAGCGATCAGAGTGACAAGCTGGGTGCAGATGCCCAACCACTCTTTTAAATATCACTGGCTGGTTATCTGACCTATAAACACCATATTTACAGACTCAACAGAAATGAATGGGATACTTCTGAATACTTAAGCTGTGTAATATCAGACACAAATGAGACACTCAGATTTCTCAGTAGTGTGTGAATAGAATGTAGATGTCATTGGCCCAAACTTCACAACGTATGTACATTTCAGAGCACCACTTTATGTACAATTAACTGCATATTTCTGCACACACAAATAATGAGTAGATCAAGTTCAGATCTGCATTGTGCAGACTTCAGCCAGCTTGCGTCTTTACAAATCTGATGCTGTATCTGGGGAGAAACTTCAAGTTTAACTTTATTAACTTTATTTTAAACAAAGCTGTCTTTCTCATTAGCAAGGTATTCACTAACTTCAGAAGCTCCTTGAAGGCAAGGTCCAAGTACCATGAGATTGATTGTTCATAATTTCTTCCATCTGAGAAACAAATTTACCTTATGTTACTTTAATATCAGTTGGGGTGAAATTTGCATTTACTTTTATGGAATGACAGCCTTCCGTAACTTCACATAAAAAAGACAGAAGTTACCAGTACTCACTGAAATTATTATGAATTCTACAGAAAAAAGAAAAAGGCTTTGTTAAACTCTGTGCATGTGCGTAACAGGCAAGGCACAACTGGCTTGTGATACACAGTAAGCCATGAAACCAACTACTATGTATTTGACACTCTTTTAGACACTTTATGTTACTTTAATATAAAGTTTTCTCTTTAATCCTAGTGGGTATTATCTCATAATTGTGCACAGAAGAATAATTCATCTCTTAAGTTCCATTGTCATCCACTTGCTATACAGTTATTATAAATGGCATTTACATAAAATTGCAGAGACATGAAACTGTTAAGGGAATAAATGGTGGAATGAAGAGGGAATGAGGGGGTAATGTCAACTGTATTCTATCAAACCATTGTGAAATTGTTATACTTGGTGAGTCGTGATATCTTAAAACAGAGGTACAGATTCTTAAGGAAGAGTATAGATCAACATTCCTTTTTTTTCTCCTGTATTCCTAAATAGGAATAATTCCTTTCTGAACTGATGAAGAAGGTTCATTTAAAATCAATGTTATCCTGACAAGAACTACAGAACTCATCCATGTCTAAAGGTATTTTATCAGTACACATTGAAAACATTAAAAAACATCTTATGAGACTACTTCCCAGACTATTTTATGCAGAACAGCACTGTTTAGACTACTTCATGTAGCCAAAGAAGATACTTTCCGTCCCAAATGATGGATAATTGTTTTACTCAATATGCAAAGATATTTTAGCTAAGATCCCTTCAGGCTGCTGCTTTGGAGACTGAATCTGAAATTATTTATATTATACTATTGGTAACTGATAAAATCTTTGCATGTGGCCAGAATAGATTGAGACACGCAAAGATTTATCAAGCTTCTGAGGGCATCCAGCACTTTTCAGAATGGCTTAATAATAGCAAGATGGCTCTTCGGAGGTGTTTTGTAAAGTAATAGGTTTTAATAAAAACAAAATAACAAACAATACATAAATAAAAGAAAAAGCCAAGCACAGGCATCAGAGAAACCTCTGACATCTTGCTAAAAACACCCTAAAAAGCTCTGAGTACCTTTGTTCTCCTTCTTAAATACTTAATGTTTTAGGAGGGACAATTTGGCTTGCTGCTAATAGAATCTAGCTACATTCTGAGGAGCAGCTGAAGAGACCCATCAGGTTGTTTTTATCTTGGCATTGAGCCAATTACTGTCAGGACAGCAAAGAAGTTTCTGGGTCCTTTACCTTATAAGAAATGCAAGGAGTAAGTCTTAAACCTTTCCCTATATGAAAACACCCTCTCAGGTGTGGAAATGCATTCCTACAGGTAACAGGTTCATTGAAAGGAACTGAGTAGCAGGGAGTCTATTTAATTATGGCTTAGTATCAAACCAGTCTGTTGTTAGGGTAAAACAAACAACAAACACAAAACAACAACAAACACAACAACGAGATAATAGTACTGAAATTTCCTGGCACATATGCAGTGAGTTTTGGCTAAGGAGAAGAAAGGCACGGTTCCGTGCTTCTGACGTTCTAGAAATACAGCATCAAAAAGACATTGTTTGTGATGAAAAGTGCCTCATCAAAACAAAGGACAACTCCTTTTTTCCTCACCAAAAAAAGTTATTTTGGATTTGACCCCCTCTACTGAACTCCATTTCTAGTTATTGCAATGCAATTTGCATAAGATCCCCTGTGTATGGGTACACAGGAGATCATCTCATTTGAGTTCATCTGATGTCTTTCCCACCACACAATAGCTCAGGTCTTTCCTTTTCAAAGATTTAACATCCCAGCTGTGCTGGGGCGTGTGGGGAGAAGCAGTCCAGAGGTCATGTTCTGATGATCACCCTGCCGAGGCAGGGCTGTGCCTGGGTTACCCTGAGATCCTGCTCCTACTGCATCCATGGATCCCAGTGCAGTGTACTGTGCAAAGTCTACAGACCATAAATGAAAGAAGCACAGACAAATGGGGACCTATAAGACATAGGGAACAAAAGACCATAATAATTATATACAACAGTAGGAATTTCAGTACAACAAGAATGAAAGACTGTTGTTTAAATTTATGGGGGGGTCCCCGGGGAGTGCCCCCTGGAGACCCCCGGGGTCTTTTGGGGTCGTGGTGTTCCCGTGCTGGCAGGCAAAGAGACTCAGATGCCAGTGGGGTGCTGATGAGGTGAGGGTTTATTCACTGAGGGAGAGGGGAAGGGAAGGGGGGGGAAGGGAGCATCAGGAGGCCTCCAGGGGTAGAGGGGCAAGAGGGGCAGAGCCTTCTGCCTTAGCATTCTTATCACAGAGGTTCAAAGGGGCGCAGTAACGTTCTCCAGCCAATGAGGTTACAGATACAGGATACAGGGTACAGACTTGGGATAAACCATACATTTTCCAAGGGTGAGCCAGAGCAAACCATTTCCATAAAATGCAATCCCACAAGTCACCCTTTTTTTCTTTAAAATGTGAGAAGAGAAATATGACATATGACAATTAACAATTTAAAAAATGAAACAGTAATTACACAGTTTTGCAGCATGAAACCAAATACAATTGCAGTAAGGATTATGTTATACTGTGAACAGTTGATCTGATCTTGTAATTGCAGTAGACGGGTTATGTGAGTTTATATTGCAAGATTTGAAACAAGTTAACAAATTTGTTTGAGCCTTTCCAGCGTGACTGGCCTAATAGTGTCTAGTCTTTTCCAACTGGCTTTTCAGACCACCACAGCCCCCAGCTTAGGCTGAGGCGCTGACCTCTGCTCCCACTCTAGGGACAGGAAAACACGTGGAGTTCCCCGGGCTCCACACACGGCCTCAGATTCTCACCCACGGATCTGAGCCAAATCACTCCTTTCACTTTCCAACTGGTTCAACTGAAAGGACCTACACTCTGCATGCAATTGTTTACATTCGTCCATATGTACCCACTGGGGATTTTTTCGTCCATACTTGCACCAGAAGTGTCAGAGACCTAACAAAAGACCCCCAGTTTTAGGTCATCAAAAGAAAAACAAAAGAAAAAAACTACAAAAACCGTCAAATACTTTCTCAGACACTCTATCAGGTTATCAATCACCCTCAGAACGAACTGAGGACAGTATAAACCCAAAAAGCGTTATTGATTCAGTAATCTACCACTGAATCACGCCTTTCAAGAAGACAATCCAAAAACTGCTTCCCTTGGATCCGCACTTGTGACCTGAAAAGGCCTCTGCTTTCTAAATTAGAAAACAGGGGCAATCTGCAATAGGAACACACACAAAAGCTAGAAAGGCATAATTGTAAAACTACTTCATGGGGATGGGAAGGAAATGGAGGGGTTTGGGACACCCTGCTGTTTGGCCAGAACAGCAAGGGACAGGGGCAGAAAAACAGGGAAAGGGAATCAAAGTAGCATTAACAATTATACAAGGCTGTAAAACTGGTATTACAAATTCACTTTAGCTTTGGGTTTGGTTTCTTAGCATTTACCTTGTGGGATTTGGAAAGCGGAAGATGGGACTGAGAGCACGTGGCCATGGTGGCCATGCGGTCACAGCGCAGCATGTGGTGTCAGCCATGCCATGCCGGGTTTAGCAGGAAGGGGTTAACTCTCGGGGGTTTGTTAAGGGAAAGGGGGTTAGGGAGAAGGAGCAGCGAGGGGAGGAGGGGGTAAGGGTAAGGAAGGAGGTTACACAATTTACAAAACCGAGTTTTGGAAGGTGCGGGGCTTGGGCACAACTGAAGACTGCTTTTTCCTTCTCTGATGGCCGTCTGGCTGGGTTCCTTTCGCTGCTGTCCAGGGCCGCTTCGCCGCTGTTGCCGGGCGGGGGGAGGGGCACCTGTTCGCGCGGCTTCTCCCGGTGCTGGAGCCCGCACGCGCTGTGGCGGGGCCGGGACCACGTGTCTGCTCACGCCGGGACTGGCCCGCGCCGCGGCCATGCCGGGCCTGGGCCGCTCCTCCGCCGGGGCCGTGCCGGGCCGGGACCGCTCCGCTGCCAGGGCCGGAGGGTGCCGCGCCGCTGCCGCGCAGCCCGCGCCGCCGACCCGAGGCGGGTCGGGGCCGCGCCGCAACCACGCGCCGCAGCAGCGGTCCCGCCACGCCAGGGCTCACGCTGGAGCCTCGCCGCGGCGGAGCCGCGCCGCCCGGGCCGCGCCGCCCGGTGGGGCAGCGCAGCCCGCGCAGCGCCGAGGCGGGCCAGGGCCCCAAGGGGCCGGGACCCGGGCCCGCGCCGGGCTGGTCGGTGGTGGTGGGACAGCCGCGTGGTGGCTCACGAGGTCTCTGCGCGGTGGGGGAGGGGCCGCCCCGGGCCGCGATGGCCCAGAACGGCCGCTCCACCGGAGATGGCACCGAAACGGAGTTACCATGGTCCATCTTGTCTCAGGGTCGCTGGTGCTGTTGCCCGACGTTGGTGCGTCATCTGTTGTTGTTTAAATTTATGGGGGGGTCCCCGGGGAGTGCCCCCCGGAGACCCCCGGGGTCTTATGGGGTCATGGTGTTCCCGCGCTGGCAGGCAAAGAGACTCAGATGCCAGTGGGGTGCTGATGAGGTGAGGGTTTATTCACTGAGGGAGAGGGGAAGGGAAGGGGGGGGAAGGGAGGAGAGGGAAAGGGAGCATCAGGAGGCCTCCAGGGGAAGAGGGGCAAGAGGGGCAGAGCCTTCTGCCTTAGCATTCTTATCACAGAGGTTCAAAGGGGCGCGGTAACATTCTCCAGCCAATGAGGTTACAGATACAGGATACTGCAGGGAGGATACAGACTTGGGATAAACTATACATTTCCCAGGGGTGAGCTAGAACAAACCATTTCCATAAAATGCAGTCCCACAAAAGACCTTTCTACAAACCCTCTGGTTCACCTCTCCATTCTGAGGCAGAAGCAGTTGTATGGCTGTAATGTTGAGTTGGCACTTATCTCCTTGATCTACTCTTCAAGTGCATCAGTATGACAATTGCACAGATACCTCAGATCTTGGTGCTCCACCAAAGGCACTGTTAGAAAGTTTGTCTCATGTTAATCCTCATTGCTACAGAGCTGACCAAACCTCCTTATTCTTCCACAGCAGACAAGCAGACATGGAAAATACAGTATTCCCGTATTCTTTGTCTATTTCTAAGTTTTTGGCTGAACTTTCTCAATTTTTTAGTCTCAAGGACTTAAAAATTGCAATTCATCTGAGTTGGTTTTCATTCTAAATGTTTTCTATGGGATCCCTTTCCTACAGGTATGTCTCATAGATTACAGATGCACAAAGCCCAAAAATATTTAAGAATATGACCTGATGACTTACCAATGTTGAGTAGAGAAGTGTTTAATTGCCATCTCTTATAAGATGTAAGAGATCTTTATTTACATGTCCTTGCTTCACATTTTGATGTTTTGGCAATAGCTTGAAATAATTGACTTGTCATCTTGTGTTTGCTTGCAGACAAGCAGCCCATCAAATATCATCCCACAACTGATTTCTACATTGACACAAAATCTTATTCTTGTCCTTCACATATTCTTGTTCTCTAGCATAAGAATAAAATCACTTCTTCCTGTTATGTTTAAAACAAGTGAATTTCAGAGAAAATCCACAAAACTTTCACAATGCAGCTTCTACTAAAGACTCATGTCATTTTAATTGGAGCTTTAGACATGCAGAATCTCCTCAGTTTTTTTTTACCAAAGATGAATTTTACTTAGTGGGTCATTTCCTTAGTTACCTTAGGTATATATTTATATATTTTACCAACATTTCTATCCATGTAGCTCTATCTGTAGAGTTACTATATTTTAAAGAACTTAACCATCTCCATAAATGCCCTAATGTATGTGTAACTGCATCAATATATCTGTACTTTTTATTAATGATCTTGATCTTTGAATAGCATAAAAATAGTTTTTTACTGAAATAACTGTCATCAGATTATCAGTTTTCTAGTTAACTACACCAGCATGAGGGTAGAAAGAAATGGATCATGGTACAGACATGGTATGCTTAGGGGTGTTCTGTTCTGATCATAAGGGCATGACTTAAGATATTTCTGCCCCAGCTATTTGCTACTGCACAATTCAATGCTCCTATCTCCTGAAACCCATAGTATATCTCTGTGTCTGGTTGTACCTTGGTTCTCTCAAAATACTGCACTGAGAAAAGGCATATCAAGTAACCAGAAGTTCAACACTTTGTATGACTCCTCCATCCTCATTGGCACCTGCCACTGTTCAAACTTGAGGTGTATTTATGCTGTATAGCAGAATAAGGTGCAAGGATTCATCAGCAAGCAATGAATGCCTTGCTTCAAAATCAGAAATTCATCAGACATTCTCACAGTGATTCTGAGCTCAAGTTAGTAGGCCTGCTAAGACATGAACAAGAGATTAAGGAGAAGTCAAGCCATGATTACAGACCTCAATGAGCAATACTTTGTGGTGGGAAAGCAGCAAGAAGCTGGAAGCAATTATTTCCTAACCTGATTCAACTCTATAAAGAGCAGTTCATCTGGTCCAATTTTCTGCACCTTTTGAAAACATTATAAAACATTTTGGTGTATCTAGGAATAAAAATCTCTGTTATTTTCTCAGGACCTCATAATCTCTTTGTTATCTGCCTTAGTAATATCCTACTTATTCGATAAATTTTGAAAAAGGCAGAAGCATAATGATCTCAATCCATACCAAGAGATGGAAAAATATCTAGCAGTATTTTCCCAGGGAAACAGTACTAGATCCTGCTGTTATGAGACACAATTAAATGTAAATGTTCCTTTATGGTAAAAATACTGCTTAATTTATAAACACATAAAATAGACTTGAAAATTATGGATTTTACACATATTCATAAGAATTTAGTGCTGTTCTTATAAAAACAAGCACAACTGGTTTGTTCTGCCAAGACTTTTTTTTCTTCCCCTTTCTCCATTAATTGCAGCAAATTTCAAGGTCATATGTAAAGTTACTGCACAACAATTATGCACTAACATAGTCAATGCACATGAATGTGTACTCACTTATCTATTTCTATTTATTTGTAAAGCAGTTATACAATCTTTGCTTGAAATTAATTTTCAAACAATTGGATAGGATCCAAATTTTTTTTTTAATTATTACTTTTACTCATGTTACTTTCAAGGTTCTCTAGCCTTAAAATAGAGATTATGTCAGTGAAATGTAACTCCATGTGATTTAAAACTAACTTAAACTGTTTCAGTAAACAATATTCACTAGGTAATGAACTGGAGAAATAGTGAATTGCACCACTGAGGGTTGAAAAGCTGAGAAATAAAAATATATTTTGAATTATGTGGCTTAAAAATTGACTAGTGTATCTCAGGATACAAGTGTGGAACCATTGTCCCATATTATTTTCCTACATAAATTTTCAATTTGATGGCTGTAGGCCCGCTGATCCATGACCTAGAATAAAATTCAAATTTATTTAAGAATTTTCATAGGACATTGAATATATATATGCTCAGCAGCATGAAATGCCATCAAAAATTAGCAGCTCACATCCTAGAACAAACATATCTGGATTCTCATGACTGTTCCTAAAGTAAATGCTTCACATTACTGTTCCTAAAGGAAAAGCCTGAAGAGATTTTTGTATTGGGCATAGGGATACTGTGACAGTGGCTGTTTAGCTTCTGATTTTGAAGCATGTAACTTGAGGATAGTTGGGAAATCTTTGCAACATGTTTTACAAGGACAGAAAGTGATAGGAAAAGAGGGAATGGCTTTTACCTGAATAGGGGCAAGTTTAGATTAGATTTTAGGAAGAAATTCTTTGCTCTGAGGGTGGTAAGACACCAGAACAAGTCGCCCAGAGAAGCTGTAGATGCCCCATCCACTCACAGTGTTCAGTGCAAGGCTGGATGGAGTTCTGAGCAACCTGGTCTAGTGGAAGGTGGCCCTGCCCACGGCAGGTGAGTTGGAACCAGATGATCGTTGAGGTCCCTTCCAGCCCAAACCATTCCATGGCTCTATGACCCTAATGTGAATGACTGAGGAACTAAACGTGGTAAATAATGATGACAAGCCACACAGTGTGGTCTGAATATCTTTGTTGGGATTGTCGCTTTGAGTTCTTTTGATGCAACAAAGCTCAAAATTATATAAGGAATTACTAAAAAGCAGATACTGAAAAGTGTTACTAGCTCTATCATCATATGCACTTTGCAGTGAATAAGTGAACTAATATGTTCTGGTGTCTTGCAGAAGTAAAAAAAAAATCCCTAATTGAATCTTTGCATTTGAACAAAGGAATACAGTTGAAAAAGGGAAGACCACAAGTTTCATCTTCAGAAAGACTGGTAATCATTGATGAAGCTAGTAGGACAGTTCTGTTCACCATATTTCATCAGTAAAAAAGTGGAAAAAAAATGAGATAGGTACAAAAATGAAGCCATAATAAAGCAGAAATTGAATTACTTGCATTAAACAACCATGTGATTTATTTATTCTGTTTTATTTCATCAAATGAATAATTTTTAGAAAGAAAAGAACAAGATATTTCAGTTAAAAAATTCTTTTACATTTACAGGTGAAAGAAATGGTTCAGTCCACTATTTTTGGTTCCTGGAAATTGATTACAAGATCTTTTCCAAAAGCTATTCTTCAACCATGAACATGTCGTTGGTATCAACAAAACAGTAAGAGAAGAAATTTCTATGGTAGGTGACATATAAAGAATCAAACTAAATCACGTTTTTTTCTTTTAAGAAGCATTATCATTAAAAACTCTTAGTCATTAATCTAGGGAACATCATAATTACATTGCAATGCATTCACTTGTGCCTTATTCTGACTAATTCCAATACTGTGAGAAAACAACCACTATGAACTCCTAGGGACAATTGCTGTTAAGCATACTCCCCAAGACACTGTTCAGTGCTAGACATTTCTGGTTATTCCTGCCATCCACACCCAATGCTGTGGTCTTCAGCACCACCCACACAACCTCTGTAGGGCATTTGGAGAATGGGGTAGGGAGCTACAGCATTCCTGTGTGCATCCCCTTGACTCCCATACATTTCAAACATCACAGAAAATGCATCTCATAGCTGTTATCGATTCTCACATGAATTTAGAAGCTCATCTTTTGGAAAAGTAATTTGCAGTCAGATTTCCTCCTACTGGAGAATGTCTTTGTCCCTAGGACGTGTTATGGGCAAAGAATGAGAAGTAATTTTCTCTGGGGAGTAGGATGGTGCCAGATGTGCTTTGCTCCTGGTAACCTGCCAAGAAGGCAAGAACAAGAACAATAATGCTCCTCAGAGCCTGGACTGCATAAGAGGTGGGTAAAAGCAAAGCAAGAGGGGAGATGCTGAAACCCAGTGCTGAGAGGGAGGGTAAGAGAGCTGTGCTCAGGGCAGCTGGTTTACAGCAGGAGAGCAGTGCTGCAGGAGTGTACCAACGTATCTCCATAACAGGTCATTCTGAAGCACCAGCCAGACGGTTTGGGAGTAATCTTATCAACCACCTGCAGCTATTGTTACCAGAAACCTCAGGAATTCACCAAGGTTACTGAGAAAAATAAGACTAAAATAAGACCTCAGAGCCTGAGAGACTCACTGCCAAGAATGCTAAACCTAGAGAAAGGAAGCACAATGTGAATGATGGATGCTGACAATTAGGTGTCCTGAAGGATGCGTGCCTGCCTCATGGACAGGGCGAGCCAGCCAATGAGATGATGTGTGAACATGAACAAACAACTGAGAATCTATAACTGTAGTTCATGTAAGCAATAAATTGGGCTTCTGCTTCAATCTTATTGGTTGGTCGTACAAATGCCGCTGCCCCTGCAGCGGGTGGGGCAGTGATGATCACTCAGGTAATCTCTCTCACACTCCTTTTTCTGCAGGGAATCCTACATCCTTGCTGCGGTGCAGGATGAGCCATTCCCTCTTTCAGAACGCGGTCCCGCCCTGCCCAGGCTGGCTCAGGCACCGCGGCCAGCAGCAGGCACGGCGGGCGAGCAGTGCAAGAAGCCAGGCTGATCCAGTGCGCCTTGGTTCTGACGAAACGTCGAGGGCTCAGGTGGCAAGGGGCAGACAACAGTGGAGAATGAAGGGAGGAGCTGGCCGAGTAAGTCCAAGGGGGTTCATTGAGGGGTCAGGCAGGGCCTCCCCACCTGCCAAGGACTGCTCCGACCGAGCCACTTTTGGATTTTTGGGACCCACTCCCCCCCCCCCAACCCATTTTATGGGGGGATGGTACAGAGGGCAGTGAGGAGGGTACAACCAATTGGGTTCAACACAGAAGGGGCTAGGAAGGTGAGTGACACAAACGAGGACCACACACAAGGGAGAGGAGGAATTTTCTCCAAACCTAGCCTATCACTCGAAGCTCCTTACAGAACTTTCTAGCTCTGAGGCGGGGCTATGAGGTGACAGGCTCCAGGGATGGGGCGGGGGGGGGGGGGAAGGATTGACACCCAACAGTTACTGGGGGAGTTCTAGGGGCAACTAAAACGAAGGCAAAACGGGGCGTACAAAGAACAAACCATCTTAGAAAGAACTTAGAAAAACTTAGAAAATATGAAGAACTCATTAACACACCACTACACATCCTCACTCCCAGTCCCACAGGACTGAACAGAGACTGAGACAATATTAGCTGCTGTGAAAGCTGGGGATTATAGGATAGAGGAGTCACAAAATTAAATATAGGTAAGGAAAAGAAAAGCTAATCTAGCAAGAAAATTTACCATGTGCAAGTTGTCCAGCACTGACATGCTAACTTCCATCACCAACACCAGTTTGGTAAATATATATTAAATTATATGCATAAATTTATAAAGAGTCATTAGCTTAGCTAGCTAAATCATCCTGGGCCCACACTAGCTATATACCATGGCAAGATTGTCTGAACATGCAAAATGTCTTGTAGAATATCCATGAGGTTTCAGAAAAACCCATCCTGATAATATACAACACTTATATTTTCATTGTATGCATAAAGCTACCCAAGTGCAGAAAGAAAATCTATTTGTTACCATGGAGCTCACTCTCAGAGTTCTATGTGTGATGTGAGAACAGTACAGATCTGTGGGGTTTTTTAGAGTTACATGGATGGCCCACTGGAGAAATTGATTACACATCAGTGTCCTAAAGAAAACAAAGAACAAGAATTGCATTTTTAAGTGACTAAAATTGAACAGTACATATTTATTACAATCTTCCCATTAATATACTTTTGTTTTACAACTAACCTCTAGAGAAGCTGTAGATCTACTGCTGACTCCTCCAAGATAAATATTCCACATATAAGTGGAATATTAATGTAGATAGTATCTGGGAGATTTCAAAATAGTAGAGCCTGACAATGATTTACTCAGTATTGATATTTTAATTATTTCCACATTTTAAATTAAGAGTACTTGAAGTTAGTATTTTCAATTATCCAATAAAAGTGAAATAAACTACATATTTTTCATCTTTTCATCATTAATTTTGGTATAGGAGTTACTTGAACTGAAATATACTTTTCCAGGCTGTTACTAAGATTGGTGTTAATATAATTCTTCTTAATCCTAATATAAAATCTAGTGGGAGAGATTGCAATTTAGCATAATACATTTCCTGTCATCTGAGCATATTTTCTCATTTTTTGTAACACTTTCCAGTTTCTTTTCATACATTAATTTCCATTCTCTTTTTCTCTAATGAGAAAACATGACATTCGCATACTGGGAGTAAAGAATTTTTTTTAGTCAATCCATTTTGAAAAACTGGGATTTAGGCCTATTAAATTATGCTCACCCATTCTGTGGCCCAACACAGGACCCTGGGTTATGCCAACACAGCCCTTTGTAGATCCATTTTGCAGCCCAGAGTGAAGAACTGATTTGGCTATAAAAAAATGAGAAAGTGCTATTCTTTCACTGACAGATGACTGTAATTCATACCTGTTTCCCACTGCAGCACCTCATGGTGGGGTACTGGAGACAGTGTAAGGAAAAGATGGGAATGAGCAGTGATTCTGGAGGCCAGTATCTCTGGCTTACAATGTGTAAAATAATGGCAGCAACACTTCAACAAACCCCTCTAAAGAAATAAAACTGTACTTCAGTTCTTTGCTCTCATCTGCATGTTATTTGGTCCTGAATGTAGTGTCATACATTTTTACTGATGATCTGTAGTTTTAATGTGCATTTATCTTTCCACTGTGGCTGGTAAAAAGAGACTCTGTCTTCACATTGTCTTCCTCTTCCTGTTCTAGTCTCCTTCCTCTTCACACTGGGCCAGCTAGTTTGAATTGCATTTGTATTTGCATCTATGAAGGCATGCAGTAAACCAGCTCAAGCACTGGTCTTCTGAAAAATAAGCAAGTATCCTGTTGTATTAGTATTAAATATGTAGTCAGAGAGTGAAAATAAATAGTTTGGGGCATAAAAGAGGTAAGAGTAGCCATCTGTTTTCAGTGACCATGCTAATTTACAATCATATCAAAGTACAGCCTCAGAAACTAATTACAGGCAGCAACTTTCTCTTTCATCTCTGTATAAGAAAACTTTTTTTTTCCACACTGTGTTAGTACATCTTTACACCTCAAGGAGTGTTTTGCAATGCTTGATGAACATAGCTTGATTTTGCATTTGTCAGCTTTTTTCACGTGCTTACAGGAAGGTGAAAACTATAATGAGCAGGAAAAAGGTGGCTGTGAAATATCCTGAAGGTAAACAGAAAGGATCTCTTATGGCTCATCTGGCTCACTTCTGGCCTCCAGAAGAATCTGTTGTTTGGAAGAGACAGTATTTACTTCCAAATAAGTACACCTCTACTATTCAATGTATGACACCTGGTGCATTCCTGTGGAGTTTTTAAGGCTGCACAAGACATTATTCATTGCTAGCAGAATAAATTGCATGGAAGAGGTCAGTCACACAACTTTATTGCAACTCTAAATTAGGTCTAGAGGTTTTGTTTTGGTTTTTTTGGGTTTGTGGTTGTTGTTGTTGGGTTTTGTTTTGTTGTTTTGTTTGTTTGTTTGTTTTGTGGGTTTTTTGGGGTGGTGGTGTTGTTTGTTTTTTGTTTTTTTGGGTTTTTTGTCAGTGTTTCTCTGTTCTTGTGCACACAAACATCAGGAGCTTTACACTGAAGATTAGTACAGGTTTTACAGCTCATCTCTCCCATTCCACCTTCCAGAATTTAGTTATAAGACATTTAGTTACAACTCTTTTCAAAGCAATTTTCTTCTTTGCAAAATTTCCTTCTTTGAAAAATTCACATTTTGTTAAAATTCTTCAATTCTTACTGGAAAAAGGAAAAAAAGAACACCAACAAAAAATCAATCCATGTGAAACCATCTTCCTCTACTGAAATGGCATGTCTTTGTTAAATTTTAGTACCCTTGTAAACCATTAGGTCATCCTTTGGTAGTTTTTGATATCCCCTTATGGCCTTTGAGGACTAGGCACATAAACCCTCATATTTTAAGCCTCCATTCTCTTTCAGCAAAATTACATCTTCTACAGTGCCAAATTAGTGCTCCCTGAGAACCATTCTCTTTGCTTGCTGCCTAGCAAAATAAAGTCCCTTATCCTGATTGGTGTCTAGGGATGCTACTCTTGTGCAAAATATAATTAACAATATTATTAATGCTCAATTATGTCAACATCCCCATACCTGTTAGAGAAGGTTTGTTTGTCTAGAGCTTTTGTAAACACAATTAAATATTACAGTTAATTAAGGTACTGAAATCACCTAATAACCAATTGTATGTTTAGCTAGGGACTTTCAGCAAGAAAGGACACCAAACTAGAAATGCAAAATCAAAATCACAAATATTGTGATAAACTGATCATCACTAAAAACTACTAAGAATGTTATATTCCACTGCTTTCATCAGTTTCATCCAATAATTGCTGTAGAAATTTCAGCAGGGTATTCTGTAAGCTTCTTAAAGAATTCAGAGTGGCAAAATTTGTCCCTGTGACCTGATGAAATGTTATCAAAAGAAGAAGTAACTGCCTAACAAATCCCCAAGGATGGAGACTGTTCTACCTCTCTGGCAACCTGTTCCACCAATTTCCCTCATAGGGAAAAACCTAATTTCCAGATGGAGCCTCCCCTGCCTGTCTACCACATCTCTTCCTCCAACCAGCAATGCTGTGAAGAGCTTGACTGCATCCTCTTCATGGCTTCCCTCTAGGTACTGACCAGCTGGTTTTAGGTTCCCCCCAGCCACCCCTTTCCTCCCTGAACAAGCCCATTTCCCTCACTGCCTCTTCAGATGGCAAGTGCTCCAGCCCTGACAGCTTGGTGGGCCTCTGATAACCATGCTCCAGTTCATTGATATCTTTCTTGTATTTGGGGTACCCAATCCTGGATGCAGCATTCTAGATCTAAACAGTGACAACTAGAAGGGAACACAGCCTAGGGTGCTGTTGCCTTTCTTTGTTGCACACAGGCTCCTGTTCAGCTTGCTGCCTCTCAGCTCTTTTTCTGCAGAACTGCTCCCTGGTCAGGCTTCCCACAGTCCCCAGTCTTTGTTGATGCCAGGAACTCCTCTCTTCCAGGTGTAAGAGACCTGTCACTGTTAACTTTCAAAATATTCACTGCTGGCCCCCAGCCTGTCCAGGTTGTTCTGAAGGGAACCTGGTCACTGAGCATACTGGTAGATCCTTATGTTTCATATCATCTGCAAACCTGATGAGGGCACATTTCATAATCTCCTCCCAGCCATTGCTACTTATTTAATGGGATGTGTATCAGAAAGATCCCTGCACTATTCTCACAATAACTTGTCTTTTCCTTATCAGGTAGAGAAAGTCCACCCCACTAAGCACCAGTCTCAGAACCTGATCATACAATTTGTCTTTTTACAATTTAGTTGCCCTCCCATCCACTCTGTAATATCCCTACTTGGATATGAGAATCTTTTGGCTGACAATGTTGAAAACTCTGATGAAGAAAATCACATATTCTACTGTTCTGTAATCTTAAAATCCAAGTATTTTGTCATACAAAGCAGTTAGGCCAGTCAGGGCTGATTTACAAATCATTAATCTCTCCTGACCATGCCCAACCATTTAAGACACCTCAGATTTTTGTAACAAAAAAATAATTTTCTTGTTAACCACCCATTTTGTCTGGTGTTGTGTTTACCCATCCAGTGCTTCTTGGACTTGTAATATTGTCAGCATTCCTCCAGCAGACTGGGGAAGGGCTGGAGGGAATGTGAATGGTGTAGTATTTCAGCAGCACGTTGATTCTTTTGTTAGTAGGACAATGATATTCATGGGAGTACGAGAGTCCACATGGAAAGATAGCTTTTGTTTTCTTTTTACAGCTTGCTTCCTTCTTAGTCTTTGCTATCGACTATGAAAATTGCACAATATCGTTCTCCACCCCCAAATGGCATGAAGGTTTTTGTTTTCTACACATGATGTATGTTTGTCAGGTCCATTCTACACACAGTATTTCCAGAGGTTAGGCTCAAACAGCTCAGACAATAAACACTTTACCACTAGCCAGTTACTGAAACAGGGCAATGTATGACCCTGCACTGTCAATACAAGGACTTTTATTAGAAATGGAACAAAAATCACATTACTTGGCTCCCAGACACGAGATAAACAGTAGAAGAGCAGCAGTGATGTTCAGTGAGGAGCACTTGGAGCACATCCCGTGGGGTGCCAGGGCTCTAGAGTCACCAGCAGGAATGTGCTCTGCGCCGTGCTGCAGGCTGATCACACTCCTGGCCTCTCACTTCATTTGTCTTCACTAGAAACAAAGTAGGAGAGAAAAAATAATCACTTCCCACGTCTTCCAGTAACAAAAATGCTTGGAAGCTTCGTAACAATGTCAGAAGTCAGAATCAATACCCTTCAGAGGAATTTTGTGCTGTCCTCATGAAAAAATATAGTGTTGTCCCAGGACAGGTTCTCTCACTTTGTGTGCAAGAGGCTAATCCACATACAGAGTCGAGGCATTTGATTTTTTCTTGGGTTATGTAATCAAAAAAAAAATGTGTATTCTATTTCATCTGTTGAAACCAGCTGGGGAGATGTTTGGGTTTTTTTCCTTTATTTCTTGTAACTCCAAGGGGAGGGGGCAGATGCCTTCTGATAATAGGCCTGCTGTTAAAACCAGGTGGGGCAGTGTTTCTTATCTCTTCCACCACTGTCCAACCTCTGAGGGGAATATCTTCTGTTAATGGGCCATTAAGGCTCACCAGTGACATGACACATTACACCATCCCATTGTGAGATGCTCTACCCAGGGTGAGGGGAGCCAGCTGTTCCTACCAAGATAAAAACTGAGATGTGGGAACACCAAGCATCCTCTTTTCCACTGGATTCTCAGAGGAAGACTGGACTCATCTCACTGCCACTTCAGGATCATCTCTACTCCAGCAGAACCACATCTGTCACTCCAGGACTTATTTGGACTGCTTCCAACACCCTGACAACAGAGTGTCAGGTTGTATTCTGACTCTGTCAGGGTTTTCTAGGACTTTCGTTTGTTCGTTAACTTGTTTGGGTTTTTTATTACTGCATTTGCATTTTTTAATATTCCTAGTAAAGAACTGTTACCTCTATTCCTATATTTTTGCCCGAAAGCTCCTAATTGCAAAATCGTAATAATTTGGAGGGAGGGGGTTTTACATTCTCCATTCTAAGGGAAACTCCAATTTTCTCTGGCAGATACCTGTTTTTCTAAACCAAGACAGATTTATATATAGTTCTGCACAGAAAAGGGATCTGGATGGCAATTTCACAAAGCTAGCACATTGACTATAAAAATTGTACAGTGTTATACATTTTAGCAAACAAAGCCGATATTCATTGGCTACAAATCACATTGTTCTCTTATTAAACAGTATTCTATCTTCTACTGGTTAAATTATTCTCTTAGTTCTCCTGCTAATTAGTCCACATACTAAATCCTCTTTTCAGCTGGTGTCTTCCTTGAGACAGTGATTCTGATCCCTTTGCCTAGTTGGATGACATGGCTTTGTTTTATTCCTCATAATCTGGCATTATCTTTGTTGTTTCCCCAAGTGTCCTTGTTTCACTGGTTCAGTTATGTTTGGGTTCAGCTGATGCATTGAAAGAAGCTTCCTTCTTCTATTCTTTTCTCTATAGCTGCTGCATTACTGAGACATGTTAAATGTAATTTATTTCTTTGGGAGCCGCACATCAGTATTAGAGTATGTCAAATTAAGTGTGCTGAAATCAACTGTCACAGACAGCTAAGGCTGTAGTTAATGTCTTCATTGCCTAATAAAAGACAAATCAGGAGTCAGTGTGAATAAAAGCTTAAGAACCCTGTTTACCTCTTCATCAAAAGTGTCGGGATTTGTACAAACATACAACTGTAAGTAATATTTAGCCAATGCACGTGCTACCACTACCACAGTGTTTACACACACTGGCTTCAAATGCATCCTTAGGCACCGAAACAGAGAGAAGGCTAGAGAGGCTGTTGGCATCTTGAAGCTAAAGACTGAATATCTGGCCAACAGTCTAGACCAGCTCAATACTTGGAATGCCTGACTGGGACCATGGGTACCTGTGGAAAATTTCTACTGAGTTCTGACAACACAGACATCTTAGAGGAAGAAACTCTGACTCATTAGCATCAAATTGTCATAGGCAGAAAGCTCTCCTTGTGTCAAAGGAAAGATGTTTGAGGCACCCTAGTTAAAAGAAAGTCTGGTGAGAATAGAAAAAAGTCTCAAATTCTTGTTATGTTTAGTTCTTAAATTCTTTCCAAGAATAGAATGACTACTATGACATATTGTCATGTATGCCTGCCTGCAAGAGGAGAGAGAGGGAATGTCAGAGCAAGAAAAGTGCCCTCCTCAGGGAGCCCCCAGCCTCTGAAAATATTCTGGAGAAGGACTAGTGACAGACTGAGGTTAACTGCTTTGAGGGGGCTCGGGGGATACACCTACTGTCTCCAGGCCTTTTCCTGATGAAGATGCCAACAATTATCCCAAATACAATAATGACTTTGCAATATGGATAAGTATCTTCTAGCTTCATGACTACAGTTTACACACTTCTTGGCATTGAAAAGGTCATATAAATACATATGGAAGCAAAATAGGCGTTTTTAAGGGGCATTTTCAACTACCCTTGGATATGTGTAGAACCTAGCACTGCCATTTGGCAAATGACACATAAAAATTTATATTAGTCAAAAAATACATACTCTTGAACAAGAGGGATGTTAAGAGTTCATTAATTCAAGATTAGATTTAGTATTCAAGAAGTGATATTAATTTGCTGTAGGAACACGTTGATGATCATTTTCATGAAAGGCTCTTGGACATCCCTTACCAGCCTGAATAAACTGAAATAGTCACTGTTATTAAAGTAAGTTAATTTAGCTAGTGTGTGAGCGAATTTTCACACTGATACATGAAAAGCATTGAGCAGAATATTCCTTCCTAAAATAAAACTGATTTTCCTGACAGATGTCTGTGTTTCACAACAGTAGCCATGATGCAACTATGGAAACTTACTGAAAAAAGCATTGAAGAAAATGTTCACTATAAATTGGATACAGTAAGTCAGATAACGTATTTTGATTAGTAATTTCCTCCCATATTTGATACTATCCTTGACAAACAGGGGACAACGTAAAGAGGAAGGAAACAAGTCTACATGTCTATATGTCTAAACATGAAATTTATTATTGTAACCAGAAGGTTTAAGTTATGCATTTGGGCAAAGCCTTTTAGCATAGA
Source organism: Prinia subflava (assembly GCF_021018805.1). Lineage (NCBI taxonomy): Eukaryota > Metazoa > Chordata > Aves > Passeriformes > Cisticolidae > Prinia > Prinia subflava. The sequence goes on from NC_086247.1 coordinate 17,407,867, forward strand.
TAAAGAAACAAATGTATGTATTGCTTAAGAGCAACGTATAGTTCTTATAGCTGCATTGTAAGTAAAGATACACCTATCAGAGTGAAACTGTGATTCTGGGTCATATAGAAGCCTCATTTTTCATTTATTTATATGATGCAAACCACAGTGATTACAAGTCTAAGCTTTCTTGAAAAGCAAGAGCAAAATAAGTCCTGTTCTTCAGGAATTCACATGTCTACTGGCACAAAAACCTTCCACATGATGAAATCTGGAGTGTAATGAATGTGAAGAATAGATGAAAGATGAAATGCATATGATAACTGTAACTGTAACTTTGCTAAAGCTGTCTGGAACTGCACATTTGAAGACCATTGTTTTCAAAAGCTTTTAAACTAAATCCACATTTAGCACTTAATCCTCCCATTTTGCTTAGCTGTGGAAAGTAAGGCACCTAAATAATTACCACTTTTAAACTCCCTCTAAAGACAAACAGAGGTAAATGCTTGTAGATTACCTTGTTTTGAGGACTGTTTAAGCTAGGTGGTTATCATTGGTCTCCACAGACTATGAGGGCAGTCTGCTAATAGTAGTGTAATGGTTTTGGTTTGCCAATCAAATTTTTTGATTTTTTTTTTAATTATTGTTTTGGGGTTTATTATTATTATTATTATTATTATTATTATTATTATTATTATTATTATTATTATATCTTTAGCAGCTGCGATTGCACAAGCAGAACCCTTTGCAGAGATTTTGATTTACGTGCACTCTTTCAGGTAAAAACATATTTAGGATACCTGTAAGGTATCCCTGAAGATATCTGAATGCTGCTTTTAAGACATATGGGGAATTCTTCCTAGATCTTAAATTGAAGGCTTTGGATGCTTGAGTGAACCGTGGGTGTCTGAAGTTTCACATTTGCTGTCCCTTCCTGAGATTTGCTTTGAAAAGTATTTACCCAATGCTGCTCTTCCTTACCCCGAAGAAACACCATAGGCAGAGGGCATCCTGATTAACTGTATCCTCACATTCAATCCGGTGAAAGAATGTCCCTCTTCAGGTGATTTCAGTTACTACACAGAAACTTGTTAAATTAGGCGAGAACACTTCTTTCAACTTCACTCAGATCCACTGACAGCTCAGACAGATTAAATGCTAAACCAAAGATGAAACATTTAATCAATCACAAAGTAGATTTCTGCGAAGCAGCGAGAAGGTAGGAGAGGTGACTACATTCTGTAACTATGATGCATTTGTGTGTTTTTAAAACACCCTTCAGCCAACGATTTTACAGAACTTCCTGGCAACTTTCAGAAAGCTTTAAGAATACAAAATAAGCAGTGAAGTCAAAGAAAAATAATCCTTTTGTTTGCTCTTCATCCTCTAATATAATACTTGTTATTTTGTAACCCAGACACATCAGAGACAGAGCTAATAAATTATTTGGTAGAAATGAAATTCAGTTTTAACTGAAATAAGGCAAAAATCTTCAGGAAAGAATAATCTTCTTGGAATATATGTCACAGACTGCAGCTAGCAAAATAAAATTAATGTCAGTGTCACTGGTGAAAGAACAACAATTGAATTTCTTAAGAAGTTAATAAAAAATGAGATCTCACCAACCTACATTCTGTTTAGATTTGGATTTATATATGCAAAATCCACTTATTATTTGAAGCAGCAGACTAGTCTGCCTACTTGCCAGGGCAAATTTTTCTTTACATACTTACCTTACTAAGCCTTCTTTTTACCTTGAAATCCCTTGAGACTATCTGCATGCACCACCCAGTGTTCATAGAGACACCTTCTCTGCTAAGATAAGAACATTCATCACTACCCAGACTTGGGCTGAAAAGTGCAGAAGCTTCATTTACATTCCTGGAAATACCCAAAAGTTTAGATCTGTCACAACTACTGCTAATTTCATTTAATGTAGGGGTGATATTTTCCTTTGATTTAATCATTTCTGGTTAGGAAATTTATTCACAAGAAAATTCATTTAGTCCGTTTTTAGTGGACAAGTACTCAAAAGACACAGGTCAGCTGGAAGCTGACTTGAGCTTACCATAAATCATTGTTCAATCCTGACTTAGTTATTACTTTTCATGGGGACAAAATATGAGCTGGGCAGCCTGACCACCTGAACCTGAAGAATTTCATTAGTTTGTAGACTATCGTGCAAAAATCAGAAAGCTATATCATGCCTTTTCCATTCTAAGGAGAAAATTAACTATACTGTATCTCAAATGGTTGGAGACATTTGACACTAAGTACTGGTTCCCTATACTCTCAACAGATGTAACAGAAACATGTTTTAAGTAGACTGGATCATTTTGTGGAGACAATCACATTTCTCTGTAGTCAATGAATAGAGAGAAATGAAGAGAAAAAACATGCAAACACCTAAATTAATCTCATAATCCCTTCAGTCCATTCGTCCAGATATCTTCACTTTAAGACAATCATAGAATCATACTGTCATAGACTGGTTTGGGTCAGAAGGAACCTTTAATGTCATCTAGCCCACCCCCCCTGCGCTTAGCAGGGACATTTTTAACTAGATCATATTACTCAGAGTCCTGTTCAATCTAACCTTGAATATTTCCACAGATGGGGCATCCACAACCCCTCTGGGCAACCTGCTTCTGTATTTCACTACACTGCATGTAAAAAATTTCTTCTTTATATCTAAATCCACCCCCTTGTAGCTCAAAGCCATTAGCCCTTGTCCTATCACCACAGAGTCTGCTAAAAACTTTGTCTCACAGCTTTCTTATAAGCCCCCTTCAATTACTGAAAGGCTCCTTTAGGGTCTCCCTGGAGACTCCTCCAGGCTGAACAATGCCAGCTCCCAGCATTTCCTCACAGGAGAGGTGCTCCAGCCCTTGGACATCTTCATGGCCCTCTAGAATTACTCCAACAGGCCCATGTCATTCCTTTGCTGAGGACACCAGAGCTGGACACAGTACCCCAGGTAGAGTCTCACAAGAGAGACGTAGAGCTGGTCCAGACATAGAGCTGGCCCAGACGTAGAGCTGACCAGCTGGTCACACTTCTTTTGATGCAACCCAGGGCACATTAGGCTTTCTTAGCTGCAAGCACATATTGCTATCTCTTGTCCAGCTTTTGATCTGCCAGCAGCCCCAAGTCCTTCTTGGCAGGGCTGCTCTCAATTACTTAATCCCCCAGCCTGTACTGATGCCTGGAATTGAATGCTCTGTGCTATCATGACAGTACATGTCCAGTTTTGTCAGTCACATTCATTCAAATTCCAAAAGCAGCAATATGATTTTTGTTTTCTGTAGGGGAAGATGGAAATATAATCCATACTACTCTGTAGCTTTTTAAATCCCCTTTTGCTAAGTGACCAGCTTCCTACATAGTAATCATTCAAAATGTGCCAATTATCCTGATCAGCAGGAAGCCATCCTCATCACATTATATGGACACAGAGAGGTTGTGCCTGTAAGCTCACTTGAGGAGGAAGCATGGGAAACTGGAGAGGAGGAGGGATAAAAGCAGTGGCTTACACGTAAGCAAACTGTGGTAGCACCTTTTCTCTCTGTCCTGTGATGAGTTGAGGGACAACTGCTACTGAACTTCAACCTAGACCAGCCAGGTCAGGGCTGGAGGATGGACAAACAGGGCCCAGGCCCTGGGCAGGGGCTCTGGCCAGACATGATGGGGACAGACTGCTTTGGTGTTTGAGAGACCCATGGATGTGTGTATTATGGTGGAGAAAGAGGGTGCAGTTCAGCAGGGATGATGTCTGCCTGGAAACCCCTGCTTTGGTCTCAAGAGAAGGATAAGGACTTCCTGACAGTGGTGGTGATGTCTGTGTGAGTGCTGTTGGTGCTTGTGCCAGGAACAGCACTGCTTTCTGTACTGATCTCTGCAGCCAGATGTGAGTGATATGTGTGTGTATCTGCACAGGACAGGAGAATTCCCCTGAGACTAAACATTCACTAGATGAACTAGAACATTCACTGGCTTCTTTTATCATCTCCTCTGGGCTGTGGCTCCACTAATGGGATTACTGCAATTTCCTTGATGGTAACTGAAGATCTCTTTAAGAACACTGGCAGTCCACCCTCGGGTTCTTATCCCCAAGATTTGGTGGTAAAGTGTCTTTTGCCCTCCGAAACACCTCACTCCAGAAGCCGAAGAAGAGTCAGGAGTCGCCATCTCAGGTTTTCCAAGGTTGTTTATTCTTTCTTATCTCACAGCTCTTTCTGTGCTCTGCCAAGGCTCCTGCTGTGGCAGAGAACTCGTGGGGACTCTCCCCTGGCCAGGCGGTCTCAGCCCTTTTGTACCATTCCTCTGACCCAACCATGGTCCATAATGTATTCTCTATTTCCAACTAATTGCCAATACCTATCACCTATGCTAACCATGTCACCTCTACTCTAAACCAACCCCTTGTGACCCAACACTGCAGAAGGTGGAGGGCAAGAACAAGAAGGAAGAAGAACAGGTCCAAGCCCTGATTCCTCCATCTTGGCTCTTCAGCCTCCATTCTAAAAAACCCCAAATTCTACTTTTTCACTCTGTGATAAACTACTATTCATTTCACATTCTTGAGACTTGTAATTCCTCTTGGACTCTGTGCCAAGGTTTCCATCCCCCCTGTACAGATTCCAAACACCCCTGTACAGGTTCCAAACCTCCTGCTCAGGTCCCAGACCCCTCTACCGGGGTCCCAGACACTCTAGGGTGACCAGAGGGATGCCCTGGACTCCAACAGTCCACCACTTTAAAATGTTTATTGTAAATATATTACACTGACATATATCAAGATTTCCACCTGGACACAGAGAAAATTACATCTTGCTTAAGTTTCATTTTATTAGGTCACCTCATGAGTTTTAACCTCATTAATACTTTTAAATCAATGGGAAGATTGACTAGAACAGTGCTTGTCTGTGAAGAATCAGTTACTTAAATTACTGAAAGATATAATTTGTCTTATAAGCTCTGACCACATTTCACATTCTCAGTGGAATGTGGTTTTGACAAAGAGCTGCAGAAAGGGTGCATGATGTGAATCTGTACTTCCATCAGACCATTGTAGTCGTCTGGAAACCTATTTGAATTAATTGTCTTGGTTTGTTGGTTTTATTTTAATGTATCATGCATGCCATGCATTAAATATCTGGCATGTTTTAACTAACATGATTTTTAAGTTACTCACTCTTCCATGATTTGACTAAGATCATTCAGAATTATTGTCTTGGGGGGGTCTTTTTATAATGCATATGTGTTTTTAGCAAAGATGGAATTTTTAAAAATCCTTAAAACTGAATGTACTTGAATTATGAGTTTTTCACCAGTTTTGAAAAAGGTCAGCTTCATTGTGCCCATACAAAGGAATATCACAAGAATTTTCAATCTAATCACATGGAAATTGCAGCTTCTGTTAGGCCTACACACATGAATCAGGAAGAGATCTACACAAATGCAGCTTTTCCAACCACTATTTGAAACCGCCCAAAAACAGGCCTGAGTGGAGATGACAGAATCTTGAAATTATGAGTGTTAAAGGGGACCATAAAAACCATCCTGTTCCAAACACCTGCCCATGAGCTGGGATGCCTTTCACTAGACCAGGTTGCTCAAAGTCCCATCCAGCCTAGCCTTGAATCCTTCCAGGGATGGAACATCCACAGCTTCCCTGAATAACCTGTTCCAGTGCCTCACCACCCTCAAGAATTTAATAGCTCATCTAAATGGACCCTCTTTCAGTTTAAAGCCATTGCCCTTGTCCTGTCACTACAGGCCCTTGGGAAAAGATTTCCAGCTTTCTTATAGCCCCACTTCAGGCACTGAAAGACTGCTTCAAGGCATCCCTGGCACCTGTTCTTCATCCGGCTCCCTCATCCTGTCTTCATAGGAGAGTTGCTCCAGCCCTTTGACCATCTTCGTGGCCCTCCTCCAGACATGCTCCAAACGGTCCACATGAGCAAAAGGAATAAATGACTAAACAATTAATTTCCATTTTCATCATTGTCCTTAGCACCTAACATCTGGAAACCTAGAAAGAAAACAGTAAATCCTATCAAGACCCTATTACATGTTATGATCTAGAAACTCCTGCTGCGTGCTGTAAACAGAATGCATATAAATGGAGCTACTTAAAACTGAAATCTCAGGTGCTCTGTGTGCTCTTGTGTATGAATTTTACCCAAAGCCATATATATCTCTTAAGGAGAATTAAAGTGCTGCTAATAAAACCTCAGTAGTACAAAATCTGTGAAGACTAAGGCTAAGGTAGGTATGCATAAACTCCCTTAGTCTGAGATTGTTTAGCACTGTCAGTGACATAGGCATGCCAGTAATAAGCATGAGGAAATTTGAAGACTTTTCATACTGATAAACAAAAGACTGTTGGCAAGAAATTTTGTCAACAAAGTCCTAGAAATAGAGGAAAGTAGACATTAAATGGTAAGATAACCAAATTAGTTTGAAAGCACACACTGAAAAGGAAGGAAATCAGCCAATTTGTGCATGGAGAAGCTCACAGCTGAGGAAAAAATCTCAGAGAAACAACACACAAAGCTCTCTGAAGTTTCCTCAATGTGTATTGTCAATCCCTTAATTATTGATAGAGCTTGGTCATGCATTAAGAAAATATGCTACTGTCCATAAGTATGATTTTAATAACAGTAGATTTGGTTATGACTACAAAAATTTTATTAGATAACAAAAGAAAATTATTTTCTAACATTGTAATTTGAAATTAATCTAGATAGGTGTCTGAAAATTCAGATAAGGACTAATAGCATATTCAGAAATACTTAACACTAACATCCACTGATTCCAAAAATCTATTTATGTTATTATTGCAGAGATTTTGCCATTCCAAGATGTAAAGAGGACAGACAGATGCTGTTGTTCTAGTAACAGAGAAATAGTTTATAAAAGAATAGAGTCAAAGTAGACAAATGAATTTGTCATATTGGCTCATAACACAAAATATCTGTCAATACAGTATATCACTACACTACCACTGCCTGACCAAGACAACATCAGATGCATTGCTCTGACATGCTGAGATAGGTCTAAAAAGTTGCAAACCTAGGAGGTAGGATATGTGGAATTGCTCATATATAATTATGAGACATAACTGCACAGACAGTTCTGAGACTGTACTTTTGTCCACTGTAAATATAGCAGCTAGGTTGAGAAGGCAGCCAAAGACAAGCAGTATCATTCCCCACAAGTTCTAAAGAAAATCAATTCATGCCACATGTAACCATGCAGTTAAAACTGTCTGAGTATCAACCACAGAAGGTAGTAAACACGACAAAAAAAATTTAAAATTACTCTGGTAACCCCAGTGAATTAAATCTGAAATTGTACCAAGAAATTATTAGAAAGTAGAATAAACCATAGAATTAAGAAGTTGATACTTGGATAAAAATATCTTGTGGAAGAATCAACATAGCTTTGTAAAAAGAGGCCATACCTCACAAATAAATGGTAGAAAATCCAACTGGTCTAATCCTCCAGGATCTTCAGAAAGCACTCACCAGGGTTGTCCACCAAATCCAGTTACAGGCAGTAAGCTGTTGTGAAGAGGGAAGTCCCCACAGGGGTAATGATCGCCTTTAAAAGTATAAAACAAAAGTAAAGCAAAAGTAAGAATGATTTTTTTTTCCTCAGTGGAAGGAGGAAAACAACAAGATCCTCTAGAAGTCTGTATGAAGCTTTGTACTTCAACATGCTCAACAATGATCTGGAAAATGAAAATGCTTAAGTGATTTGGTTTTCTAGTGCCTCTGACTGCAGGGCTCTAACTACAACAGTCTAGTGAGTGGGGTTGGGGATATAGCAAAAGAAACTTGTGAAAGTGAGCAATAACAAATGATAATCAGTCTAGATAAAATAAACTCATGCACAAAGTGAAAATCAATCTTACCTTTATATTTTTATTACTAGATTCAGAATTACCTATCACTACTCGAAACAAAGATCCTGGTGTTTTCTTCCAAAAACCCAGTCTCAGCATAATAGATAGATAGATAGATAGATAGATAGATAGATAGATAGATAGATAGATAGATAGATAGATAGATAACAGCTCGTTATAAATCCAAGATGCATGCACAGCATGAATATATTATGCTGCTTTGGTGCGTCTCCACTCTTCTATTCATAATGGGTAGAACATAGTTAGAGAAGGTTTAAAAGGACATTGAAGGATGGAGAATGAGATGTTCAACTGCTGCTGCAGGTGGTTTAATCCAAAAAAGCTATCTCTAGGTTTCTTTTCAAAGAATTTTGTTTTATAGAGATGCATATGTTCTACATATGCCTAAGTTTTATCCTGGCATGCTGAGTACCAACAGATCTGCTCTTGGTCCATCCAGAGCTGCTGCATGAACCAAGGCAAGGTATGAGGGGTCCTGAGCTCCACATGAGTTGCAGTCAAGGCTTCTGCAGACTTTGCATGTTAGGAAGGATAAAATAGGAAATCCTTATAAATATGATTGCTTGGCAAAAGTTTTTAAGAATGTGAAACCTATAATCGAAGTAGAAATGAAGGCAAACTTTGAGATGTAAGATGCCAAGCTGTTAGTTACTGAACAACTGGAAACAATGGTTTAGCCGGCTGAAGGAGAATCTCTCTTGATTGAACAATACCCTTAGCAAATAAAGGGATGCCAAGGGTCCAGAGGTTGGGGAGACCCTGCCGGCGTGGCAGGGAAGAGAAAAGGGGTCTAGAAAGTAGCTTTTAGGGTTTAAAATGTAACATGATATAGTAATGTAGTACTTCTAATAGGCTGTATGTAGATTCTATAGGATTTGTGTCTTTTACTGGTTGGATGATTATAAATTAGCATATTCAAGACAAAAAGAGATGTAATGTAACAAGAACTTAGGGATCATCGTCATCATCTTCATCTTCTTCATCTTCCTCCTCCTCTCTCCCTCTCTCTCTCTACCTCTCTCTCTCAGGCACGCTTCTAGCTGTGGCTGGCAGCTTTAAGCAGAGCTCTTGTACTCACGACCCCATGCAATAAACCACATGTTTGAAGAGCTGCCCAGACTCCAGAGATACCTCGTGACCGTCCTCGAATCTCCTACATTTGCACAAGTGCTATATGTTGTGGGCACTCAGAATATGCACCAGGCTGAGATCCTGAATCACCGGAGCAGGTGTAGCTTCCATTAACTCTCACTATGGACTCCTTCTTCTACAGGCCACGAAGAGATTTAAGTGTTCATCAGTAATCTCTCAGAGGAATGAGTATGTGTGGGTCACTCCCAATGAAGTTACGCCATTCTATCAAATTAGCTAAATATAAAAAAGAATAATTTTAATATAGTACCAAATACTACCTAAAGATACCAGCTCAGTGCAAAGCTACCAGCTCAGCACCACAGCTTCTAAACTTTCCTGTGTGTCTTTTGATAGTGGGAATAAGTGTCTAAAGTACTCAAAAAGTTCTTTGCAAATTGCATAATGTAACAGCAGATGGCACTGTCACATCAAAACATGTACAATCATTTCCTCTTCAAGCTGAATCAGATTTTACTCCTAGATAATGGCACTGAAGAGCGAGTGACAAGCAAATTTGCACATTAGAATTAAATATAATTTCCTAATTATTCTTCTTCATTTCTGATCAACCATTTGAGTCTTGCAATGTTTTAATCCTTGATTTGAGCTTACAAAATTTGCCAATTACACTTGCAAGGATCCTCTTTGTTCTGTTTAGCCATCTTTGCAGTTCTACATTCCCAGAAGTAATAAGCTGAAGCATACATAACTGTTTCTTCCAAAACTGCCTAGCTAATACGAAGACATTCAGACAAGACTGAAATTTCCTCTCTTTTCACGTGCAGTGCAATGTATGAAAGCTGTAATGACAAAGAAAAATCAACTCTGACTGTTTCTTGAAAGCAAAAGCTTTTTACTGAAAGATTTACCAAATGGCTGGAAGTACTCAAACACTTCAAAAAAGAGGAGCAGAAGCAGTCTGGATATTCTGAAACACCAATATCTACAGACATAACAGTTCTATGTAGAAGTATCATCTGTAACCATCTCTGGAAAAGGCCCCAAATCACATGTTTCATGTTTGATATCTACAAGATATATTTTACTTTGTATTACAATTTAAAAATGAGATTATTGATTAATATAATGGAAATTGTGGATCCAAGATAGAAAACAGAAAAATAATGTCAGATTTTAAAAAGAACCATACTACTTGAAGTAGGGATTTGTAATACATGGTTAATTATCCACAATAGAGTTACAGAGCATTTCATCCCACAGGAAAATTTCATATACAAACATTATTTTTGGTCTTCACTGAAAAATATAGATTATTTCTAAAAAAAATCAAAATTTTAAACACTGCAGGTATCTTATACAAATATTTTAATCTGCTCATATTAGAACATATTTGAGATGTAACTGAAAAGCCAATTTTGTTTCTTTTTTGTATAATATCTTACAGTTTTATCACAGGCATCTCATTACAAAAGAGAAGGCCAGATCCAGCCCAGCCTCGATCTGGACCCTGTGCAGCAGCACAGGCTTTGTGTCTCAGGATACCAAAATAGGGGGCCAGTGCACAACACTGAGGGGAAGGTAGGGACTCTCATTTAAATAAAATGTGTGACATTCTTTCACCATTGCTAGATGTCTCCAAAATAGATCTAGGTCTCTTCAGCAGCATCTGTGTGTTCATTATGCTGTTTCTGCTGGCATCCAGAACATGGAATGAAGTGCAACAAACAGAAGCTGAGCAGGCGGGTTGGACCACATGACTTCCAGAGGTGTCTTCCAACTTCAATCACTGTGATTCTGTCATCCCAAATCTTTTCTAATCAAGATTTGCTAAATTAAATTACCAAATAGTGGTGGCCTCCACATAACAGTAGGTAAATTTCTGTGCACTTTTCGATGGGTTCAGTTATATTAATTTTTCCAGGCTCTCGCTATTGTTAATGTGTTATCCCTGCCCCCATCTACTGTAAGAAATCTACGGAGATGCTGTTCAAGCCAGCTGTGAGGGTGTGAGAATGTGAAATTCTTGTCTGTTGCTTCACTTCTGGGCTATTCAGCATCCCATAAGAATATGCTGCCTGTAGAAAAATCCACACAGGCAAAACTCTCCCTTTTTGCAGGATGTGGACTGTACATGCCATTAGCTGTGCATGCACCATTGCACAAGTGGTGCACAAGCAGTTCCTCATTGGATCTCCCAGGGGAAAGACAAATATCACCAATGCCACTGACACCTGTTCTTCAAATTCTTTTAGTGAGGGTCAGATCTCTTTCTAATGCTTTTAAAATTTGGTTTTTGTATCAAAACTCCTCTCAGAAGTAGGAAGTTAAGGACTACATAGAAAACCCAAGAAGGCAAGCAACCCAACTGCTTCAGTCTGTAAAGCTGGGTCCCTTGAAAGCTAATTCATGTTGTTTCAGGAGTTTGATGTTCTAAGCTATTCTGTTGCCATACAAGATTGAATCAAAGTAAAAAGAAATCAATTGTACAATTTAAACTTAAGCTAAATTAAATTCAAGCCCATGCTGTTTTAAATCTATCAAAGGGCATATAAACTGTTTGGGTGGAACAGCAGAAACAAGTATTTGCTATCAGCAAGACCTTTCCTTCAGGTATTAGCAAGTCAGCTTCCCAAATGCATAAAAGTAATACCTCAAGATGAAGAAGTTTATTCTACTTTATTCCATCTTGTTCCAATTTATTACAACCAAAAATCTGTCCCAGTGCCTTTAAACTTGCTCATACAACTTTGTCTCCCAATTATATTTCAGTGCTGATTACAGCATATCTACCTAGTTAGGTGATGTATTTAATATGTTAGCACATTTTTCTCTTTGAAAACTTTGCAAAGTACAGGATTGTTCTTTCCCTCTTCTGTGCTCCTAAGCTTGTACTATTGTGGTGCTGGTATTCTGAATCATGCCACAATGCTGAAATTACTAATCTTGTAACATATGAGAGCAAGCCTTTGGGATTTTATTTCCACTAGTATATTCTACATACTTCTTCAGTGCAATCAGGAATCACTGAGATCTTTAGGTAAGATCTTTAGGTTTATGACAAGCAAAAGATATAGGCCAAGAAAAAAAATAGTATTTTCTTTTAAGTCTTCTGTTGTACTGTAGTTTAACAATTCATTAATCATTCACCAGATGAAGGTGATAACATAAAAAAAAAAAAAAGGAAAAAAGAAAAAAAAAAAGACTGAAAAGAGCTGGAAAGAAATTGCTTCAGTCAAAACACTACTTTTAATGCAAGGAAATGTTTTGGGTAGGGTAAAATTGATAATTATCTTTCAATGAGATTTTTTTTGAGGCTTGACTTTTTATATATGAAATTTTACTTATTCATTATAAAGTGTTTAAATTATTTTAACAAAGATATTTTTGGCTTAACTCACTTTTTTAAGTGCAAGTGCCATTTGATATTTCTAAGGATACCTGACATACCTCCTTAGAACTAGCAGATGTGAGGCCAAGCAGGTAAAATATCCGTGCTTCCCCAAGGAAACAAGTGGAGGCCAAGCAGAAGCATGTCTTTACATGTTGAGTAGTTTGAGATGCACACAGGCAAGCAACATTATAGAAAGATGCAGCTGAGCTGAATATGTAAACTGCTGGAAAACAATAGGGAAGAATAATTTTAGAATGATCCTACTCCTGTCTATCCAGACCATAAATATTTATCTCAATAACTTGAAAGCTGATTTAGAAAGCAGGAAGGGAGGCACACTTTTTAAAAGTAATATAAATTATAATTAACCACAGCTAGAGACAAAATTTGCTATAAGCAACATTTTCAAAAAATGAATTGTCTTAGATTTAATTAATGACATCCAGTCTAACCACTCCAGCCTGGCAGCTAGGACTTAGCCACAGAACTTAGCTGGAGCCATGAAAAGGGAATTGTTGTGAAGCAAATAAGAAGCAGAGATTTCCCTCACACAGAGAGAAGCGTAAAGGGGCTGGCAATCATGTTGTGTTGCTGAAGCAGTTCAAAGCAGTCGGTTTTGATGAACGGATTGAACTCTGAGTCACTGGAATTACTCTGGAAGTCATTAAAATAGCAGCAATACAGTTATTAAACCTGATGATCTCAGGATAAAAATTTAGGAAGTGTGGTGTTTGTTTAGTCTGGAGAAGACTGAGGGGATCTCACTAATACATATAAATGTCTCAAAGGCAGGTGTCCAGAGGGTGGCACCAGTCTCTTCTGTGGGGCCCAGTGACAGAATGAGGAGTAATGGCCATAAAATAAACACAAGAAGTTTCAGCTCAACACGAATAAGAACTTCTTTACTCTGAGAGCAGCAGAGCACTGGAACAGGCTGTCCAGGGAGGTTGTGGAGTCTCCCTCTGTGGAGACATTCCAAACCCACATGAACATGTTCTGTGTAACCTGCTCTAGGTGACCCTGCCTTGGTATGGGAGTGGGAATGGATGATCTCCAGAGATCTCTTCCAACCTTAGCAATTCTGTGATTCTGTGACAGGAAGGTAAGGCAAGGCAAGGCAAGGCAAGACAAGGCTAGGAAAGAAGATGAAAGTTGACACTGGGAAGGGGACAAAAAACTGACATAAGGTGCAGCCACTGGCTAGTTTTAAATTTTTCATGCTGTCCTGAGTCAGGGCAAATTTGGGAGCAAACTTCCAAATGAGGTCCCTCTAGAAAGCAGCCCTTTCCCCAGCTGGTTTGGGAAAAGATTTCCTTGGAGAAAAGTGAAAAAACTGTTTATTTAACACACAAAGTATTCACAAGCATAAGAAATGAATACTATTAAACAATGAAACCTCTCGCTGTGCTGAAGAGATGGCAAATTCAGAAAGTCCTTTCCTTAGCTCAGCCAGCTCAGTCTCTTCAGTCTCTCCTGTATTGGAAAATGCCACGTCCCGGCCCTGTGGGCCACAGGTGTGAGCTCCCAGTGCTTTTCTGGGTTTTCAGTTCAGAGCAGGTTTAGACAGTTCCAAGAAAAAGAAAAGCCACAGTCCAGGGAACTTCTCTGCCTCAGCTAGCTAAAAACTAACTAAAAGCAAAGGAGAGCTCTCTCCCACTGTCCGTGCTGCAGACAGCACAGTCCAGGAGCAGAATGCAGAGGAGTGAGTGCAGTTTCTGAAAACAAACTGTGCACTGCTTCTTCTTCCCCCTTTGTTCTCAGAACCAGCCTTAAAGGTGCAGAACTTAATATCCAGCATAAACAGGATGGATGACTGGGGATACAAGGATCATGAAGTCATCCTAGGACACATGCAGAGGGGAATTCAAATAAAAATAAAAATTAAACCTGGGAGACAATACTTTTTCCAAAAACCAGAGATATCTAGTTAAAATTGATGAATTAGATTAGAACAATGTTTTCGTTTTACAAGTAGAATTTAAAGCAAACAAAATTTAGTCAAGATCACTGAAAACGTTTTGTGGCAAGCAATGATACGGTACGGAGAATAAAACTTCATAGTATCTGTGAATTCACAGAAAATTCATAGCTTAGTAACCTTTGCTCAATATTTCTGCCATTTACTTTAAAAACATGTTTACTCATTAAGCAAAAATTATTCCTATTATAAATGATCAAATAAAACATTAACAAAGGCACATGAATTTAACTATGCTTTCAAGGACAAATCAAAATGGATTATTTTGCAGAAACAAATCCCGAGTATTTATCAAACACACAATCTCTTTTATTAGGATTGTAGATGTTCAATTAAAGAAAAGCATACATGTCTTCTTTACTTTATGTGTTCCTCCTGAAATAACTCAGTTTATTTGCATGTTAAAGTTACACATTTTCTTCATGATGACAAGTTTTACAGCATTCTTAGATGACAGTGCTTTTGTCAGGAATTATTCCACTGAATCAGAAGCTGAGAACTATCAAGCACAGCAGCATGATTAAGGCAAATGGAAATCAAACTAGAGTCGAAAGGAAAGCAATTACAGAAACAAAACAGTTGTATGGGAAAGAGAAGGGGAAAACATGGCCATGAGCCTTTCAGGCTTTCTACCAATCCATTTAGGCCAAGTCTTGGTACAACACAAACAGAAGGCTACAGAAGAGGAGATTTGGATATTACAATAGAATATCCTCATTCTTCTGGATTCTAATTACTTTTCGTTTGTCAATATGACTGTAATATTTTATACTTACTCAAGGTCATTTGTGGCTTTATTGACAATTAAGGTTATTACAGCTATAATATACATTATTAATAATGATTTGATGTTCAGTAGTGTCTAGAGGAGAACTGAATTGTATTTGCTCCCAGGCGAACTGTGAACAAGGCTGTACTCTAAATACAAACCTTCAAGACACAGAAGCAAAAGACCAAGAGAAGTAAAGAGGATTTCCTCTCTAAAGTAGAGAAGAATTAGTCAGTGTTACAAAATTCCTTCAGAAAATTTTTGTGGCACAAAAACCCTGAGTATTTAGCTACTTAGAACTGTGTATTAGTCTGTCTGTGAATTCATTATTAGCACTACCTAAGGAGACTTCCTGCAGTCTGATAGATTATGAATTCTTCCTTATTTGTGAACACTGCATGCTTGATCCACACTACACAAAGTCTCATGCAGCCTGAAAAAAGGAATTAAATCGATCAGCACACCCATCATCACCCCTAGGAAAATCTGTCTGACAACAATGAAAGGCTTACAAAACTCAGAGATATTAAACAGATTTTTTTGACAGGCTCGTACCCATAAATATACACCTACTGACATCTATAAAAACACTGCCTGTTGGAGTTTTAATAAATGAATAACAAAGATATATACACTAAACAACTGTAATTGGAATATCATAAGCGAGGGAAATCAACTAACATATCTAGTTTTATGATATCTAGTTTTAGGCATGCTTGAGGTGATTACTTTCACATGTTCGCTTATAGTTCATTGTTTCTCTTCTTAAACACACACAATGAAATTAAGAAAAAGTTATTAATGCTGTGTGGGAATTGCCTGTCAGATGATTTATCCTCACAGTAAAGCTTATAATAAAGAAGGTGAGTTTTAGCTATGCAACAGAAATTACCATGATTACTTATTACTGTGCAGATGTAATAAGAAGTGACTGGATTATTTAGAATCCAGTCTTCTCCTTAAAAAAAAAAAAAACCTATTGTGCTGGCTTTGGCTGGGGTGGAGTTAACTTTCTTCACTGTTGCTGGTGAGGGGCTGTGTTTGGGATTTGTGTTGAACACAGGGTGATAATATAGAGATGTTTTCATTATTGCTGAGCAGGGCTTACACAGAGCTAAGGCCTTTTCTGCTTTTTGTACTGACAAACTGGTGAGGAAGTTGTGAGTGCATGGAGGCTGGGAAAAGACTCCAGGTGACCCAGACTGACCAAAGGGATATTCCAGACCATTTGACATGCTCAGTGTATAAAGCTGGAAGAAGAAGGAGTAAGGGGGGAATGTTTGGAGTGATGGGGTTTGTCTTCTCAATTCACCATTACCGTGATGGAGTTCTGCTCTCCTGGGGATGGCTGAACACCTGCCTGCCCCAGGGAAGCAGTGAATGAATTCCTTTCTTGCTTTGCTTGTGTGAGTGGCTTTTGCTTTCCTCATTAAACTGTCAGTATCTCAATCCCTGGGTTTTCCAGCTCTTACTGTTCCAATTCTCTCCCTGATCCTGATGGTGGGGGAGTGAGCCAGTGGCTCAGTGGGGCTTGGCTGCTGGCTGGGGTTAAACCATGATAGTTACAAAATATCATTAGTTCCTACACCCACAGTCAGGTGTGCATGTCATAAGACCTGTTCCAGTGAGTGTTCAGATCACATTGTTGGAGTAGTTGAAAAGCCTGGGAAATTTAGTCTGACTAATTAATGAGATACTATTTATGCAAATGTGACAGGCTGAAATTGAGAAATAAGGACTGTTCTTATCCATGAAAGTTTTCTCCAAATTGTGTTCCAAAAGCTCTCCAGAGGACACAGCACCCTTGAACAGCACAAATAAACGCCAGTGCATGAGCTAAGTCAAGGTACACACTTTCCTTTCCATGCACCCAGAAGCAGTAAGGAATATGTCCCCCACAAAGTTCAGCACTTTTTCATGTAGTCCTGTAGGACCCAAATGTTCAGACCCCTCCAAATGTTCAGTCACCTGGAAGCATGAAGTGTTCTGGGGAAATACAGCTTAATTGCACATAGCAGCAATTACTTGTAATTAATCATAATGGTACTTACCTATTTCACATTAATGTTGTGAGGACTAACCAAATACTGCATTTCTCAAATTATTTGTGACATGCAGAACAAATTACATTTTTTCAAAAATAGAAAGCGTTTTCATAGTTATCTAAACAAGTTTGTGATACTTGTTAAAAAATAGATAATTATAAATAATAAAATATAATAAATGCTTGTGTTGGTAAGAACTAATAACTGTACTTATATAAGTAGTAGAGCACTATTTTTTTCCCCACAAAAAATAGTAAAAAAACTGTAGTGTCAGATTCATCTGGCAAACCACAGACACCTACAGTTAATACATTTTCTGAACTGTTGTCTAGCCTTCCCTTTCGATCAGGGAAGACAAATGGACCTTTGTGAGGTATGATTCATCCTATCCTAAAGCAGATGTATAACAAATAATTAATTTCTTCTTTGAATCTTCTATTTCTCTTCTTTGACTGAAGAGGCTAAAGGAGACTGGCAGGGCAAAGAAATCTCTGCTTCTCATAGGCATACAGGGTTGGTCAATTATGCAGTCAGTCACACAGGCAGTCAATTTGCACATAATCAGCATTTAAGAACAACAATTCCTCTTCCAAAATAAATGAATCTAGCTAAAGGATATATGTGAGATTAGCAAATTTACCAAAAATAATTTTGTAAATTTAAAGGCTCTTAAGATAACTTGGATGAATAAAAAGATGGTGAACAATCTTACACACTAGGCCAAGTATAAAGTTTTGTATTATTAGCTGAAGGAAATTATTCAGTACATAAAATGTAAACTGAAGGATTGTGGAGCAAAGAATCATCAGTCAAACTCAGCCGAATTGAAGTTGCCTGAACACGTTCTCTTTTGCACTGAATGAAATTATCTCAAGTTATTTCCATGATGATGTTTCTCTCTGTATGAAGACATGCCTGTACTGGTTTTTCTGCTTGTTTTCAGATGTTCAGCTATTCTGCCTGTTCAGTGGTGCAAATTAAATTGTTAATTAGATAGACAGATGGACTGTTTTTCCATTAGTACAGATATATGTTATTACAATGAAAAATTTTATGAATGACAATATTTTAAAGTTGCCTGAGGTTGATAACTTGATTTTGTTGCACAAATTCTTAAATAATGCTTAGTTTTACCTAAACCTAATTGCTTATAGATTGTTACTAATTTATAAGTGTCACAGGTAGGAGTGGGAGATTCAAAGTTTATTAGAGAAGCCCTTTTGCTGAGGTGCAGAAATGACCCCTGGCTTTCTAAAGTCCTTCTCAATCTTAGCCCCAGACTTTATCAACACTTTAAGTGACTTTGTCCCATAGAATTAATGATAGCAAACCAGATTTATTTTGATAAAATTAATTGTTTATTAACATGCCATATGACGAGGCAAAAAATCTTAATCAGAGTTACTTGCTATACAGTCTAAAAGCTAAAACTAATAGCTTTGTATGATACTGGATATAATAGTGCACTATATCAGAGCAATTATATTAAAGCACCTATATTAAAGCTAGCAAAAAGAAACAATTATTAAGTAGAGATTGATGTAATTCACCATACTTGTGCTCCTGGGCAGATCTCTTTCACTCAGCTTCGAGTATCCTTGGGAGACAACCCCCACCCGAGGGAGGAATCTCCACACACTCCAAAGATGAATATGTTATCTAATCATGCAAGAGGGCACTGGACCCACAGAGTATAAAGCAGTTGACTGCCAGCCACGTGTCTCTGGTTATGTCACTGTCAGGATGTTAATTTTGGGATTGGTGAGCAGGCTGGTTTTAGCCTAATTCAACACCAAAATCAGCACATGACTGCCCCTCTCAATCTGAGAGCCTTTCAAATAGGGCATTGCCCAAGTAGCTTGACCACATTCCAGGGCAGAGAATCCTGACACATTAAGTAATATTTTTAATAGGCTGGAATTGATCATATCACTCTTAAAGAAGATACCCTTGTTGTTGGCTGTTATATTTTCTGTACTTTTATAAGTGGCAAAAATAAAAATAAAGTTGTTATCCAGTGTGCTATTGGAAGATCATGATGTGGCACATAACACAATGAATATTCACAGATTTAGAAGCCAGTTTCTTCAAAGGGTAGAGACTTTATTGCCTGAGAGAAGTTTAAATTTTAAATTTAAATCAGATCATTGTCTTCCATCTCTGCTAAAGTGATAATGAGAAAGTAACTAATAACAGAAATTCCTCCAAAAGCCTGCACTTTTGAGAATCCTCAAAAGAATTGCACTTAAAAATGGACATGTGGATGTTTTGTTAACATTAACAATGCCAAGCTATACATGGGAAAGTAGCAAGTGTCTATGGAGAGGAGCAGTGAGAATTGATGTTGGTTGAAATTCCCAGAAGGCGACCCAGCCAGGTTCCTGCACTGATGATGGGAGCCCAGCTGAGTGTGCTGAGTTAAGCAGCAACTCAGGATAAAAATAACTCAGGTAATAAGGTGTGAGTGGTGTTGAAGGAAAGCAAGTCTATGCAGTAAATTAGCACAGGAGAAACTAATGAAGAAACACAAACATTAAAATGTAATCATTGGAACAGACCACAGGAAAGAATGAATACAAAATTGATTTAAGAGATGCATAGTTTACCTCAGCTGCTAGGAGAAAGGAACTGACATTTGTCAAATTAAAAGATTTCAGATGTAAGGTTAAGTTATTTCAAGTTTACTGAAGACTGAAAGCTTTGCTAGTTGGCTGATGGAGCAGTGACTTTAGCTGCTGAATAAAACAAGTCATTCTAGGCAGGGACAGTATCAAGAACAGTACATAGATTGTTGCATGCATTTGATGTTTATTCTTTTTCTTATAATATCAATTTATATCTCAGATTGATTGATTAAAATTTTATCCTCTGTTGAACGACTTCACTCTTCTTGATCTATTTTAAAATTTATTTTGAATAAGGCATTATTTTGCATAGTAAATCATTGGAGCTTTTTTTCAGAGTAAAGGCATTTTTAAAGGGAAAATTTTTCCTCTTGATACATATATGTAATCTTCCTTGGCATTGCTGGGATATGCCTGTTCAGTGATAAGAGCATGGAGTAATAGCTCCTAAAAAATGCATTAGGTAGGTCAACAGTCACTTCTAATTGAATATCTTTTATTCATCTCAGAGGACTTTGGGGATTTGGAATAATGCAGCTAAAATTAAAATTTGAAAGTTCTTATAAATCTCCTTCATCAATCTAGTAAGAGTGAAAGTAATATCCAGCCTAGTATTAGACATAGTATTTTTCAAACTCAGTTTTATGTATTAATGTGCATTTCCATTACAGTTTCATCAGAAGATATCAGCAGCTTTCTTTCCTATGCAGTTGAATGTAAAACTGGCCCTTACTTCGAAAAAAGAACTGCTCATATGTGTAAGTTGCTCTACAGAACTACCTCCCCAGCTATGCTTTTTTTACTTCCTACCACATTGTAAAAGGCAAGAAAATAAATAGGGTCTGAAAGTGGGTAGTGTTCAGAGATACTGAAAACAGCTTTCTCAACATAGCCGTGATTCCATACTCTCTTAAACTGTTTTCACACAAAGTGAACCAAACTGTGTGTCTTCTTCTGATCTGTCTGTTCCGTGCAGCAAGCTCAAAGGAAGTGAGATCTGGCTGGTTTCAGCTGGACCATTTCCACAAGAAAAGCAGAATATCCCTGGGGGGAATAAAGCTGTGTTAACACGCTCTTATTTCACTTGCCAAAGGAAACAGCAGAGAGTTGTCTAGAGAATTTCTAGGTTTAATCTTTTCTCACCTGTTACTGCAAGAGTGACATTACAGCAGCTCTCAGACTATATGAAAGACAGACAGGCTTCAGGCAGGTTGTAAAACAACCACAACTGGTCCTGAGGAGCACTGCTTCACCCTAACCAAAGGGAAATATTCAACAGAGGATGTAGCCAGTACCACTGTGTTTTGCAGGAGTGACTCTTGATCTTCATGAAGAGATCAAGTTTATGATACAGATTATGTCTCATGCTAAATGCAATTGAATCCAGGACTCAAAACTTGCGTCTTGTACAAAATTTGTCAGACAAACAGTGATACTGCTAACATTCATTAATTTTAACCCTGGTTATGATTTATTACTAACAAAGCTTGGATCCATATAACAACTAAATTTATATTATTGTAACTAACCACTTCCCCAGAGAATACTGTATGGCAGATGTCAGCAAAATCATGAATGGTGCTGGCAACATGAGCAAGACACCATTATTCAGCAATCACAACACCAGAACAGAGAACAGTTAAACACAATTCAGTGGCATCTTTCACTCTGTGCACAGTTAAATTGTGGAGGACCTTGAACAAAGCATTATCAACACTGAAACACAAATTAATTCAAACAAGAATCTACAGCATGAGAGAATCTTCATGAGAAGTTATTAAACATGTTAGGCTCTGTGAAGCCTCTTGCTTATCAAATTCCTGTGCCACTGAAAACTATGAAGGTGTTCCTGAAGAGAGTTTGCCTAGAAATATCCTACCTATCATACTTTTTCCTAATGCTTTCCCTCTGTTCTACTACATAAGGTCCAGGGGAGCCATTTAGATTATAAGTTCCAAAACACACTAATATATGAGATCAAAATATATTAAAAAATTGGAAATATAATATGTCAGAAATTACAATGATTAATAATCAGTTTATTGTGAAGCACTATTTCTGTAAGAAGAGAATCGAGACAATTTGAAAATATAATGACAAATGTTGGGACCTGCACATCCTGGGTTTTTTGTGTATATCACAATATACCAGTTGAAAAAAATGACTACACAATTGCCATAAAATCATAGCTTTTAACACAAGTAGAGAAAATCAGGAAAACATATTATAAAAAAGAGATTTTTGTAACAGCTGGCTCTTTTGCTGAAGTAAATTTTTCAACTCCCACAACAAACATACTGGGTTTCAACTCATATTTTCATATTTCAGCATTCTTTTTTTTTTTTTTTTTTTTGATACTATGTCTTGAAATAATGAAATCTGTCTTTTCAGTCAATGATATCACATCAGGGAAATATTAGCAGGAGCATTGGTAAAGACAGTAGTTCAGACAGATGTCATTAGCATTCAGTTGGTTTAGATATTCTGAGCAAACAAAGCAGTATAGTCCCTTTGGTCTGAACCACAGATCTGAACCAGGCAGACACAGTTCTGTCCAACACTACTAATTCCATGAGCCAAACCACCTTGGAAATGTCTGTGGTTCACTTCAGCTGCAGCATTTCACTGGCAGAGTGATTAAGACCAAATTACTTCCTGTCCTCTTATGGCAGCTTTTACTACTACTCCAGGGGTATATGAATATGGTTGCTTGAGAGGGTTTGCCAAGGGAATGATAAAATTATGGAAGTTGTTACTTTAGTTTCTCATGTACAAATGAGCAGGAATGATGAATAGTAGATCCTTTAAGAGTTCCCCCGAAAATGAAATATGTACCAGTACTGCCTGTTTCTTCTGTCTCTAGCAGTAAAAAAATAAATCCTCTATTTTTGAGCCTTTCTACTCACAAAACATTTTTCTCATTTCTTTGAAATGCTCCAGCTTTATGTTATTCTTACATTTGAAAATAATTTTCAGAACAGTTTTCTAAAAGTCCTTTTTTTATAAAAATCTGAATTTACAAGTAGCAGAGAAACAACACTCATAAGTAAGATGCTGTATCATACACATATCTCCTGCCTAATTGTGATTCTGTGAGTTCACAGGATGGAAGTTGTGGACACTACAGAATTTTATTGGTGATGTCACTTTCCTGCAGTGAGAAGTGTGTAGAAGAATGCACAAGACTAAGGGAAAACATATCCTTAACATATGGCTTTCCTCTAGTTTTTTGAAGAAAACACTCTGGTCTGAACAGTTGATTATCAGACAAAAAAAATTAAGTTTGAAGTGAAATAAATCTACCTGTATACAGTCATTATTCCATAAAGAACATAAGTAAAAACTGAAAAATGGACCTGGTCTCTCAAGGTCTCATACATGTGTTGAAAATGATGTATGGGAATATTTTAAGAACAAATGATCTACAGTTTTAATGAGGCTGGGCATCGTATATTCACTTTGACTAGGTAAAGTCAAAACTGGTAGCCAGGTTCTTAGAAATACCAGTGAAACTGAAGTAATCCCTTGAATCATCATGATGGGAGGGGAGTGTTTTCAGATCTCCCTTCTAATGGAGAAAATACTCCTGAAATTCTTTCTGGGTGATGGAAAGAATGACCACTGAAAAGAGGTTGAATGAGTGGTTTAATGACTGAAGACTTCGGGCTCTGTTACAGTCAGTAAGGCACCTTGCTGTTCTGAGGTACTTCTCATTGATGCTATTAAATTTGTCCTACTGATGGTTTTAATTATTTTTTTAATTATGTTTTTAATTAAGTGCTGGCTTAAGTGCTATCCACTGAAGGGACTGCACTCCTGAGTGGTAATCCTGGATTAAAAATGAGCAATTCCTGAAAGCCTGCTGCATAACAGCTGTTGCTGATAGTTTCAAAGGAAAATATAATTCGTAGGTTTGTGTTTATTCATTTAAATTGTATTTAAATTTTATTGTTTGACACAATAAAAAGGGAAATGTCTTATGAAAGTAAGTATTTTTCTTTATTACATACTTCAAATACAGCATTATAGAGCTGGAAGGGGTATCATGAGTTCATCTAACCCTTCCAGACTACCTCAGGAAAAGCAGCACCACACATCTGCTATTCCTGACAGATCCTTCTCCAGCCAGCTCACTGATAACCTGCAACAGGCACAAATGTACCTCTTCCACTTCACCAAAGCCTTCCCAATGGCTACCCTAAATATCCTTCCTGACGTTCAACTCCATTACCTCTATACCTGTCCACTTCATCCAAGGAGAAGTTCATATCATCTTTGTCTTTGTGAGCACCCTTTTACATGTCTGAAGATATCACAATGCTCGCTCCCTTCCACTGTAGCTATCCCACTCTGTGTTTTCTTCCTGGGCCGTGGCTTCCAAACCCCACCCTTGCTGTTCTCCATTGGATTCTCCCTGATCAGTGTATTTTTTTGCCAACAGTCTCTTGAACAGATTTCCATGCAGGCAAGTGCTGAGTAGAGAGGTTGCTGTGGGTGTTGCAATTCTGCAATATGGTAAATGTTCAGCTCAGCTTCATTTGAAATATGGATTACCAGTACCCAAAAGATGAAACTCTATGAGACTTCTCTGAAGTAAATGTTAGAAATGTGCATAACTGGACATAGCTGTATGCAACAAATGATGTGGGATGGAAAGCTGGTGGGACATCACATGATGCTGGTGGGATGACACACAATCCCACATTTTGCATGCTCCGCAATATCCTCTCCTGGGAGCCTCCACTGCAATATCGGCAGCTGCCCACCCTCGGAGGAGTCAGAGGCAGCAGAAAACACGAACTTCCAAAGCAAGTTGGACGATTCTAACAAATTAGAAATAACTGTTTCATAGGAGAAAAAGAAATATTATAAGGAGAGTGAACTAAATTTTCGCATTTTTGAACTGAGGACCTACAAAGTCAGCACAGGGATCAAAGATACTCCAGAGTATTCTTGAAAACAATCTGAGTGCAGCTCAGTTAAAACAGGCTCGCTCACACCCATCGATGGGCCTTTACAGTGACTTCTTTACGCGAGCGACTCCAGATTTGAGCCGTGGGAGCAGTCTAAGCGAGGACACGTTTTCTGCTTAGCGACACGTTTGGGGTTACACACACTGCCGAGGGCCGGCTCCCGAGCCGCGCTGCCAGCTGCCTCGGCGAAGTTTGCAAGCGCCGGGCTGTCCCGGAGGCTGCCCCGGCGGGGACACCCCGGCGGGGACACCCCGGCGGGGACACCCCGCGCTCCGCCGCACCTGCGGCTCCAGGGCGGGGCGGGGGCGGCCCGGGGAGGGGAGGGCGGGCCCCGCCCGGCCCAGCCCGCGCCCCCGCCGCCGCCTGCCCCCCGCAGCAGGGACCCGCCATGGAGAGGCGCTGGCGCTGCCCAGAGCCTGGGAGCCGGGGGAGCGAGCGCAGGCAGCCGGCCGGGGGCGGCACGGGCGGGCGGCGGGCAGGTGAGGCGGCCCGGGGGCGGCGGGCAGCGAGCGGCGCGGGGCGGGAGGGGACGGGCTGGCCGGCGGAGCGGCCCCTGGGGCTGCTGTCGGGGCGCTGCCCGGAGCCGCCGCTGAAGCCGGTGTGCCGTGTTGTGCCGTCCCGGTGCGTTTCCCCTGCCCCGACCCGGTGGCTGGAGATGAGCGCCGAAGCGGAGGGGCCGTCGCGGGCGGCCGGGGCCGGCGCGGACAGCACGAGGTGACGGCGCTCGGGTACCGCGGCTCCTCGGGCAGCCCCGCGGGTGCGGGCGGCGCTGGGCGAGCAGCGCCCGCCGCCGGGCGAGCAGCGCCCGCCTGACCGCCCGGCTGGAGGCACCGCCCGGGGGCGGCGGGGACGGCGCGGTGTCCCTGGGACGGCAGCCAGAGGCGACATCCCGAGCCTGGCCCGGCCGCCCCGCAGGCGGGGCAGTCTTCTCTGCAGCCGCGTTGTGATTTTGATCCTGGAGCGTGTGGGCTGCTGCTGGCAGCTACAGGATGAAGTCGCCTCCATGCTGCATGTCTCTTTCTTCCCAAGCATCCTTGGAGGAACCAGGGAGCAGCACATCCCTGGGTTCGCTGGAGTCCAGTGTTTTCTCCAGTGCGGAAGAGCAGGGGCCCCTGCTCCAGAAGGTCATTCCCTCTCTGGACTGCTTTACTATCAATGTGGGAGGCAGCCGCTTTGTGATGTCCCAGCAAACTTTGTCTTGCTACCCTGACACCCGTCTTGGCAAACTGGCAGTAGTGGTGTCTGCTGCCCGGGATGTGGCTTCTGGCCTCCTTGAGCTTTGTGATGATGCCAACCTTGTGGAGAATGAATATTTCTTTGACCGGAGCTCACAGGCATTTCACTACATCCTGAATTACTACCAGACAGGGAGGCTGCATGTGATGGAGCAGCTTTGTGCACTCTCGTTCCTGCAAGAGATCCAGTATTGGGGTTTGGATGAGCTCAGCATTGATTCCTGCTGCAGAGACCGGTGAGTTGTGGGAAGATGAGGCTTGTGGATTGTGGGCTGGATGAGTTCAGCATTTACTTGCATTCAGGGACACTCAGGTAAGACATCCAGCAGTGGGGATAGGTAAGGTAGCAGGAAAAGTTGTGTGAGTAGAACCCCGAGTGCTGCTCTAGGAGTGGATGGGTGTTAGAAAAGGGAGGATATGTGTTGGGGGAGGTCACAGTTACCATTTTTTCTAGGAAAGGTTTCTGGTGAGGTCAAGATAGTGAGACAATAACAGGAACAGGGTCTGGGATGTCCTATAGTGGCTTCAAACTGGCCCTGGAAGCTCAAAATGTTTAAAAAGACAATGTCAGAGATGAAAAGGGTCATGACAGAGAGATGCCCCTTCAATCGTTCAGTTTGAGGTTATCATAGAGAGTTTAGATGTGGAATCAGGCACAATGCTGGAAGGGTTTGGATCCTGCCCACCTGCACTTTAATTTTGAAGGATTTCCAGATCTAAGCTGGAGAGGCAGAGGGGGGGTTGGTCACCTGCCAGGCTGCGTGTGGGTGGCATGGCTCCAGGAGGAGCCTTGAAAGGAAGCATGGCACGTGGATGGAGCAGCTCACAGGGAGGGGGCAGCAGCAGCGGGAACATGGCTCGCTGGAGACAAATTATAACAGGCAATTTAGGAACGAGGTGGGTTTTGACTGAACCACCCCCAGGATGTTTCTGTTAATTCTATATGCAGTTGATTTTCCCCACCATATTCAGTGTTACTGGTTTGGGGTTTTTAGTATTGAAGAAATGAGTTTCCTAAAGAGTGTAACTGCTATTTACCTATAGCAGTTATGTCAAAGTTATTAGAAAGAAAGAAGTAATACCATCCCAAAAGAAGGTTAGAGTTATCCTACCCTAGTATGGCTCAGTTCTTCAGCTGAGAAAATTGGAACCTAGTTTTCATCCCTTTCTTCCTTCTTGGTAGGTGTAACTGAACACTCCTACCACTTTAGTGATACATGGAGCTAAAAACCTCTTTGACATATGCAGGACTAACTGTATTGAAGGCAAAATTGGACAACACCTTGGTCTAAAGCTTGAGCTTTGCAGCAGTCAACAAGAAACATATGAAAGAAAAAGACTTTTTTTGTGTACCCTGAGCATGTTTACATTTTACAAAATTCCACTCTAAATATAGTCTTACTCTGACAAAACACTCTGTATACCTAGTCTGAAGTTTTACTCAGTACAAGTGCTTGTCCACTTTGTGTGAGAGCCCAAATATCGAAAGAAAGAAAGATACCTTGTCATCTTAGTGTGTACTGATCAGAAGTTCACCCATGAACTGCATGGCTTTTTTTAAGCCTTCAGTTTTACTTCTGCAAATATGGACCAGTGTAATAAAAATGCCATACATTTAAACAAATTAAGAACTGTTTAAAAACAGAGGATCTGGTTGTGCCAGGATAGCTTCTAAAAATTCGTGTTAGTCGTGCAGCAGATTCTACTGTGGTCAACATGATCCATATAAATAGATCACTATCAGTAAAATTACTCTGCATATAGAATGTGTCACTGATGTGAAGTGGAGTAATAGAAGTATATCATCAGTGGAAACATGCTGCAGGGGCTCAATTAATAAAAGCCATATGCTTGATATTAGGGTTTTCTGAGTTCACATAAGGCACATTTTAATGTGTATTCTTACAACTTGCATGGTAAATGATAAGACAAGCATCTGCCTATTGGTATTCAAAATCTCTTGGGGGATGTTCCTGGGCAGGTACTTCAGGAGGAAGGAGCTGAGTGAAGCCTTAGACATCAAGAAAGATGCAGAAGAACTGGATGCCCAAGATGAAGAAGAGGATTTTTCTGGTAGCCTCTGTCCCAATGTCAGACAGAAACTTTGGGAAGTTTTGGAAAAGCCTGGCTCCTCTGCAGTGGCCAGGACTTTTGGCACCTTGTCCATGGTTTTTGTTGTTGTGTCAATTGCCAACATGGCCTTGATTTCAGTAGAGCTCAGCTGGCTGGCCCCACCACTGCTGGATGCCCTGGAGTACCTGTGCATTGCGTGGTTCACAGCAGAGTTTGTCCTGAGGCTCCTGTGTGCACGAGATCGGTGTCGCTTCCTAAGGAGTGTGGCAAACATCATAGACCTCCTTGCTATTTTGCCTTTCTACATCACCCTGCTGGTGGAGAGCCTGTGTGGTGGTGAGAGCTCTCAAGAACTGGAGAATGTGGGGCGCATTGTCCAAGTGCTGAGACTTCTCCGAGCCCTGCGGATGCTGAAGCTGGGGAGACATTCAACAGGTATATCTGGCCATGGCTGTGGTATCGCTCAGTTTCACTGCCTGGAGCACTCGTGCCTGGGCACAGTCCTGCATTTTGTGTGCATTTCTGCCAAGCCTTTTTTACACAATCTGTTAGCAGTAATGGCTCATGAAAATCTTACTTTTGAACATTATAATTGAGTGACAAGGGCCTTCTCTGAAACATTTTAGTTCTTCATAAAGCCTTGCTTGCATTGAACATTTACAAAAACAGATCTCAGTGTTACATGCTGTAAATCATCCACCAGTCATTCATAGTGTGATAAATTTTAAAACATATATATGAGTTGATTTTATTAGGGAAGAAGCAGAGATCATCAGCCCAGACTTTTTGTATTATCCAAGGTCCACTGATGACAGCTGTCACAGTTTTGTTAGTTTAAAAGTATACATGAAGAAGCATGTCATGATTTTGTCCGTTCATAGATCCTGAAAACAATCACAGTGGAGAGTGTTTCAAGGAAACTTTAAAACCTTTGCAGGTGGTGGGCTGAGGGGCTCTCTGGCCCCACTGAGCCCACTGGTATTCCAGTGGTGCGTGGGGCCCACCAGTGTGCTGCTGAGGCAGTGGGACCGAGGTGCAGAGCAGAGCAGCAGTGCCAGGTTCAGCCAGCCTTCACCAACTGGTGTGGGGCCCTCAGTGTGCAGGGGCTCCTGACAGATGAATGAACAGCAAGCAGGGGTGGGGTGGAAGGCGAAATGCATTTCCGTGAACCATCTTGTTTGCTCTCTCTGGTGAAAGGAAGGCATAAAATTTAACATTTTCCAATGGGAGTTCATCAGAGGAAGCTGGAAATTATTGGAAAGTGTTGAATTTCCTCTTGCGTTTCCCCTGATTTTATTACTACTTCTACAGGCATGTTTTTTATTACTTTTATTACTACAGGCATGTGCATGCCTGGCTATATACAAGAATAAAAGCTGTCTGGGCATTTTCAACATTATTTGATTATGTTCCCACTTAAATCAGTGGAGAATATGGTGCTGAATTTGACAGGAGAAATGTTCAGCCAGCACTCGTAGCTTTGAAAAATTAAATCCTAATAGTAAATCATGATCTCTGTCCTGCAATATTGGCTGTTCTGAAGACAGTGATGATCGTTCTTAAAATGCACCCAGTGTGCATTGGGGTTTCAGGATTTCCAGCCTGAAGCAGGAATGGTTTAATGCCTTTCCATCATTTTGGAGAGCCCTCTCTGTGAACTGGCCCAAATTCAGCAGGAGTTACAGTGTGCTCACAGCAGTGGAATGTGTCTTATTTTTGTTACCACTGCAGGGCAGCAAACCTGTCTGCCAGTGGCAGGGAGTAACTTTCATACTACTCATATTCATAGTGGTTTGGGAAGTACCTTAATCTTACTCTCTACCCTAGATTATGCCTGTACTGATGCATAACAGTCCCTTAGAAAGCAATTGAGTGGAAGCTTATAATGAGTCGGTCTGCAATGTGTTAGTTCTGCTTCATTACAAGTTTTACAGGGTTTGCTAGAAGTTTTTTGCAAGGCTTTTATCCACTTTTGATGGTAGTTGTAATGTGAATGCCATCCTCTCTAACTGTTTTGAAAATAAGGAAAATATTTTATCTCATCAGGGCACTTTTGTCCTAACAAAATGGTCTTCAAAAAGTATGTTGATTCAAGTTAAGTTTCCAGTTTATTGCATTTTATTCTTACAGAGTGAATGTGTTCATTCTGTCACTTAGTTTTGTGATTCTTTCTATCAACTTGAAATCAGATGTTTCAGATATTTGTATAACTGCTAATTTCAGGTATACGTACTTTCAAGGATGGTCTAAACACTTAGGTCTATTTATTCCTAAATTAATTATTCGGTATTTACCACAGTTTATGTCACAATATTGAGTGACATTGAATTTAATAATACCATGTTAGGTAAAAGTGAATTAATTGCATAAAAATGTAACATCCTGATCTGGAGGTGTGCTGTCTTCTTTTTACTGAAATCAAAATGCAAGTTTCAAGGTGCAAGAAGCAACATGTGTATCAATTTAAAGGACTCAGAGCAGTGTTACCATCATTATCTTGCCTCTTTGATAGGTCAATTGCTGCTTACTTAGGTCCAGAATGCTAAACTAAATCTGTATAATTTAAATGTAGAAACTCACTATTCTGATCCCCTGTCCAAAGAAGTTTGTTAATGTGCTTCTAAATACATCCTTTACCTCAGCTTCTAATACAGGATGAACCCCATATGTATCATGCATGGAGACCATCCTCCTTGCACATACTTAGGCAGTCCTGATAAACCTCAGTGTCCAGGGGTGGCTCCTGAAACTCTTCTGCTCTCTTGCCTTGGATCTGACAGCTGCCTTCCAGTGAGGCTTCTCTCCAACACTCTCAGACCAGATAAAGCTTCAGGCACTGCTCAGCTGTTTTGTGTGATAAGATGAATACAAGAGCAGAAGATTTGTGTGTGCAAGCAGCAGCTTCTCTTTCATCACGTAGGGGTGTTCACAGCCAAAGGAGAACATCTCTGTGATACTTTGCATGGCCATAGCAAAGCTGGGATCTCAACACCAGCCTGGCCCTGCTGTCAAGGGCAGGAATGAGTGAGGCAAAACTCATCAGTGCTTTTCTTCACTTTCAAGAAATAGCAACTTAACCTTTTCTGATGGACAAGAATGAAAACAAGAAATGAAAAAAGTAATTTCTGCCCCTTGGAAGCTGAAGGCAGCTCACTGGAGGGACGTGATGGATAAAAACACACAGGCTAGACTGGTGTGAGTGTGTAGTTACTTATGCAAAGTGCTATACTTCATCAAGGAGCCACTGAGAAATCAGTAGTATTTCTGTCCATAAAATGTGTAATTAGAGGGCAAGACTATTCCTCCGATAGAGTAGAATTATGTATTGAATGACTTCAAGAATAGATGAGAACTGAAGCTGCATTTGTCAGGTTCTCAGATGCTCCTCAGCTGTTGCCCTCCTCCTGGGGCCATGCTTTCAGTGAAGCCTTGCTGCTCTCCTCTGGGAAATGCATACAGAGGGACTTCCTGAGAAGCAGGGTGTGAGCATCTTACTTGCAAAGACAATGAGCATATATCTGAGAGAAGACCATAGCATATGGTCTAGAGGCTGTCATGCCTCTAGAGTCATGAAAAGTTGAAACTTCAGCACTTCTTGTGTCAAAATTCTGGGGTTATTTAAACGCTGTGTAAATTGAAGGTCCTGAATATCAGTTTGTGTTGCCAAGTCACTTTGGACAAGAGAAATAGAAATTGACCTGCATGGCAGAAATGCTTCCCCTTCCTCCTACCAGGGCTGGGGCTGCTTGCCAGCCTCACACCAACTCTGTTACAGCACCTTAGCACCTTCCAAGCATGAGTAACCAAGCTGTCACAGCTCCTGGCAAGGAGTCCTCATGAGAAGCTGTAAGACTTGCTGAAGTGTCTGTGCTGGAACAGCCCTAGTTTGGCCATCTGCCAGGGCTCAGAGACATTTTTAAAAGGTACAAAGTAATATAGTAGTATACTTTATACATGTCATTACACCAACTGATTCCCCTTAGAATGAGTTGCAGAGTCCAGTAACTTCTCTGATTCATAGATTTCCCTAGAAATGTCTCCTGACTTCATCTAAAGGCATGAAGAATTGTATTGGAATTTAGATGAGTATACTAGAACTAAGAAGAATTTAAAAAAAAAATCAGACCCAGAACAGTTAGAATAACTAACCGTAGGAAAAATGAGAATGTCATCATTGTGATACAAAGAGTCAACAGTTAGTGTTCTGTTCTTCCTCATTTTAATCTATTTTATGTGAAGGTTGCTTTTTATTTTAGCTGTAATACTCTCAAGATTCATCATAAGGTACAAACCCTGGCTTTTATTGTATTCATTTAAGCTCTCAAAATAAGTGCTACAGGGATAATTTTAAATTATAGCCTCTTCCTAGCTCAGCTGGAAGAACTTACTCTTCTGCCTTGTTCTGTACGAAGTTTTACAGGGCAAGGGCTCATAGTAGCTTCCTTGGAAGATGAGAATTTGATCTGAGTCCTTGCAATTATCTCACAGAGCTTTTGCACTGCTGATATCAGTGTTTCCAAAATATGAAGGCAGTCACATTGACAGAGAAAAGATTGCACTGATATATCTTATTTCCCTTGTGTTAAAGATGTATCTATATCTAAATCTGTATCATTGTAATAAACATTCTACAGTTCATAGTTATAATAATATAAGACCTCCATGTGGGTAAGTTCTTTACTGGAGTTGGTAGTAGATAGCATTGGAAACAAACCCCAACATTGCCTCCAAACTCTGCTGTGTACTTTCAGTGTTTGCTGTACATAAACAAAACCTTTAAAACCCATTAGACCTGCAGAGGAAAAGAAAGAGCCAAAAGCAAGAAATGTTAACATCTTGTAGTTTGAGACTATGGAAAAATTGAATTGCTTATACCACTAATGAGCATATGAAGTCTGCAAGCAGAGGCAGAGCCTCAGTAAGCTGTTTTGCAAACACTAGTTCAGTGAGAAGTATACCCACGAAGGGTAATTCATAAGCATTATGTTTTTCTCATTTATTAGACAAAACATCTCACATTTTTAAGGAACAGTATTAAAAACTAATCCAAAGTGATTCAAAAGATAATTTCAGTCTCATATGTGTCTCAGGTGAATTGGTACCCTGTTATCTTCCTTCTTTCTTTATGTGTGCAATATTTATCCATTGCACTATTTTTGGATTTACTTTCCTGCTGTCTTTTGTGAGGCAGTCTAGCCTTGAAGCAGTAGCTGTAACAGGAATATAAGGGGTTATAGAGAGTGGTCCTGATCTCTGTGCAGCTCATGGGCAAAAGGACTGATGCAGTACATAGTCAATTAACAGGATTCCATGCTTGCATTGAGAGGCTTTGCTATCTTGAGTTTGGCACAAGTGCAGCTGTTACTGCAAAACTGTATTTGCTTTGATGGCTACAGATACAAGATAATAATTGGGCTTGGGGAGGGGGAGGAAGGGTCGAAGAGAGTCTGTGACAACTATAAAAGGATTGAAAACAATCCTTAAAGACAAAGTTACTGAGTGAACTGAACTGGGGTCTAAGCACTCACATAGCAACATGAATTTGGTAACTAAGGGCTCCTTGGTCCAAGAGATTAATAGGACAGTGGCTGGAAAACAGAGGTTTGGCACATTCACTCTCCAAATATAAAGCAGGTGCTTTTAGCATGTTTTTAAGTAGTTTAGAGTGGTGCTAGATCTTCTCTTACAGCCAATTAATAAATCAAGATAGTTTACTTCATCTAAATTATATGCATATATCGTTCAGATGATAAGTAATGAGAATTCCTATGCTCTTTATTCAGAAAATAGAGATGATGTCAGATGATCAGTCTGATGCTGTGATCTATTTCTGTAAATCACTTTTCCCAGCCTCTGTTTAGAGCAGCATCTCTTTTTAGCCTACCAGGGTCAGCAGCTCATTAGACCAGCTGAAGTGCTGGTGAAAGATGTGGTGGTCAGAGGCTGTCAGAGCATGGTGACCATGAAATGAGAGTTTTCAATTCATAGTGAAGTGAGGAAAGATGTCAACAAAACATCTCATGTGGATGTCCAGAGGGCAGGATTTGGCCATTTCAGGACACTGGTCAGAGCGTCCCTTGGGAAACAGCCTTTAAAAACAGAAAGCTGCAGAATGGCTGGACATACTTTTAGAAAGAAATCTAAAAGGCTTGGGAGCAGGCTGTACCTATGTGCCTAAAGACAAGCCAGGGAGGAAGAAGAGCAGCCTGGATGAGCAGGGAGCTTCTGCTAGAGTTCCGAGAATAAAAGAGAGTTTATGACCTTGGGAAGAAGGAGAAGAACTCAGGAAGAGTACAAGAATTTCATTAGGTCATGTAGAGAGAAGATCAGAAAAGCAAAAGCTCAGCTAGGATTCAATCTGGCCACCCCTGTGAAAGGTAATAAAAAGTGGGTTTATAAACATTACCAACAAAAGGAGGGCCAAAGAAAATCTCTGTCCTTTAATGTGGGATTGCATTTTATGGAAATGGTTTGCTCTAGCTCACCCCTGGAAAATGTATGGTTTATCCCAAGTCTGTACCATCCCTGCAGTATCCTGTATCTGTAACCTCATTGGCTGGAGAATGTTACCGCGCCCCTTTGAACCTCTGTGATAAGAATGCTAAAGCAGAAGGCTCTGCCTTTTTGCCCCTCTTCCCCTGGAGGCCTCCGGACGCTCCCTTTCCCTCTCCCCCCTTCCCCCTCTCCCCTTCCCTTCCCCCACTCCCGCAGGACCGTGCTCCCTGCCTGGAGTGGGACTCTGAATAAACCCTCACTTCATCAGCACCTCAGCAGCCGTCTGAAGTCTCTTTGCCTGCCAGCACGGGAACACCCACGACCCGAGGACCCCGGGGGTCTCCCGGGGGACCCTCCCCTGGAGCCCCCCAAAATTTAAACTACTACACTTTAATGGATGTAGAGGGGGAACATTATGACCAAGGATGAGAAGGCTAGGGTACATAATATCTTCCTTGCCTCATTGTTTAACAGAGAAAGTGGATATCCTTATGGCAACCAGCCCCCTGAGCTGGTAGACAAGGATAGGAAACAGAATAGACCCCCTGCAATCCAAGAGGATGTAGTTAGTCACCTGCTGTGCCACTTAGACACTCAGAGGTCTATGGGCCCTCGTGGGATTCATCCTAGGGTGATGAGGAGCTGGCAGAAAAGCTTGTCGAGCTGCTTGCCATCATTTATGATCAGCCTGCATTAACCAGGGAGCTCCCAGCAATCTGGAAGTTGGCAAATGTAATGTCCATCTACAAGAAGGGTCAGAAGGAGAATCCAGGGAACTACAGCCTTCATCTTGGTGCTGGGGAAGATTATGGAAGAGATGATCTTGACTGAGATCACATGGCATGTACAGGACAACCTGGGGATCAGGCCCAGCCACTGTGGGTTTAGGAAAGGGCAGTTCAGCCAAGGCTTGATCATCCTGATCTTGTATGACTACCTCACCTGCCTAGTGCATGAGGGAAAAAGTAAGAATGTTGTCTGTCTGGACTGCAGTAAAATCCTTGACACTATCACCCACAGCGTTCTGGGGAAACTGGAGACCCATGGCCTGAACAGATGCACTCTTTGCTGGGGTTAAAACTGGTTGGAGGACTGGTCTCAGGGAGGGATAATGAATG
Source organism: Prinia subflava (assembly GCF_021018805.1). Classification (NCBI taxonomy): domain Eukaryota; kingdom Metazoa; phylum Chordata; class Aves; order Passeriformes; family Cisticolidae; genus Prinia; species Prinia subflava. The sequence continues at coordinate 17,443,575 of NC_086247.1, forward strand.
GTGCCACATCCAGTTGGTGGCCAGTGACTAGTAGGGTCCCCAAAGCTCAGTATTGGGTCCAGTCATGTTTAATATCCTTACTGATGATGTGAATGAGGGAATTGGGTTGCACCTTCAGTCAGTAGATGACACTAAGTTGGGTAGAAGAGTTGATCTGCTGGAGGATAGAAGAGAGTTCTGCAAAAGGATCTGGACAGGCTGGATAGATGGGCTGAGACCAACCGTATGAGGTTCATTAAAGCCAAGTTCTGGGTTCTGCACTTGTGTCACAACAACCCCTGTTGCAGCACAACAGGTTGAGAGAAGAGTGGCTGGAAATCTGCCCAGTGGAAAAGGATCTGGGTGTGATGAGCCAGCTGTGCCCAAGTGTCCGTGAAGGCCAGTGGGATCATGGCCTGGACAGTGTGGCCAAATGGACTAGGGAAAATATTTATCATCCTGTACTCAGCACTGGGAGGCTACACCTCAAATCCTGTGTCCAGTTCTTCAAGAAAGACATTGAGGTGCTGGAGCATGTCCAGAGAATGGCAACAACTGGTGGATGATGGAGAAAGTAAATCATATGAGGAGTGGCTGAGGGAGATGGGTTGTTCAGCCTGGAGAAAAGGAGGCTCAGGGAGAACCTTATTCTCTCTACAACAAAGGAGGGTGTAGCCAGGTGGAGTCAGCCTCTCTTCCCAGGCATCAAGCAACAGGAAAAGAGCAAACAGCCTTAAGCTGTGCCAGGGAGGTTCAGGGTGGACATCAAGAAGAATTTCTTCATGGAAGGGGTGGTTAAGCATTGAAATGGGCTGCCCAGGGAGGTGGTAGAGTCACAGTCCTGGAAGTGTTAATTAAGCAATTGGATGTGTCACTTGGTGCTATGGTTTAGTTAACAAGCTGGTGTTGAGGTAAAGTTTGGACTCAATGATCTTGAAGATCTTTTCCAATCTGAGTCTGTGATTCTCAAGACACGTTCACCAGCATTCAAAGAAAACATAAAGTATTCAGCCTTTAAGTAAGAGATGTTTTGCAAAGATATGATGACAGCTACATGAATCAACCTGCTGACAGCATTTTTTGTCTTTCAGGCTTGCGGTCTCTTGGGATGACTATTGCTCAGTGCTATGAGGAGGTTGGCCTTCTGCTTCTTTTCCTCTCTGTAGGAATCTCTATATTTTCCACTGTGGAGTACTTTGTTGAGCAAGGTGTGCCAGGCACAACTTTCACGAGTGTACCTGGTGCTTGGTGGTGGGCAACGACTTCCATGACAACAGTTGGTTATGGTGACATTAGACCAGACACTACCATTGGTAAGGTAGTAGCCTTTATGTGTATACTATCAGGAATACTGGTTTTGGCTTTGCCAATAGCTATAATAAATGACCGTTTTTCTGCCTGTTACTTTACACTGAAGATCAAAGAAGCTGCTCTTCGGCAGCGTGAAGCCTTAAAGAAGCTCATGAAGAACTCGTCCAGCGATTCAAATATCAACGTCAATTTGCGCGACGTATACGCGCGCAGTGTCATGGACGTGCTGCGGTTACGGAGCAGAGAGAGAGCGAGTACAAGGAGCAGTGGTGCAGATGATTTTTGGTTTTGACTTTGAAGTTATTTAACCTTGTGCAGCACATAGACTACTTCAGAAATTTAGTATTAAGTATCTCTTTTTTTTATTATTTACCATACAGTGTATTTGCTTTTCCAGGTGGAGTTTTACTTACTTGGACAGGCTGAAATATCTATTGTGTACAAAAGGCAGAATTCATAGCATGGGATCTCTCAAGGAACTCTGAAACCTGCTTTCAGAACTGGAGCGTGGTAGGTGAGATGGGAAATAATGGATCCATGAAAGTAAAACAATGATGCAAGCATTTGTCTAATCTAATCCCTAATAATGTGTCATAATAAAGTCTTGGTGAAAATTGCCAGTGTTTTGAATATTAAACATCCAGTTTTTGTATTTCTACTTGAAGAACAAAAGTCAAAGTCATTAAGGGAGATTGAAAAGGGAAGTCTAAGCCAGTGAAATACTGGATAAATGTAGGATAACATTTGTCACAGATGACATGAAAAGAACCACACGAGGACATACAGGTGTGCAGAGCAGGAAAAGGGCCAAGTTTATTTACAAAACTCAATTTTATGCATTTCCTATGGGACCTGTGTATTGGAGGATGGCGTTCCACCTCTCAAACCACATTGGTCAAGCCAACTGTCAATCAACTTTCACCTCCCACCTAAATGTAAACAATGACAGCAAAACATGGCCATTGTTTATAGTACAAACTGTGAGAAAGTAAAAATTCTGACTCCAATATGAAGAACATTACAGAAGGCTTAGAAAAGTCTTCAAAACCAGGGCGACAAACATTCCCATAACAAGCTTAATCTTGATCTCCTTTCTTATCCCCATCTTCTTCCCTAATTGCATGAATTCTGGGGTAGCATGAGGATTGCAGGGAGGGAGGAGGGAGTGGGTTTGGAATTTCCTCATTTGCAGAGAAGCAAAGGGCTACCAGATATATAATGGGTACTAGGAGGTAGGTGAGGGTATCAAGGAGATGCAAGATCTATGTCAAGGTACGAAACAATCATGAAATAAGTGCCATAATAAAGAGCATCCTCTGTAGTTACTTCAGAAGTTGCAGGAGCTAATACGGCTTTTGCAATAGTAAAGAAGTAATTTAGTTTGAACTATGCCTTCTTTATGTGTTTTGATTCCCATGACTTATTTGTGTGGTTAAGCAATTTTTGTGCTCAAGTCACCATGGGATAGCAGGAGAAACAGAAATTGTAAAAGATAACAAGCTAGTGATTTCTCTGTCTCACATTAAAATCATATGTATTCCAAGTGAACCAGACTTTTAAAAAGTTAATTATCTTTACTGATTCATTATTGGGAAAATGCTTCATTAAAATATTTTGTTTCAAAGGAAAAATGAGCACTTCTTGGACTGAATACTTACTTTATGTAGTCATCAAAATAAAAACTTAAAATAATCAAAGGTATTGTCAGTCCAATTTCCCACCACCCACCTTTCCAGTGACCCAATACCAGTCTTAGCAAATAATGCTTTTCTTTAATACAATTTCGCTAATTTAGACTATGACATTGCCATAGAATGCACATAACTCAGCTAGTAGGTTAAATTAAAAAATTCACAAATCTCTCGCATTTCACATTTCTTCTGGACAATATAAACACTAAAAAGATACATCTATTAACTGTAGATTATTAAGCTTTATGTATTTATGTACGTAGAAGGCTTAAACTGCATTTGAGCATATATGAACGGGTGAAATAACCATTTTTAATAAACATTGAATAATACTTGTTTTGCAACAAGAGTATGGTTTTTCTGTCATTCCCTGTAAAAAATGGTGTAAACATAACATAGCAACCAAGATTTTCAAGGCACCTTGATGCAAACTGAGCAGCATTTTGCGTGATACTTCTGATTTGTCAGCTGGCGTCAGTCAGCGTTTTGATTTGGGACCAATGCAGCACACCCAGCTGTCACCAGGGTCAGAAGGAAGATAAACACTGGACATCAGCAGAAATTGCCTAGGTGTGAAAATCTGTAGGTCGTCCTCATGGTCTGTGGTAAACAGAGAGCAACTGTGCTATCACAGTGTTCCGATCTCCCTAGATACTCTGTGAATCCACCACAAAACTCCTCGTGATGTCCAGCAAACAAAATTAATTCTGCAGGGGAAGGTCTGGTGCAGCCCACTCTAGGTTATTATTTCATAGCTCTTTGGAGCAGGAAGTCTCACAGGCTGCACAAATTGTACAGGCTGTTTCTCATTCAAAAGTCATTCTAATTATAGAGAATTAGGAAGAAGCTTTCATTGTGGGAAGGCTGTTTTGTAATGTCCTTTGTGCTGTCTTGTACAGCCTCTGATCTGTGTTTGAGAAAGGAAATGCAGTTAGACAGCTGATTGATTCTCTTAGGGAAAGGCTCCTTTACTGCATCTTTACTGCTTTTTATGACGGACTCAAAAGAATGAGAGAAATATTCTGGGATGTGTTAGTTGATTCACTTCTTTTACCATCTCTGGAGATATTTTCCTAGAAATGCCCGTGGGGGAAACATGGCTCAGGCTTTATCAAGTAGTTGCTTTAGCCTCTGTTTTCAGACCCCTTGATTTTAAATTCAGTCTCCCAAGCAGGGATTGTCAATCACTTGTTTATACAGAATGGTTATCCATCACGTCATGGGCTGAGACTAGCAAATTTTACAGAGGAAGGCCAGTTCTTCTTCCAGCTCTTACAGACAGAAGGACCAGAGCACTCATACTGAGAAACAGACAGTACAGGACATCACAACTCTAAAAAAATCAAGTTACACTATGTACGTGCTACCATAGATTTGGGAAATAGCTCAGTCACCACTAAGGCACCAAATTAAGAATGTAACTTTGCTATCTTTAGAATATCACACTAACGGCAAGAAGCTACCTTTTGTCCTCACTTCTGTTCTGCCATCCTGCAGCAGACTTGTCAGACATGATGGCTAACATTGGCTGAAAATTGAGTATTTTAGCTCTGAACACCAAGTATTTTCACAAACTGTCATCAAGGGTTGTAGCTGCAGCACATAGAAAGAAGCCCTGCAATTATCATAGTACAAGAATCAGTAATAGTGAAAATTATAGAAACATATAGAACAGTTTGAGTAGAAAAGGATCTTAAAGTTCATCTAGCTCAAACCCCCTTGGTGTTGTCAGGGACACCTTCCACATGACCAGGTTCCTCAAAGTCCCATCCAGCCTTGAACACTTGCAGGGCTGGGACATCCACAGCTTCTCTGGGTCTGTGTGTTGACACAAGCAGGCAGGTGAGGTAACCACAAAGTCACTGTTAGAATGCAGAGTTGATTTATTCCTGTTCCCTTGCTACTGGGGGATCCTGAAAGCAGCACCTGTGCAAAGGTACATAAAGAAGATGCATGCAAACTTGGTCCATGCTAGAGAATCACTGGCCTGCTGTTCACCCAGGCTGCAAGGTCATTTGATTGGTTTACAGTCCTTCTTGACAGTTTAAGCCATATCTTCCAACATTGGACCACCTTATCACCCCCACAGTGAAGAATTTCTTCCTAAAATTTAATCTAAACCAACCTCTTTCATTTTAAAGCCATTGCCCCTAGTCCTGTCACTACATTCTCTTGCAAAATGTTCCTCTTCAGCCTTCTTGTAGGGGCACAAACTACAATGTATACAAACAGTCTGAAAAATCATATTTATTTATAGATGCTTAGGGACAGCTTTCCCTTGGGCCAGTGTAATCCAAACCCACCAAAATTTTTTTAGACATCACTAAAAGTGTTGTCATTTTTACTCTGAAGAAAGGCAGCAGCCTCCTGGGTCATGTTAGGCAGAGCATTGCCAGGAGGTCAAGGGAGATATTCCTGCTCCTCAGCCTGATGGGACAGATCTGGGTGATGTGTCCAGTGCTGGGCACTCCACCACAAGAAAACAGGGACAGGTTTTCTGGGGTACTCCAGAAAAATAGTGGAGGGCCAGGTTGCAGAGACCAGCACATTGAGAAACCCTTGTATCCAGGAGGGGCAGGTGTACTGGTAGCTGGTGGGGAGGGATTTATCAGTTCTGGGGTGTTTTAGAAAGGTATTTAGAAAATAATGTTTGCTAGAATTTTACATGTTGCTTCTTGCCGTGATTTTGATCTTGAATGTGTACTTCAATGATCTCTTTAATTATTTGTTGTTAGTAAGTTAATAAACCACTTCAAACTTGACTTGTTATTAACTATGTAAATTGAGCAATTTTTCCTTCAGAGAGGGACTTTGCTGGTCAAATCTGAGCTTGTGGTATTGCACATGGCAAATATGGTCGAGAACAAAAAGGAACAAAAAGAAAAGGAAAAAGTTAAGAGGTCTTTTGTAAAGTAATTTTTCTGACACAGCAAAGTATTTTCATCATTATGATTGATGAGTGACATGTTTTTCTCATTTGCTACAGCATTGTCCTCTCAAAGCTCCATTGAAGTATCCATGCATAAACACAGCTCTAGCAGGACACAGTCTGTTGAGATGCTCACCATCCAACTGTGCTGGAGCAGCTGTTGCTGATGTCTCCAGCACACAGCTGTCTGTGCCCTCCCCACACAGCCTCACTGCAAAAAGGGTGGAGCAGTGAGGGCTGCAGTCACACCTCTGGTTGCAGACAGGGGTCTTCAGGGCCCTGGGTGCTTGAAAAGGTCATTTACCAAAGAGTAGGGCTGGAGTTAATTATGTCTCTAAGATGGAGATGCCTTATTCAATTACAGCCTCTTGTCAATAAGGGGGTTTCTTTTTTGAGAGATTTTTAATGAGTCCTATAATTAGTTTTTTCTTTTATATAAACACAAATACTAGAAGTTACATACACCTCCAGACAAAAGCACAGCTGCCACAAACTTCTGTTCACAGCAGTTTGTATGCATTTAAATTTGGCCAATAGTGACCTTGACCTAATGATCAGTCAGTAAAAGAAGTCATCCCTTTATAAAATGGATTTTAATTAAACACTAAGCTGAACAATTGAGTTATAAATACTTTCTAGTTGTTTTTAATATATGAAATAAAATATTTTCTGAAAAAAAAAATTACCCCCACCCAATGTAGGGCTGGTACTTCTGCTAGAGAATGGCACTGTCAGCAGGAGGAGCACAGTCCATTTTGCCCGTGCTTCTCACTTGCATGTCAAAAAGCCTGAGCAGACACATGCCTTCCCACAGAAAAATGGGAGGGAAATTTTTTGCAGGTGGGTTTTGCTTGCTGCCCTATTATAGCATTTCTACATTAAAAAAAAATCTAAACCTACAACAAAGGCTGTTTAAAGGTATTTGGGGTACTATTACATGTTTTATTTATATTATGTTTCTGCTTTGCAGACACTAGGAGCCCCTTTACCTAGGGGCAAGGATAAGGAAGGGATCCCACCTAATATCATAAAAACAGGCCCAACACTAGTCAACTGTAAGTCTTTCTCTGACCCCCAAGAAACAGCTGGTGAGATGGATTTACAACAGACGAAAGAAACTTGAACATCCTGAAGTTAGGTTGGGTCTTATAAAAGTTCTACAGTTGTGTTCATCCAACTAAGTGAAATGCCTATTATGATGTGAAAAACACTAGGCCTTTGTAACAGCTTCTGCAAATTAAATGCTCTTCCTTGTCGAGAAAAGAAAGAGCATGCAGATGTAAGCTTTTCTCTAATTATCCTCAATTCTTTACAGCTTTCAATAAAATGCTTGTAAGTGCTTGTAAGTCACGTAGTATTACTGTGTGGTCCTGCAAGCTGTGACAGACATTTCATTTCCTATGGCTCACTCAAAAAGGCAATTCTATTTGCAACTCTCTGCAGCAGAGATAGATCCTGGGAAATGGCTGAAGTGTGCATGACTCTTCACTACCTAATGCATGAACAAGTTTCTCAGTAGAATTTGAAAAGCAGTTCAGAACAGCCTCTTGCAATTGCCATTAAAAAAAAGCACAGTGGATTGACTTGTCTTAAACACATTTTTCAACAGAAAAAAAAAAAAGGCAACTGCCTTGGACATAGTTAAAAGATAATTAATGAACTCACTCTTTACAGCTGGCCCTGTGTTACATATTTCTGAATTGCAGCTCTCAGCCTGAGGTATGAAATATATTATGCAATTCAGATGTCAAATTATGGAAAAGCATTTCAAGATGAACATGTCTTTGTTTAAGAACTGCTGTCCAGTGAAGCAACATCCATAAACTCTTAGCTTTTTTGTCCTACACCAGCAACATCATTACAGCTTTTGGAAACTGCCAGAGTTCCAGGCTGCATGCAATCACTCCATAACTTTTCTGATGTGCGTTAGATACTGCAGTGATAAAAGTTAATACTGAAACCCTGAACAGACAGATTAACCCATAATTAATGCTGAATATACAAGAAGAAAAAGAATGAAGGTAGAACAGGAAAGAGAAAATTAATTTAAATTTAAATTAATTTTAATTTAAAATAAGATGTTGACATTCTTCAGCTGAGATTTACCAGCGTCTTTTTGTGACTGACTGTGTGTGTTTTAGTCCTCATATCTTCTCATTAAAAAATGAAGAACATATGGTTTATTGCAGAGGAAGAAATTCTTTTCAGCTCATTAACTGACATGCCTCATAGGTCCATACCACAAATTAGATCACATACTAATAATTCATAGCTCATCCTACCATTCAGCCCTGTGTATCTACACACCTCTGCCCTGAACCATGGGTAAGCACATGCCTTCAGATGTGCATTGTTCTTCTGTAGATCAACATAAAAAACACTTATATTTTTGTAAGAAGTAAACACCAAGTTAAAAGAATAAGATCAAATTTAATCTATGTGCAGTTGTTACTATTTTTTATTTCTGCTGTCAGCTCTTATTTAGCTTTTACACCTTCTCTTCCTGGCAGGAATTGCAAAAAAACAGGTGGAAGAATTGCCAATCACAGCCTTTCACTGTCAAAATGTAGACAAACCTACCCCACAGACCTGTGTTCTGTTTTCTTATACTAGAAACAAAATCCAAGTGAAAAGAAGTGAGTGTGGTGTTTCTTCCCAAGGTAAAAGGATGGCCTTGACTAGGAACCAAGAGAACCACAGTTTTCCAAATTACTGGAAGCTGTGTCCTCATAGCTGGTCAAAACTGACCCGTCATTAACACAGCTATTTATATCACTAGGAAACTAGACTGCAGTAACAAATAAAGACAGAATGCATTCTGAGAAAATACCTGTCCCCTGAGTTTAGACAGTTCATGGAACTGGTACCACAAACCCACCCAAGAGGCCTGATCTCATTGTGCAAGCATTGCACTAAGTCAAAACACAGCCTTCTTCTAAGGACCCTTCCACCCAAATGTGTTGCATAAAAACAAACCCCGTATTCAAACTGAGAGTTTAAAGAAGAAAAGCTTGTCCAAAAAGCCTTCATAAGTATTAATTGTAGGAATAATGTGACATGCTCCCCTTGGCAAGTGTCCTTATGTCATGGAATTACAAGAAGATGAATTTGGCCCACTTCCCAGCCAACACTCTCTTATAAGAGGCTTTGTTGTGTGAAAGTTGCATATGTCCTTTGGCCACAAAAGGGACCAAAACCAACATCCAAATTATGTCCTCTGTTTTGCAGACCGTCTCTTTCAATATGGAGATTAATCCAGTTTGCTTCTGCCAAGCCTCACAATGGAATTACTGGCAGGCTGAGCTAACAAAATGCCACTGGCCTGCTCTACAACACAGAGGCTGCCTTATGCTGCAAGTGCTCCCATCAGCTGTCCAGCAGATGTGACAATACACAAGCCAAAACTGAAAAAAAATGGAAAGGAAAAGCTCTTGTGCTCACCTATAACCAGGATTTCAGTCTGGTTCAGAGCTAGTGCATTTCACTATCTATTATTTAATGTACTTAGAATTCAAAACTAGAGTAAATAAAATATTCAATGCAAAATTGATGGGTGAAATTTATAGAGTACCCTTCTGTATTAAGAATGTCACTTCCCAGTGGCATTTCAGTATTTCAGTGACCATTGCTTACATTTCCTATCACAAACATCATCACAAACTGCAGGCCTGTCTCCAGCTGGTGGGTAGAGACAGTTTTACTTATTCATGGTAGGGTTCCATTCACATTATGTTTTCAGTTTCTGAGGATCAAATGTGCTTTTCTCACCCACATTTTCACATCTCAGATCAGAGCTACACTTACCAGGGAGACATGTTCCTTCAGAGAATTACATTAGAATGATCTTGTCTGTGGTGCAGTAATACATGTAATAAGCAGGAGGACACGGTGCAGGTTTAATAACAGGAAAGTCACACACGTGCCTGTTTCAGAGCAGAAGATGCTCTATGGAGAGCAGATAGACTCAGCTTTTGACATGGCATCCTGCAATCCAAATCCAGTCTGTGAAATAAAACCAAGTGGTCATTAAATAACACCAGTGAATTGCAGCCACAAGGTCATGCAGGCAGAAGGAGCTGCTCTGCACATAGACCTTCATCTCCAGCCTGCCTATTCCTCATTTTTCCTAGCCAGCCCCAAAAACCATGGAAGAGGCCCCACTAGGCTGCCTGTAGCTGAGAGGACCTATTCAATGCCACTGAACTAGCCCAGGGAACAAACATGCTAGAATTTGAATGTGTTATGTGATAAAGCATTATTTGCAAATTCAGTTCTAGGCAGTGTAACATGCTTTCTTTTTCCAGACAGTTTCCTTTCATCACCTTCCCATGCAGAGGTGTCCAATTAGCAAGGTAAAATATAACCTGTTCATTAAAGGGAAGATTTTAGCAAAGACATTTAAGAACATCAGTAAGGCAGGCAAGATGAAAATACATTGTAGTTGGGTAGTGGTAAAAATAATTGAAAGAAAAAAATAAAATCTTAAAAGACTGAAGTGTAGTTTGAGGCTAGGCTAAGGAAGACAAAAATGTTGGAAACTACAGAAGAGGTAAGACAAGTCCAGAATATTAAATCCAGGTTCAAGTACTAAATGTTTCAAATTATCCAACATACAACTCTCACACAATCTACTAACAGTGTTGAGTTTCCCTTTGTCCTGTACTTTGGGCAAGCCTTGGACATTTATTCATGTTGGATTCTGGTTTGCCACATTAGGGGTGTAAACTCAAACACTCAAAAGTTTTGATACATTTGGACAAGATCTGGCCTTGACTGGGAGAAATAGCACTGTAGCTGAGTGTATGCTTTCCTTTTGAAAACTGAATAGTTAATCCTTGACACTTTACAAAAGTCCTTTTTTCCCTTTTCTTGAATAAGAAGATCTGAAGCATTTGTTTAAAACACAAAACAGCTGAACACTCATGGCACTGCAGAAACACATTAAACCTCTGCCAGGTTCACCTCCTCCATTTCCACTTCAGTGCACATAGAACAGCCACTGAAAGGCTCCTGAAAAACATTGAAGAAAGATTTTTTTTGCTTTGGGACAAATTTTACACCAGGGCAAAAGCTAAGTGGTGGATTTGCTTTAGATGCTCGAGAAGTGTTGGTAACTGCCACACAGTGTCAGCATTATGAGGCACGGTAGTAAAAGAAAACAAAGTATTATATTAGTGAACCTGCTGGTTGTTTCTGACATGAGTGTAGTGTAGTCCAGACAGAAAGGACAAGGACACCACAAGAGTGGCAATTAGCTTTGTTTATTGATTCCATTCCCCAACTCCAGAAACCTATTTAAGGCCAGGGATCACAGCATGCAAAATGCATCTCCCACGCTTATCCAAGCTATGTAAAAATGACAGGCATCTTAGCCTTCTCCCAAGGAGGAGGCTAGCAGTGGCCAGCATTGGTGCTCAAAATGTCTTTGGAGGACCAGAAGTGCTTTACTGCTGCAAGGGACCCCAGTCCATGGATCACACTGCCTAGCAGCAAGGTTTATATCCCTTCTAGATGCTGCAGAGAGGTTTCAGAGCTACCACTCAGATCTGAGAAAGTGATAGGATATTGGGGAAGGTACCATTGTTGCTGGACCTCAGTTTCTGATTCAATAAGTGTGTTGGCACTTCTTGATGTTTTTAGAGTCACACCAAACCATGGCTCAAGAGAGGGGCTGCAGGTCTGCAACTTGTAGAGGACCTTCTCATGCAGCATCTCAGGGCTGCCCTGGGGCCTGGCAGTGGAGAGACAACTCCAGCTTCCACCTGTGCATCTGTGGGTGGGTTGCAGAGATGCTAGTGACCACCTGATTGAACTGATGTTTTCCCTCCCCTCCCATCCCCTCCCCTCATTTTCCTTATTTTCTCCTTTCCCCTTTCCCTCCCTTCCCTTCCTCTCCCTTCCCTTCCTCTCCCTTCCTTTTTCTCTAATTTTAAATCAATTTCTCTCCCCTACACAGAAAGGCAATGCTGGAGACTTTCTGTAAGTCCGTTCCTATTTTGGTGGGCTGTGTGCTCAGGGAACTATGTATTATTTAGTAAACAAACAATTAGAGGCTGCTTGAAACCCAGTTCTGCTGCCGGAAGGATTCAGTCCCCATGGCAGTATTCAAATGATGCCATCACCACAGCAACCAAGCCTGTACACAGTGCTGGTGATCGTGGATAGCACACCAGTACCTGGTTTTGCCATTAGAAACAACAGCCTTACCAGGCTCTATCTCTTTCCTGCCGTTGCAGGTTCCCTGGTTGAAATGCTATTTGGATGTTTTGCTCTGGAGTGTAAGTACATTCATCTTTAAGATGTGAGAAAGGGGTTAAACTGCAGTGCTCCACCAGATCATCTGGTTGGAACTCGACATGTTATTTCTGCATGAGCAGTGCATACCTGCCAGCATAATGACAACACATTTATTAACACACATGGGCCCTGCTCCTTCTGAAATAAGACAAAACTAACATTTCATTAGGGTATCTACAGAGTGGGATCAGTCTTCTGAGTTCCCTACTGAAGACATCTAGGGAATTCTGCAAAACCCATAGCATTTAATGGTCTACAGAAATATTTCATTCATATACAACCTGAAAACTATATAAATCTGAAGAGATGATCTTTGTAGAGTATGACTACATCTTACTTGGGACTAATATCCCCTCTCTGTCCTTAATAACTTAGAACAAAGGGTTATTTTGGCATTAACCCCTGCAGGGGGTTGATATGCCTGAGGCAGCTATATAGTACTGATGAAGAAGCTGAGGGTCTAATCTACTGCCTTAAAACTCACATCAGAACTCTCAGTATGGGTGAGCAGTATTACAGCCAGGAGTGAGAGTCTAACCTAACCTACCTCTAACCCTGGATAAGCACAGGGTAGAAAACCTTACACTGGCACAGCTCATCTTAGTGGCTATTTGCAGTGATTGCATCTAAAACAGGATGTCTAAAGTCAAGATGTCTGTTATTCTCCATTGGCTGAAGAAACCTTTAGATTGACTAGCTCTGGTTTAGACACTTACATCTTTGAATTCAAAGTCATGGAGAGACAAATCCTTTGCAGCCATTTTTGGCACCAACAAGTTTATTGTCTACCCATTCAATACACAGATTTAAGAGAAACTCTTCCCTCTGAAGCCAGTTAAAACTGCTTTGAATCAATCTATCCAAATAGATTGAATAGAGTGCCCTATAGGTTATTAATATAGATTACTCCAGCAGCAGCAGGAGAGCTATGGTCCTTTCTAGGAAGATGATGTTGGTCCTTTCTGGGAAGATTTATTGAACTGGAAATAATAATTAATTTCCTTTCTTGGTTTGCTCACTGAATTAAAAATTCTTCTTCAGCTCTCTGAATCCTTCCTCAGCGCAAGTAATTCCAAGAATTAAATGTATAATTTTTGGTGGAATTAATGTGAACATAATTATTTCGGATGTCTTACAGGATGTCTTTTTAACTCTAGTTTCATGTAGCTCGTGTCCTCCAAATGGAGATATTCATGGTATAAACCAGATGAAAATCTGCAAGGCTTAAGGAATGAGGAGAATTCACCAATGCAGATTTTAAGACTATCCAGAGCAAAACATGTCTCTGGATTTTTTTTGAACAATGGGTAAATATTTATGACCTTATTTCTTCAACCTTGCTGGTTTCTTATATCAGGCATCACATAATCTTAAAAAGTTGATAAAACTTGATGTTTTCATAAATTTTTGTTCTCTTTCTTCCATCAATTCAGAAAGCAAATTATACATTCCTCATTTCATGTCTTGCTTTACAGAGGGGGAATAATGCCAGGTGCTTTGAGTGATTAGCTACAAAACATGAATCACAATTACTGAATCATTGAAGTGAGCATTTCACAAACAGATTTCAGCCTGAAGTTTATTTATGCAAAACTACTCCACAACTTCTTGAAAATAGCAAAGAGTCAAGGAGGAGAAAACCTCAGGTTTTTTATTTACACATCAAATACAGGTCTGCTTTGGAAGAGAACAGTAATTTTAATAAAAAAATTGAGCAAATACATGACCTACTGAGGACTCCCTTCGGTAAAAAAAAAGATATTCTTAAATTTAAACTGGGTTTTTTCCTAATTTGCATTTTAAGTATGTTATTTTAAACACCTGTAGAAGACTGGTCATGCATACCTGATGTTCATTTTAGTTGTAAATCTATATAATCTAGCTAGGTTAAGCAGCATCTGTTACAGTTATGTCTTAGTAAAGGCCATTGACTTAATGGGAGAGAGACTCACTTTAAATTATCTTTCACGTTTCATGTATCTTCCACAGAAATTGCTACTCTGTCTGATCTGAACAGTAAGCAAATGTGACATTCATACAATGGCCCTAAAGTTGTCATGATTAACCGAACAGGAGACATGAACTGAAAAAGGAAGCATCACATTATAGAAATGCAGGAAATAGTTAATTTGTATTTTTTAGAGACTGCTAGCATAATTCCATTCCAGATGGCAGTGAGAGTGCAAATCTGTTCTGTTCTGTGAGGATATGGGTGTTATAATAGGCTCCAATGGATCAGATTTATTTTTCAATGTTTTTTTCCACAGAATACTTTAACCATTTCAGACAACTGCTATTTTATTTTGTATGCTCAGTATGAAGTATTCATATAAGATACTGTGTGTCATTAATCTTCACAAAATGCCATACTATGGAGATGATTCCTCTCCAGGGACATTTCTTCTTAGAAGCTGATAAGTTGATCAGTCTGTTCCAGCCAGGATCTTGTCTTAAAGCCAGACAGTTTAGGAAACAGACTCCCTCTCTTTCCACAGCTTTTACCTCCTTTGACTCCTTCACTGATGTTCCACCTTCAAAGAATCTTTTTCCTGTATGAGGATTCCAGTGTCTTCACACTTCTCAAGGCAAAAAAGCTTATGGATTACTTCTCCTTCTCTCTGTGATGCTCCTCAGTCTCCTTGGGTGTTAGGATCTCTGTAGCTTTACAAGAATGCTGGTCTCATAGTCTTCATTTCATCCCTGAGTATCAAGGTCCTAGGGAAAACATGAAGCTATTAGCATAATTAGTGTCCTTCATTCCTTTAAAGCCAGTTCACTCATGTTTCAATGCAAAAGAAGAAAAAAGGTTGTGAAAACTTGGTATTTTAAATTTAGGAGGGATACTGATTTCACTGCACAAGCTCCATCATGCTGCACTATCTGTCCACAGCTGCACTGTCCCAGACCTATCCCTCAGCATCCAGCACTGTTCTGCTTTCTGAGCCCCCACTGCTGGGATCTTTCTCCCAAACCTTCCTGTTCCCTGTTCTAGATGATGGAACTCTTAGGAAAATTGCTTTCAATACAGAACATGGTTTTGCTTGCCTCAGGAGCTTAATGAAGCATCACACAATGGAATACATTTGGTAAAGTCTCTGGACTACCTGCTTCATGGTAAGAGCCAACAATCTGACAAATATCATGTATATGTGTTGAGAGACAAAGAAATGAGAACGAATTTCACTCCCAGTTAGCTGCATCTTACCACTCAAAAACAATGGTGGTTGTTTCAAAATTCCTTCTGTCCTGCTTTTCTTTGCTGTATTGAGGATTTTTATTTGTGTTATAAACCAGTTGTCCAACAATGTGTTTTAGAATTGCTTTCAAAGTACTTCTTTTATATGGAAAAGAAGGACTGTGGTCTGCATGAGTATCTGTTGTGCTTTTGAAAGGCACATTAGAGACATAATTCCTTACTCCACTGTAAGCTAACCTGAAGTACCTATTGGTACCTATTGGAGTTCCTACAGTACATATTTCCTTTCAACCTGCTAATGTCTGACAGAAGACAAATTATGTTGATTAGCATATCTATATGAACTAAAAGCAAAAAAAACCCTAGGTTGCTTTAAGGTAGCATTTTGTTCTGATACAAGGTGAATATTGATACTGAGAGATTAATAAATGGTTCAATGAGCACTGGAACTTACAATCATGGTATGTGTAGAAAACCAGAAAAGCTGGGAGTAGAGGACTGAGCTTTCATGCTCTGGACCTGCTCAGTAAAAACTAAGAGGTAATTATGATATAATTGTATTTGGGGTTACTTTGTTAATTTGCATTTTTTCATCACTTTTTTTAAAATTTGCAATATTTCTTAAGCATGTAGAAATTTTTACTCAGAATTTAAACCACTCACAATGACCAGAATATTCAAGGATTAAAGCACATTGTTTTCAATATACTGAAGCTTGGACAGGAGAACAGCTGTCAAACCAAATCTTTGTTCACCTTTTAAATAAGTTGAAAGCACAAAAACACAGTCCCCAACTTCACTTTTATCACTGTATAACTATACTGGCAAATTTCACTATAGAACTTCTACCAACTTTAATGAGTCTCTTTTTATTAAAATAAAAAACCACTGAAAGTGAGTTGATTGTACTGCAAATGTACATATCTCACATCATTTATGCCATACTATTAAGGATTTATTTCTTCTTCCTTTAATGATTCTCTCAATTGACTTAGAGTGAATTAAATCTTATAAGTAATGTTAAGGACATGTCTGTGGCATAGCAGTTGCTTACACACTGAATATTCTCATGTGCATGTGTCTGTACCTGGAATATCTGATTCAGATATTGATTTGAGTACTACTTATTCCCTTCTAAAGCTGAATTCAGATAGTAAATCTGATGATGCAGATGATGAAGTATTTGACATTGATTTTAAAAACAAGACTATATAAAGTAGATTGAAAGAAAAGTAGAAATGTTTCTCTCAAACACTTGTTGAAATTTCTAGAATATCTAATTGCAAATAGACCTGAGATATGTATACAACATATAAAAGAAATAATATATTTGTCTAGTTTGATAATGGAAATTGAAGGGCAGTGTATTGTAACTAACCGACTGATTATTCTGTTTCTCTGCAACTTTGCATTTTATCACACTTCAGAAAACACATTTGTGCTTCAGTATCTGTTCATCCATTTCATCAGTAGGACACTCAGATGCCTCCTAAAATACCAGTCATTGTTTATAGCAATAAAAATGATGTTTTCTGATGGCTGTCAAGTGTCTTATTAACGACACAAGTATATCCCAATTTAGTTTTTTTCAAGGGTTTGTTTGCTTGGTTTTAGTAATTATACCAAAATAATTATTTCTTAAACACTAATTTAAAAAATAAATTTCACTGTGGAGAAAAATGTTTTCAGTATACATTCAAAAATATAAATGTAGTGTCCTTCCTCTGGGTTTTTAACACTGCAGAAATGTATCTCAGGGATGAATGTGCTTATGTTGTGACCAGAGAGGATCCCAGAAAATGGTAATTATGAAGAGTAAAAAATTCTTTCAGAACTAAATATATCGGTAAAAAGAAACCAGAGATGTTGTAGAACACTGATGCATGCTGCATGAAGGGAACCATTTGCCTTTTTAGGAACACTAAACCACACCACACTGAATAATGAGCCAGGGAATGGCAATTGATACAGTTACAACCTCATTTTGTGGTGAATAGCATGTTAGAGATGGCATTGATTAACTCATACAACAGACATGATGAGTAGATGGATTTCACTTTCTGCTTTACTATATAATGTTATTTTAAACATGTGTGCAAAGTGAGTTGGAATTTCTTGGCAATGGCATCAAGTTATGTTTAAAGTTATTCAAAGTGGGGGAAAGGATTTATCTAATTAACATATTTCTCAGCAAGACATTCTTAAAATTATAACAGTTTTATGGGAAAAGAAAAATTCCTTTTTACTTGCCTACACTGCTGAACTCTTCTGTTGTTTTCTTTAACTGAGAATGCAGCTCTCATTCTCACATCACAAGCAGACAAATGCAATTGGTGGCAAACAGTGCAGATTAGAGAACATGTGTGCTTAGAGGCTCGGGAAAAATCTTGCTATTCCACTTTTTGCAAGTGGAAAGCAGTGGGAAATGGCACTAAGTTACCAGCAGTGGTTCAGCAGTGATGCGGAGCTATTCTCATAAATTAGAAATTGTGAGTAGTAATAAGAAAACTGTCATTTAAAACCTCACATATAAAGTTGTCACACTTTATGCAATATTGTACATGCTCAGTACATGAAGGATTTAAGGGCTCTAAAGCACAATAAACTCCCTGTTGGTTTTCAGGTTTCTTTTGTTATCACATCCAACAAAAACTGAGTTAAATCTTCATGGTCCAGAAATAAAAACACTTTCTGGAGTCTGTGTTTTCCTGCAGCTGGGTATCAACAGTGGGAATCTTCTCCAAATCCACAGTTATCTTCTCCAAACAGACCTATGAGAGAATCCTTTACTGAGGGAAGCTGGTAGTATTTATAAAAAGGGTGAGTATGGGCTGCCTTCTGACTGAATGGTCCTTACATTTATGGACTTCTATCATTTTTTGCTTAAGCAAGAAGGAAATTTGTTGAAGTCCACAGGAGATTAAAGTTTCATAGGTTTATGAAACATGTTCATATGTTTAATTCAACAATACCGAATATTGTGACTATTCAGTTCTGAGTTCAGAATACCGAAATGTTTGTGACAGCTGCTTCTGTTCACAGAGATTTGGCACTGTCCAGAGCACAGTCCCACCACATTCCCAGAGCTGTCTGAAGGTCCCTGCACTGGGGACCCTCATGGAGTTGTGGCTACATGCCAGCAGTTGCCACACAGCAGTCACTCAAAAGAGGACAGAAAACCATTTCACAACAAATTCAGGGCAACACCTTCCTACAACTATCAGGGCCAGCTCTCAGTGAGCCACTGACTGCTGTTTGTCTCTGAGAAGTAAGGCACAAGAACCCCAATGCTCTGTCCACAATCATTGCTCGACTACTACTGTCAGAACCTGGAAGTATTGGGACTAAGAGGTAGGTTGGAAATTATTTTGCAGAAGTGGATGTGCAAGCATGTAGTCACCCAGATATATGTCAGTTATTCTGATATATTCAGACTGCACTGACCTGTACCATTGCTGTGCTTTGTCACCTGACATGGGAGTTGTGGGTTGCATGGAGCCATGATCCACATTGTCCTTGTACTGTTCACCCTCACCACAACCCGAGTCCAGACAGAGGAAAGGGTAACAGAGCACCAGCATAGAAATGAACAAATAAATGCATCAAGACCCATACAACATGAGATATTCTATATCCAGATAATACTTCTACTTGGTGCTTCTGTACCAATTTCTATGTTCATTCTATATTAATTGAATCTGTACCAGTGTTGTTATGTACTGACCATGGATGCTGCTGTGAACTGGTTAAAAATGATGCAGCTGGACTGAGGAGTCCTTTCTTTCCTTACTGAGTAGCAGGAAAAATGGAGGGTAAATCAGTCCAGCCACACACTGGAAGAGGCCAAAGAACCTAATAAAAATCTAATTTCTCATCTACATGGCCTGTCACTGGCCAATACTATTTAAGCTTCTTCTAGCAGGACAGATTTGAGAAGTCTTGACAAGTTAGTCAAAGAGAAAACCACTAAAGCTTGCTAAAAATAAAATACATATACATGTAACATAGACTGCAAAACAGACTGGGGAAGTACACCAAGAAAACAGCATGTACAATTGCCTTGTTATGTAACATATTCTTCATGAGACATCCACTTGGTTACTCTGAGAGATGAGACCTTGGGTCTAGCCTAGAATGGTCACTTTAACATTTTCAAGGTGTGGGAGTTTGTTGTGTAAAATTTGGTCTTCTGACAATACTGATTTTGTCATTTGGGTAGCAGTGGCAGAGCAGAAGCCCTTGGCAGGGTAAACTGTCTCTATAAATCAAAGGTCTTGAAAAGTGCTGCAGCGATGCTGCCCATCACCCAAGCTGCTGTCCCCTGGTCCTTTACGAGGAACGCAGTTTCTGGCTGAAGCTATAGTTGTGCATGTGGTCCTCCCTTGTTAAAGTTTTTCATTTTATATTCAGGACAGCAATCTTTCTGGCTTACAACTCACTGGCAAAAGAGATGGTCCTTTGATGAACTAAAAAGGCTTTAGGAAGTTTACCAGGATATAGCTGATGAAGAGACCTTAGCCCATGCACCAAGCTCCACAGGTGATGAGCACCCTGCCAAGCCTGGAGTGTGGTTTACACAACTCAAGGTGGCACAATGAGGAGTAGTGACTCTCTGCAGCTTTCTCAGGGCTTCCAACTCTCCTAGGCCACACATAAGAGGTCATCAACATTTTGTAGGATTGAAACAGTCTGGATAGTTGAAGAATTTGCCTTCAAGGGAGTTCAGTGACCACTCTTAAATAAGAATGTGGACAGATTTGTAGAGCATCTCTGCTGAACTGGGAACTTTCAAGCAAATTTCACTTCTCTAAATACCGAATGGGCCTGATCTGCTGAAACAAATTTGACTTTCTTCAAATACATTCAATTTAATCTAGTAAGAAGCAATTGAAATTATGCATTGCAAGTTGTTCTTTTAAACACAGTATTACAGCTAGTTGCTCTGAAAAAATCCTAAATTAAGAGCTGACTGAAAGAAAAACCTCTCAGTGATAGCTTTCATCACTTTGTGTTTGTTTTCTTCCTCCATTCATAAAACAGTGTATTATTAAAAGCTGATAAATATTGCCACAAAGTCATCTGACCATATAATCTGAGGCAACAGATAGCCAAAGAAATGTCTCCTTCTGACAGCCAAAGTTGTTCTAGTAATATGAGCAGCATAACCTAACAAGAACTCTCTTTTTTTATGTCAATACATACTCGTGATGTGGACCATTTTTAATAGAACTTCGGAGATTAGAGTATTAAACTGAACACAATAGATATAAATGTTAATGAGAGCTACAGGGAAATGAGAATGTACCACACAAAGAAGAAATATTAAAATATAATACTCTTTTCTGTCTGTGAAATACATCAACCATAACAGCATTTCACAGAGAAACTGCTTACAATTACTCATCCAAATGAGTGAGATAACATTGTTTCAGAAGTAAATAACTTATGTGCAAAAGCTTTCATCGGTGCAAATTTGTTGATAACACCATTTTGTCCAATATACATTCAATTTGATATCTCCAGAGTGATGAATGACTTATGTCTGTGTATATTCTCAGCTTCATGGGTTCTGATGCCCAGATCTCATTATAAAAGATTAAACTTTCAATAATTAAATTCTCCTATATGCATTTAGACAGCATCCAATATATTTAATATCTTGTTGTTGGGGGGTAAGGGTAATTCCTTTGACTAGGCAGAGGGGTGAATTTTTTGAAAAGAGGTATTTCTAAAAGTTGTTAGTGGAGGAATTGCTGTTTCAGTTTTTTCTGACATTAGTGTGCCATTCTGAGGTACAAAGGAGAAATAGTAACACTAAGAGGCTGGAGGATTTCTTATTAATGTGGTTTTTAATGAGGTATGGGTCTCAGAAATCTCACTACAAAGCTGCAGCTGAGGAATTTGTAGAGCAAAAATAAAAGTTGACTCAAATAAAAGTCTCTGAAGTAGATTTTGGAGCATTAGCATAATATCTCTCAGGTTTTATTCTAATGTCATAGATTTTAGAGGCAAAGTTTACCCATAAAATAAAAATCTGTTGGCTTTCTAGCTCCTCTTGTCTCAAAAGACTTGCCTTAAAAGAAGTAAGATTGCCAGCCAGGCTAGGGCAAGGAGAGACATGAAGTTCCCTAATACAATTATAAGGGAAAGGTCTGAGCAGCAACTCAGTGTTTGATAAGAATTAGAAACCAATATTAGGAGTGTCCCAAAATTAGGGGATCTGGCACATGAGGCGAAAGACCATGGGAAAAGTGATGGCTACAATGAAAGGGGATAAGGGAAATAGAGGAGGAATGTAAGGAAGATTAAAGTATAAATAATGAGCTACTGCAAGAAGTATGGGAAGTTAGAATGGGAGAAAGGAAAACAAACAATAAAATAAGGCAAAAGGAAAAAAATAATGACAAGTCAACTGAAGTAGAGTGAAGAGAATAAGATGTTGTCTCACATCTGAAAGTATGGCAATATTGGATAGAAAAGATTGTGAAGACACACTTTGAAAGGCAGATCAGAAAAAATTAGACAAAACTTGGTCTTTTTTCCAGGAGGAAATTTTTTTTTCCTGGATTTCTCTTTGCCATCTATCCAACAGCTAGTAGACTGGAAAAACAAACATGGGTGATTTAAGATTTTTCAGATTTAAGATAGTAAACTACCAACTGGAAACTGGGGTGAGATGAAGGGCGAAGCTGCTCGTGAAACTGTAGGAATAGGACTGGATAAAACCACTGAAGAAATTCTGCACTACTGACACATAGCTATCTTGTCTGTAATGGGTTCTCTAGGTGGTGGCTGTAGGAGATCTCACAGCTGGATTCAAAAGCAGTCACTTACTTGATTTTAAAACCCTTTTTTGCTTTTGAAAGGATTGTAGGGCATTTTCAGTGCCTTTCAATCCATTTAGGAGACCTTGTTACTTTTCCTTCCTAAACAATCAGAGCAACAAGCCTGAAATAACAAGTGGCAAGAGCATTTTAACAAACAAGAAAAAAAAGTTAAGCAGTGAAGAGCCCTTAGACCTGACAGTTTCAGTGCCATAGATACAAACAGTAATAAAGTTTTAGGAACATAGTAGTTGCATGCAGGTTTATTTTCAGAAATTACTTTGATTTATTATTACCTTAATGAATGCACTAAAGCAAAGGCATAGCATTATGTAAGAAATGCCAGATGGGAGCTGTAATCAAATTTGCTGATGAAACCATTTAAGAGAGAAAACAATAATCCCAAAGGTGAATATACTGAAATAATGACTTCTGTTCATGGAAAAGACAGTACAAACTCCTGTATCCTAAATTCTGAAAAAAGGATTTATGGCTTTTTATCTGAATGTATCACTTAGGTATGTTAATCTCTTGGTTTTGAGGGTCATTGCTGTTTTGTTTTTTTTTCTTAAAATAGATCCTATTGAGTTCTTACAATATGCATTTCTTTGTAGTGTCTTACAAAAAACCCAGAATCATTACTATTAGGCAAATATTCAAAGATATTTTGAAAAGGAGATTTTTACTTCACTTATCTTTTTTTTAAAGTTTAATTCAAATAAGTAAGAGTAAATTTAACCAGATCTTGAGGTTATTGTGAAATAATTCAAGATCCAAACAAAAAAGAATCCCCAACTAGATCAAAAGCATTTAAGGAAATCAGAATTAGGTATTGAACTGTTCACATAAGAATGAAATGTGTGTCATAAGAATGAAAATATCTTTCTATTATGAATTATGTGCATTTGTTTGCATTAATGTCAGAGATAAATAAACAGGTGCATCTTTGAGCTTCTTTCCTTGGTGCATGCAACCCATTGTCTCATAAATTATACCTTAATGTTCATTTTAGCATTATTTTGCCAGGCAAAGAAGGTAAAAGACACAGAAATCAAGAAAAAACCCTGGCAGGTCTGAAGCCTTTAGCCTGACAATGTCTCTACCTGCTTTGTCAATTGTACTAGTTTTTGCAAAATCGGCATTCAGCTTAAAACCTGATTTTAAAGGGCTAATCTTAAATTCCTTTTACCTGCAGCCTCTAATTCACCTTACTGAGAGCTGAGTGGGTTTCACATTTAGGGCACTCCCATTGCATAAAAAAACAAGAAGGAAGTTTGAAGCCAGAGGGTGCCAGCTGCAGTCTTCAGATACATTTCAGTGTGTCAGGTGTCCCACACACCTAACACAGCGTGCACTGGTGTTAGCCAAGCACAAGAACACAGGCTTCAGAACTTCTGGGAAATACAGGCAGAAAACAGATACAAAACTCTCTGGAGCTCTAAACAGAAGGGTCAGGTTGATGCCCATGAAAACAACATCCAAACAAAACAAAATCAGAAAAGATTCACTCACAGATTATGTTTGCCCCACCCAGGTTATCCAGGTCACCTCCAGATGTAGAATGCAGATGGTCCCAGCCTGGTACCCCAGGCACTGCCTGAGGTCAGCCTGCAAGCTTGCCCAGGGGCAGGGACAGGAGCAGGACACAGTCCCTTGCTAAAGAAAGTCCTCTCTGGCAAGGCTCCTCCTTTGTGAAGAGCAAAACCCCACCTCTGCACAGGGTGTCCTCCACTTCCCCCCACCAATACCCGAGGAGCCTCATACTGGAACCTGGAGGCTGAGGACCTGGTGAGAAGGCAGCTGAGTGTTCAGTGGGGAATTCAAGAAGGCAAGACCTGATAGATCTGACATCTGCAGGAGGAAAATCTGCAGGTTCAAATCACCAGCTTCCACTTAGAAGGGATTTTGGGAGGGCTTCAGGAGAAGTTCTGAAGGCATTCAAGCTGCACATTGATTCAGCGTGTGCAAACCTCTCCTTGAAGGGAGACCTGAATCAGCTTTCTTGGCAGCACACCCAAGAAATGGAGGGGTACAAACACCACCTGCTCTACTCAGAAATTGCCCTGACGGTGTCAACTCTTACATTGTCTATATTTAAAATTTATTTTTCAATTGTGATTCAGTGACTTAAACTAGATCAGAACAACAAAGAAATGTTATGAGTGAGAAAGCTTTGTTTACAAAGCCTGACCGACCACTCTGCTCAGCTTCCCTGACAGTGACTTATCCCCAATCCCTGCTGTGAGTGAACCTCAGAAACTCCTCCAAACTCAAGGAACCTAATGCAGTGACTGCATTTCCTCCTGATTTGTTTGTTCATCACTGTTTCACACTCCAAGCCTTGTTATGGGCAAAAGGAACTGCACTGTGTATCTCAGCAGTTTGATATTTGCTGTCAGCCAAGGTGTGCTGACACACACACCCACGCTCTCTGGCCCGTGGTCTGGACTCCAGTGCCTGCACCCCAAAAACACACAAGCACAGAGAACAGAGAGCACACACCCAGGAGAGGAGTGAGTATTGGAGTTAAATGAGATGACAGGACAGAGCATGCTGGCAGGGCTAAGGGCATGGCCAGACAAGTGTACTGACCAGCTGTTCACAGGCAGCTGGCCCTTTACATCCTCTTGCACAACCTCAGGTTGCTCCTCCCAGCATCCCATGAGTTCCATCCTCCAGGACAGGGAATCCCCCAAATAGTCTGTGCAGGACCACAGAGAGCCACATGTCTGCAGACTGACAATGCTGGGACTCACCTGACCTGGGGAGGTGATGGTCTGGAACAGCACAGGGGAGCTGGGGCTGGCACTCACACCTCTGACTGGGACACTGGGACTCCCTCACTGCCCTCTGCCCCCGTGGCCCTCTGCATGGGAACAGATGAGCCTTTAGCCTTTGGTCTAACAAACACCAGCACCACCAGTGGGAAGTATTTTGACTGATACTGACTCAAAACAAGTTGGTGCCTTGTGGTCATTTATTCTCCTGTTTTTATACAGCAGAAATAAAAAGGAAATGAAATTAATAAAAGGACTGACAGCATGCTCTGTACTCTAGAGAACAGAGAAGGCAGGAGTGGAAGGACCTGTCATTTGTCCAGGTGCACCCCTGCAAACTAGAAGCCCTTGGCAGTATTGGTGAGGCAGCCAGGCACAGCTCACTGCCAGCCAATGCCCCTGGCTAAAAGGGTCTCATATGGCACCAGGCAACTGGCCCAACTGGGAGGAATGACTCTGAATCACCCAGTGATTATGAACCTCTGTAAAAAACCTGAAAAACTCTTGTCCCTCTTCACCCATGTCTAGTTCCCAGCTCCCAAACCTGTGCTCCTTTATGTGGCAGGATATACCCCAAGCACCACCTTGCTGAGATGGAAAAACAGAGCCAAGCACAACCAAATGGACAGGCTAAAAAGTGCAGGTGCCCCCTCGAGTCTTTTCCAGGAGACACCAGAAAGGAGCACTTAGGAATCACATCCTAATGTTAAAAGAGCACAGAGTGGGCCACAGAATGCCAGAAAATGGGCAAGAACACTCAGCAGCAAGGCCAGGCCTACTCTGAGGAACTGAAGCAGTGCTATTTAGTGACGATTTTACTACAAATTTCTGAGTTTTGGAGCCTAAAAGCATGCTCCTCTACAACCTCCGTGGTTGTGAAAGGGCACCCAGTGGAAGTCATGCTGCCAGCTGTACTAAAGAGATGCTTCAAAAACATGCTGGACAGGATACAAATGGAGAGAACAGCAACCAGATGATTCAATGCTGGCTGCACATCTTTTCTCAGCTGCCAATAGCACAGGGTCTGAGTCAGTGGGCTGCACCAGCCTGTCTTATAAATAATCCTCCTCCTTTTTCTCTGCTGCAGAACTACTTAAAGAAAAGAAAAAAAAAAGTGCTGTAAGATAGCCCATACTTGTCTCTCCCTTGTAACAAACAGGACCATTCGCTGTCTCCTATATCATTCCTGATGGTATGTTTCTGTGGTGCAGAATTGTATTGGGGTGTCAATGTCCCCTTGAGCTATACCAGAAAAGGATTTCAGGTATCATGTGACAAACTGTTTTTAGAAGATTTTGAATTGAATTAACCACATCTTAGTATTCCCTTCTGAGAAGACAGAAAACAGGATATTTTCAAACATGAGGTCTGGATAAAATGCTATCATTTAAATTCCCTAGAGCTCCAGAGACAGCCAGATACAGCCTACTCTTTTGAACAATTCACAACACAGATTTTTCATTATGGAACTGTATCAGAAAGTCTGCATCTTGATAATGGATCTGCACTCTGGGTGCCTTTGAACACAGACAGGCAAAACTCCAAGGGATGGGGAGAAGGCACTCTTACAGCAACCATCACAGAAACATTCTCCTGAGACTCATATTTTTACTTCCCCTCAAAAAGCCTTTTAGGCCATTTGAGACCTACTGCTACAAGGAGCTGCTGTAATTGCAGAGAGCAGACACAGCACCCAGTGAACCTCTCCAGGGCACGACTCAGCTGCAAGGTCAGGCAGGGCAAAGTTATGGCAGGGCTGGAAAACAGAACTCCTTCAGTTTAGCTGAAGCAGAGAACAACACTTCACACCTGCCCTTAATAATGCTTCTGGGCCCCTGGGTGAGGGTGGAGGTTTCAGGAGAGGCTGGTGAAGACCAACAAGACCCATTGGTGCACCTGGACTCTTGAGACCATTCTCTGCTAGCTGTCACCTGGGAAACGTGGTGGCCTCTCAGAGAGTTTCGTGTATCTGCAGCTTTTCATCAGCATCTCAGGTACCCAGTGGGTCCCCAGATGTCAATGGCCACCTACACGTAGCCAGCTGAGCTAAGCCAGTCAATGTATGGGGTTTGTCAATAAATTGAGATGCCAAAACACACATATCACACACCTGGTGTTAGGTTTGAAAATGTTGCTGTGTCAGCAGACTTGTAGGAGTAAATTATTTGCTTGATAAGAAGGGTCTGGTGCCATTTGAGATGCTCTTGTGAATCCAGGATGTCTCTAGGATATCTGTACAGGACTGGCAGATGTGACAGGAGCAGCTACATGAGACTCAAGAACATTTGCAACAAATACTGCAGGAAGTTAGGATACTGTGGGACACCTTAATGACGAGTCACCATATTTAGACAATCAAATCACAAGTTATTACTATGATTTAATCTAAAGAGCTTTTGGACAACCAAACATTTGGTGTTTATGTCAAGATGGTGTGAATGTTGGGTGTGATTTTTCTGACTAGATCTTCCTTGCTCGTACTACTTTAGGTGTGAAATTTCATCTAAATCCTAAGAAACCTGCTCTTCCTCTTGAGTTTGCCCTCAGAGACACATTGCTCTGCAGTACATTTTACAGTACAATGTCTGAGCTATCTGGGACTGCAGCCCAGACTCACTTTGCTTTGGCATAGCTGAAGAGAGAAGCACCTTTGTTCCCAGAATGAACTTTTAAAATATTTTCACATTGAGGAGACAGATGAACACAAAATTCTTATAGAAGATCAATGCTGTGAGGAGTGACAACTACTCTGGCACATTTCTGAGGTGCACCACTTTGAAATGGTGCAGGTTCAAAGCTCTCTAAAACATTCTGTGAAAACCTCTTTCTTTAAGGCATTGCAAGTCAGAACTCAAAAAAAGCAGTGCAAAAATAACATTAGGTCAATATTCTTTTAAAGAACCTGGCTGAAGCCATTCCAGCATATCTTCAGTTTCAAAATAACTTAGATATTTCAATTACTGAAACACTTCACAAGCACTTAGGGTTTTTACAGTGATTATGACATTGTTGATGTTATGTTAATTCTCTTCTACTTTGGAAGAATCTAATTGTCTTTGGTTTTTATTTAACAATATGTGTTCCCAGGACATACCCTTGATTTACTTTTTGTCAATTAAATTTTCTCTTTTCAATTTGTCCAAAACTCTATGTGAGCATTTCATAATTAGTTTTAATTTCATTTTAAGCTCCGCCAGTTCAAATTGTCTCCAACTACTTAATTAAATTTCATTCTCAGGAGACAGTTATTCCATCTAGATTTTGTAATAGTTTATCATACAGTTTATAATAGACTTGATAATAGTTATTCAACTGCACAGGACTGTGCAATTTCCGTAGAAATATGACTCACATACTTTTATAGCCCATAGCTCTAAAAATGAGTTGTTTCTAGTTGCCACAAAAATAGATTAACTAGATTTAAAAACATGTGGGGAGTACCAAAACCGGAGTTTCACTCAATTTTTGATCAAAACCCACCAAGAAGAGAACCCTTGCCAAGAAGAGGCAAGCAATGATGAACTGCATTTTTCTGATAGTCTGTGTTCTCACAAGATGGTTTGCTGAGAGTTTCGTTCTTCCTGAGGGATTTTCTGGGCACCAGCTACAGCCTGCACAGGGCTGGGGTCTCTCATCTCCCTGGTGGTGGAAGGCCCTTCTTCCAGGCCTGTCACTTTAGCAGGACTCTAAGGAGCAGGTGAGTGTGTTTACCTCTTTGAAGCACTTTGATGATGATAATGATGAAAGATCTATTCTTTCCTATGACTTATAGATTAGGCTACATCTCTTTTACAGATACCAGTCATTTTAGGGAAAGAGTGGGGTTCTACCCAAGCGTCTAGAAGACGTACTGCTTTCCCTAATGGTCATTCTACTGTCTCCGACAGATTAAGTACTACAAAGAGTGAACCACACATGAGGTAGTCAGTAGATCTAAACATTCACTCTGCAGCTCACAGAGCAGCTTTTCCTACCTGAAAATGGAACACAGAAACAGCATTTATAATATTTGCCTTACACTCTCAAATGTCCATTTAGATATTTTTATTAAAAAAAAAAAAATCTAATAGATACTGAAGGTGAAGTAGCTTTCAGAAAATATTTAAATATGCTTTCTCAACTGTCTGTATAATATTTACATTAGACTTTTCCCAGCACAGTGAACCTCTTGCCTTACCTGGCGCATCTAGAAAGAATTTAATTTCCCAAGTTCTAAGGGAAAGGTTCAATTTCTGCCAGCTGTTTCTAGGGATCCAAGTATTCAGTTCAGGACCACCTGGAAGTGAGCATCCACTACTCCTTCCCTTTACTGCAGAAAAGTTTTGTGATCACTACATTTCTGCCACTGTTATGGAAATTTATAATAGAAATTTTGGATTGCCTGAAATATTTTGTCCATTGTACAAGTTGAGAGACATTAAAATGGATTAAATTCCATTTATGTCCATATACCACTGCTTCTCCTTCATTAAGCCTTTCTGAAAGCACTTGGATAAAATTTAGGCTGTAAAATTATGTCTTCCCATGAAATTTATTTGGAGGGAAAGAAATGTCAAGTCCAAATTTGGGGAACCAAAGCAACAGTACTCACACAGGTGATACAATTTAGTAACTTAAACAGCAGTTTTTCAAATAACTTTTTAAATTATATTTCTCCTCTTTCTAGAATCTTCCAAATTACACTCATAGGCTGTGTAAAGGGATAGCATAATCTGAAAATGATGCAGTTTCTGAAACCAAATAAATCTCCAAGCCTTAGAAAGCTTTGTGTAGTTCTGCAATAAATTAAAATCTCTTAATTTATCTCTAGTGACTTCAACGATTGGAAGCAGAAAGTAGCAAAACTATTATAGGAAGCCAGTCAATCCTCCTTCAGATCTCTACAGCTTCTAAAATAGTTTTTAGTGTCTGCCTCCAGTTCATACACAGTGGAGAAAGAAACAGCAAGATCTTTCCACCTCTGCCTCACCAATTTCTGATGTTCCATGGTGGCTCTCAACAGCCACTAGACGAATCCTGTAAAAGTGCTATTTCTCCTGGTTAACAATGGGTGAGGAAAACACCCTTAATCTACAGCACCTCTGGATACATTATTACAGACATTTTCACACAGTTTAACATTTTCAATGTTACTTTTTAAAAAACCTGAAGAAATCTGACATAGCATTTTACACAACAAAATGAAATATCAAGTTTAATTAAACATCACACGGTACGTGGTCTAATTCCCATTGGTGCAATGGTTAAAACTCCCATCACATGTAGCTGTGCAGATTTAGTTTGGTGTGGAGCATCTTTGATGTCTGCAACCACTAATGAGGCTCAGAGTCAGAAAGGTCTGGCTTCCCAAAATTTTTTCGCTTTTTTTTTTAGGAGGGAGTGCCTCATTTCTTAACCACTCTCTGGGCTAAGCCTGTATTGTCTTTTATTACTTATAATCCTTTTGAGTACTTCCTTGGTGGAACAGCTTTATCTGCAATGTTCACAGGTCAGGCTGTGATCCTGCTCCCACACTCTCCCAAGTCTGAATTATAACAAAAGGATTTTCATCCAATTCTCACACTGAAAATTTATAAAACATAATTAAGAGGTTTTATAGCACAATTGCTCATGAGTAGACCTTCACAAACATTATTAAACTGATTAATTGGCAGTACAAATTTCTTATTCAAGTGCACAGAAAGATAACTACCAAAGTGATAAATTGTTGTTTTCCTGTCCACAGGGAATTTTAAAGAGTAAGCCTAAGTCACTTCTATAGTTTGAGCTGTTCTGAAATCACAATGACATTCGTGTGCAATGACATTGAGAAAACTGTCAATTCCTCAATGAAAACATGCTTAATTAGAACCTCAAATGGTAAAGTTGAACTAAAATAATCACAAAATCATGAAGGTTGGAAGATAGCTTTAAAATCATCTAGTCCCACCATCGACTCCATAATCACACCATAATCACTCCCTAACCAGTCCCAGGTGCTACATGCAGATGCCTCTTGAACACTTCCAGAGACAGTGACTCCACCACCTCCCAAAGTTGTTTACATTTTTGCTAAACACCCCATGATGGAGTGATGATTCTCAGGAGGTAATCCCATTTAAATGAATAGAAGGTTGTCAGAACAGTGAGAACCAACCTTTTGCCGTGGTTTTAAAAACTTGACTGGATGAAAATGTTGTTTAGATGCAATTTCAAATTGCAGTTGGACACAATGCCGGGTAAGCTCATCAAGGTTTAGTTTCCCACAAAATGTAGCAAATCCTTGAACTTCTTTTCTAACCTGGACTGTTCTAAGGTTATATGAAGCTTCAACTTAGTTTCATAGTAGCATAGAATCTTTTAACTCAAGAATTTAATTAAAAATATTTAATTAATCCTTTACTCTTCATATAGCATAACTTCTTTTATTAAAAATAAAACAACTAAGTTTCACAGCACAAAAACCAACCATAAAGAGTCTGATCACTTCACAAGACAGACTTCCAATTTCTGATCATCCAAAGAATTCAGTCACTAGAGGAAACATGTGGGGCTGCAGGATGGAAGCAGGATGTCTCAATGTATTGTCCATGATCTTTTAGAAATATGGTCACTTTCAAGATTGCATTCTTCAAACTGGCCAAAGTTTGAAGCAAGTTTCAAGCACCAACCTGTCAACTGAAGGACAGTGTTTTTTGAGAAGAAAAAATATGAAGTAGTCATGTGGCATTACTGTATCTGTCATGGACATACAGGCCTCTGTAGTGATGAAATAACAGCATAAATGTTGTTGTCTATTATATGTTACAGCTTCACCAGTTTTCAGTCCATTTGTGATAGCCAGCCTCACTGAAACAGAAATGACAGATCAAAAGGGTAAACCTGGACCAAAGCAGCTGTTTATTCAAAGAGTAGTCTAATACACGACTATATTCCATATGTTCTGTAAGAACTGCTGAAGAGTAATCTTAGTGTTGTATTTGACTGGTATTATTTTCTTAAGTAAATCATAAAACTAAATTGGAATTGTAGGTACTTTCCAGTTCCATAACATCACAGTCATTGAACCAAACTGAGACCAAATGCCTATTTTGAAATGATAAATGAAGAAATGAAATCTTACCACATATTAACAACACCATTTTGAATGCTT
Organism: Prinia subflava; assembly: GCF_021018805.1. NCBI lineage: Eukaryota > Metazoa > Chordata > Aves > Passeriformes > Cisticolidae > Prinia > Prinia subflava. Next base: position 17,475,711 of record NC_086247.1, read on the forward strand.
ATATTATTTGAATTGTAAATACTGACTAATGCAATTAACAGATGCAGCAGTGTATAATGCAGTTTCTGCTTGGCAATGCATTAATAGACATGTTCTTCTGCTCAGGTACAGCTGACAGCTGTTCAGGAATCCCAGGAGCATTAAAGAGAAAAAAAATAAATCATCCTTAACACAGAAGGCCTTTCACATGAAAAACACAAAAGTTATTAATTTCCTTATAGTTAATATGGGGATATTAACAGTGATAAATTTACCACGATTATAAAATACCATAGAATACCATCTTTGAAGGATCCTCAGGGATCATCTTCTCCAACCTCTAAAGTATCAGTATGCATCTTCACATCTTTCTAATACCACAGTTACACGTTCAGCTTATTCTGGCCACATAAAATAATCTTCATCAGGGTTTCATCAGGGACAGCTGGCATAGTTCCACTGAAATGAGCACTGCTCTCCTGCTGGCTTGAGGAAAGGACAGATGAACAGCAGTTTCTCCTTAGTGCTCAATTACAGAGGAATGGTATTTCACACTGCAGTATTCATGTGAAAACATTCCAGTGAGGTAAGAGATAAAAGATTGGTATCTGTTGGAGATGCTCCCATGTGGGTACAAAGTAGTCAGTAGTGCTTGCTCTGCAAGACAGACCCAAGGGAGGCCAGATATGAAGATTTGTATTAAGATCCTTATAGATTGGCAAAGAACACCCAACTTCTGCATGTGGGAACTCTCTGCTGTAACTGCAGCTTATCTGTCTTCGGGTGGTTTGAGCAAGTAATGAGCCAGCAACAGACTGCTCTGATTACTTGGGGCCCTTTTCCATTCTCCTAAACTTTACCTTGCCCTTAGCTTCTGTAGCTTCACTTAGCCACCGGAGAGTGTTGGATAAAATATATTTTACTGAATATAGGAAACATTCCATGTCATGGTTAGGACACTGATAACCACCCTGTGTCCTGTACACCAGGAGCATGAGAAGAGCATGAGAGGAACATGAGTTTAAAGCCAGCAGAAACAGGGAGCACAGAACAGCCTGGTGGGGTCTGTGGGGACAAGGCAGACGGGCAGGCAGAAGGTTCAGAGCCCATGCAGAGGACACCAGGGACAAAGCAGTGGAGCCAGGCATGCCAGGCCTTGGCAAGCTGAGGAGGAAGAGGATGCAGCGGCCAAGTGCACTGCTCTAGACAAAGACTGTCTCAGCAGCAGGGCAGAGCTGGGCTGTCTGCAGGCTCCTGGGGCTCTTTGCAAGGATGGATTTGTGCTGGCAGCAGCCCTTTCCTGTGCTTCTACAAGGATGACCTGGCCCCAGCATTGCAGCTGCACCTGTGTGCTCTGAAAGCTGCTTTGACAGAGCCCTCCACATTAATGGAAACTTACACAGATAACATTATTACTGATGACAGAGGGGTAATTCTGGCAGTGAAGGAAGTCCATTGACCTCAGCAGTTTTCCAGTCTGTCTGAAACTGCCTTCAAACCAATGTGAATATATAAAAGAGGAGAGAACTCAGATCAGTCCCAAGGAAATGGGCAACTTTGTGAATCCTGATATTAATCATTATAAGCAGCTAGTCCTTTTTATGATGGGTTGAACATGGCAGCGAACATGAGATCAGAGATCAGGCATCTTTATGAAAATATGGCCCCCATTTTCAAAACTGCTGAAAACTTCAGCTTTATCAGTGTTTGATTTCAAATTATAGTTGCATATGAAAGATGCTTCAGCCCAACAGCCAAACCCTGTTTCTGATCTTCTTAGCAAATCTATTAGAATATTAATATATTTTTTCTGTGTATTAGGATCAAACTGGTTATTCATATTAATTCAAGAGGGCATATATATTCAACACTTTGAGGGAATGACAGTGAGTCCACCAGATGGATCCAGTAGGTGATTCATGTGTCTTCCCATATAAATTACCTCCCTTGCTAACTAAAATAACAATTTTCCATACTTGGCTTACCTATAGATATATTTGGGTTTCCAATCATAATGAAAGAAGTAAAAATTCAGTATGAATATCTTTCTCAGCACACCACCTGGCTTTCATTTTCAGGCATTTTTTACCAAAATGGAAACATGACCTTTTTTCTAGTGAAGTCATACTTTTTGTTAAAATATCTAGTAGCTAAAAGCCTTTAGCCATTCTTTCTTGATTGTTTGTTCTTCTCTGTGCTGACATCTTTCAGTGTTTTCTTAAAGCTAAACTGGGCCAAACAAAAAAAAAAAGTATTCAGGTACATAAAATAGATTTCAATTGCAAAACTGTGATCAAAAAATCACTAAATATATGCCAGTCTTTGTTTAAGATCAGCAGAGTCTTTCCAGGGTATAAATCACAGGAAAGAAGCATCATCCTGAAACGATTATTAGGGCTCAGCGTCTGGTTTCAGATGTTCCCCCGCAGTCAGCATTTCAACCAGCTGCTCTCTGCTCATCACACAGCCTGCTCTAGAGCTCTTCTGTCCCCAGGCAGTCAGATCCCAAGCAGGGAAGCAAAATTCCTCTTTTTCAGCCAGATCCCTCTGCCAGCCCTGGCAGCTGTGCTGACAGAAATCAGGCAGCAGCATGGGAAAAGGGAAGGAGCTGTTAGAGTGGGAGCTAACAAAAATCTCTTGAAACCCCAGAGAATTTTGTGTATGTGTATCTATACTTTTGTATAGATATCCATATTTTATAGATACCTAAACTTTAGCTACCTGATAGAATCTTTACACCACTCTGGCCACATAAAAGTGTTGCAAAGAAGGTACAAATCATTTACATGGTATTTTTGTTTTCAGTATAAGGGCTTGTTTATGAAAGAACTTCATGCACATTACTGTAATAAAAAGAATGTCAAAGGTTGCTGGAGATGGTTTCACTACAGCTCTCCTTCCATAGGAGTACCTAGAATTATAGGGCATATAATTCTAGGTATAAATCTCTTGAAGCTGCAAGAGATTTGGGTTCACTGGAAGGCAGGGAACAAAAAATCAGTAAGAAAAACTAAGCAAAGATGGAGTATCAGAGAAATCTGTCCTTAAAATTCAGGAAAATCTGATACATTTAAAGGAGAAATGTGGTGTTTCCAGCCAGTCCTTACACTAGAGTTATTAGAAACACTCAGATCAAAAGTAAACCTCAGGGCACCTAACTTGGGCAGACCAAGAGGAATCAACAAGCTTCACACAGCCCCTTGTGGGAAAAGCAACTGACACACTCAAAATTTATGTGCAAAATCAAGCTACTTCTTCTAAGTCATCAGGTTTTTATCTCCAGACTGTGCTGCCTGGGTTAAATTACACAAGTTTCAGGTTTAAAGTAATAAACATTAAGTCAAGCTGTATTAAATATTCCAGAAGGTCACCTGGCAACACTCACTGGGCTACTATTTACACCTCATTTTAATTTAATTCTGGGCCTTGTGGTGACCAATTTTGTAACATGGCTGAGGATCTGAAATAGCTGATGTATAATTTCTGCCAGCTAAAAGCAATATCAAAGCCTTTCAATTTTTAATAACTCATAGTTAATAAATCATCAGCCAGTATAGGAACAAGGATATTATAAAAAGTAGAGATGCATGTATTGGCTATCCACATAGACAATGATTTGCTTCCTGTATTACATTTAGGATTTCCTTGTACATTTTCAAAGAACAGAAAGATGGGTTTTAGCCAAGTACGAGGATATTTTATTGGTTACCAAAAAACCTTGACTCTGTAGTGACACCTTGAAGGAATTAAGATAGAAAAAACAAATTTCTTCTTAAAAATCAGTGTCAGAAGAGTACCTTTCATGGCTTTGCCCCATAGACTACTAATGCAATTGCATGAAACAGAGCATGAAAGAAAAAAAGCATAGCAGAAAGTGGAATTCTGGACAAGTCTATTCCTCTTTGAAAGGGAAAATACATATCACCAGCTCCAGAAGCAGGACTCTTCCCAACAACTTCCAAAAGGTTAAATGTTCACAATACCCTTCTCCACATACTCCAATTTCTTCTTTGTCTGGATGATGAAGTTGTCACCTTGGACAGGAAGATCCCTTTGAAGCCAAGAGGAGTCCAACTTCCAAACTTTGTAAGGACACACCTACTTTGTGAGAAAAGATAGACAACATCACAACAGTATTTGTGTTTCTTTTTTTTTTCTTTATTTTTTCTTTTTTCTTTCTTTCTTTTTTTTTGTTTTGTTTGTTTGTTTGTTTTGTTTTGTTTTGTTTGTTTTGTTATTAACTATGGAAACCAGAATTGATTTAGGGTTTGCGGAAGTGTTTGCCAGTTTTGTGTTTTGAAAGGCTGAGAAAGAGCCCTGGGGCTGGAAGGGAGATGTCCTGGAGCAGAGACAGAGCAAGGAAGGCTGTGCCATGGGCCCAGGTATTCTCCAGACACTCACTAATGTCTGTTCCTCTTCAGAGGTCACTACAGGTTAAACAGACAGTGTGCAACACAGCACAGACAAGGCACAGTCACATGCCTATTCCCAAATGATGACTTTGCTTTCCCTTTCCCCACACCCCTCAGTCTAGAGAGCACCCCTGTGCCAGGAGTTCCTGTCTTCATCCACAGCAATGGGAACTGCAGGAGATGCCCATGTCCTCTCCCTCACAGACTCTGGGCCCATGCACTTCATTTTGGTTTTGCAATCCTCTGCAATCAATGAGTCAAAGTGCCTCAATTTGGTTTCTGAATCACTGTTCCCAAGCCAGATTACCAAATTAGGCAAGTCCAGTCTTTCAAACTGAGAGAAGATTTAGGTTTGGAGCAAGATTGATTCCTCTAAAGATGGTCTAGAGTTTGGGGTTTCCATTCTCTCGAAAATTCTAGAAAAACGTTGTCCTGGCTTTACATGAAAAGATACCCTGTAATTTATAAGTACATGTGAAGGAAAAAATTCCCTTCCAACCAGACTCAGATCTGCATCTCTCATCCTGAGGAGCATGTAAAACAAAACATAGATCTAGTTGTGCTATTTTTGGGGGGTCTTTTCTCCAAAAATAATAAACAACTGGACTAGAGATGGATGCAAGTCATGGCAGTTGTAACCCAGTAATGATGACTTTTTATGATGATAGTAAAGCAATTAAAAGACGTAAAGACTCTAAGACAGCAGGGAAAAGTTGCAGGGTTTTTTGGGTTTTTTTCTGTACCATATTTGGCTTCCTTTCATTTTGCTTGTAATCTTGACTGAAGAAAATCGGGTATCAAGGTTCTCTCTCTCTCTTCTCTTCTCTTCTCTTCTCTTCTCTTCTCTTCTCTTCTCTTCTCTTCTCTTCTCTTCTCTTCTCTTCTCTTCTCTTCTCTTCTCTTCTCTTCTCTTCTCTTCTCTTCTCTTCTCTTCTCTTCTCTTCTCTTCTCTTCTCTTCTCTTCTCTTCTCTTCTCCCCTCCTCTCCCCTCCCCTCCCCTCCCCTCCCCTCCCCTCCCCTCCCCTCCCCTCCCCTCCCCTCCCCTCCCCTCCCCTCCCCTCCCCTCCCCTCCCCTCCCCTCCCCTCCCTTCCCTTCCCTTCCCTTCCCTTCCCTTCCCTTCCCTTCCCTTCCCTTCCCTTCCCTTCCCTTCCCTTCCCTTCCCTTCCCTTCCCTTCCCTTCCCTTCCTCTTCCCTTCCCTTCCCTTCCTTCCCTTCCCTTCCCTTCCCTTCCCTTCCCTTCCCTTCCCTTCCCTTCCCTTCCCTTCCCGCACCTTCCCTTCCCGCACCTTCCCTTCCCTTCCCTTCCCTTCCCTTCCCTTCCCTTCCCTTCCCTTCCCTTCCCTTCCCTTCCCTTCCCTTCCCGCACCTTCCCGCACCTTCCCGCACCTTCCCTTCCCGCACCTTCCCTTCCCGCACCTTCCCGCACCTTCCCGCACCTTCCCGCACCTTCCCGCACCTTCCGCACCTTCCCGCACCTTCCCTTCCCTTCCCGCACCTTCCCTTCCCGCACCTTCCCTTCCCGCACCTTCCCTTCCCTTCCCTTCCCGCACCTTCCCTTCCCTTCCCTTCCTTCCCTTCCCTTCCCTTCCCTTCCCTTCCCTTCCCTTCCCTTCCTTCCCTTCCCTTCCCTTCCCTTCCCTTCCCTTCCCTTCCCTTCCCTTCCCTTCCTTCCCTTCCCTTCCCTTCCCTTCCCTTCCCTTCCCTTCCCTTCCCTTCCCTTCCCTTCCCTTCCCTTCCCTTCCCTTCCCTTCCCTTCCCTTCCCGCACCTTCCCTTCCCTTCCCTTCCCGCACCTTCCCGCACCTTCCCGCACCTTCCCGCACCTTCCCGCACCTTCCCTTCCCTTCCCGCACCTTCCCTTCCCTTCCCTTCCCTTCCCTTCCCTTCCCGCACCTTCCTTCCCTTCCCTTCCTTCCCTTCCCTTCCCCTTCCCTTCCCTTCCCTTCCCTTCCCTTCCCTTCCCTTCCCTTCCCTTCCCTTCCCTTCCCTTCCCTTCCCTTCCCTTCCCTTCCCTTCCCTTCCCTTCCCTTCCCTTCCTCCCTTCCCTTCCCTTCCCTTCCCTTCCCTTCCCTTCCCTTCCCTTCCCTTCCCTTCCCGCACCTTCCCTTCCCTTCCCTTCCCTTCCCTTCCCTTCCCTTCCCTTCCCTTCCCTTCCCTTCCCGCACCTTCCCGCACCTTCCCGCACCTTCCCTTCCCTTCCCGCACCTTCCCTTCCCTTCCCTTCCCTTCCCTTCCCTTCCCGCACCTTCCCTTCCCTTCCCTTCCCTTCCCTTCCCTTCCTTCCCTTCCCTTCCCTTCCCTTCCTTCCCTTCCCTTCCCTTCCCTTCCCTTCCCTTCCCTTCCCTTCCCTTCCCTTCCCTTCCCTTCCCTTCCCTTCCCTTCCCTTCCCTTCCCTTCCTTCCCTTCCCTTCCCTTCCCTTCCCTTCCCTTCCCTTCCCTTCCCTTCCCGCACCTTCCCTTCCCTTCCCTTCCCTTCCCTTCCCTTCCCTTCCCTTCCCTTCCCTTCCCGCACCTTCCCGCACCTTCCCGCACCTTCCCGCACCTTCCCGCACCTTCCCTTCCGCACCTTCCCTTCCCTTCCCTTCCCTTCCCTTCCCTTCCCTTCCCTTCCCGCACCTTCCCTTCCCTTCCCTTCCCTTCCCTTCCCTTCCCTTCCCTTCCCTTCCCTTCCCTTCCCTTCCCTTCCCTTCCCTTCCCTTCCCTTCCCTTCCCTTCCCTTCCCTTCCCTTCCCTTCCCTTCCCTTCCCTTCCCTTCCCTTCCCTTCCCTTCCCTTCCTTCCCTTCCCTTCCCTTCCCTTCCCGCACCTTCCCTTCCCGCACCTTCCCTTCCCGCACCTTCCCTTCCCGCACCTTCCCTTCCCTTCCTTCCCTTCCCTTCCCGCACCTTCCCTTCCCGCACCTTCCCTTCCCGCACCTTCCCTTCCCTTCCCTTCCCTTCCCGCACCTTCCCGCACCTTCCCGCACCTTCCCGCACCTTCCGCACCTTCCCTTCCCTTCCCGCACCTTCCCTTCCCGCACCTTCCCTTCCCGCACCTTCCCTTCCCTTCCCTTCCCGCACCTTCCCTTCCCTTCTCCTTCCCTTCCCTTCCCTTCCCTTCCTTCCCTTCCCTTCCCTTCCTTCCCTTCCCTTCCCTTCCCTTCCTTCCCTTCCCTTCCCTTCCCTTCCCTTCCCGCACCTTCCCTTCCCTTCCCTTCCCTTCCTTCCCTTCCCTTCCCTTCCCTTCCCTTCCCTTCCCTTCCCTCCCTTCCCTTCCCTTCCCTTCCCTTCCCTTCCCTTCCCTTCCCTTCCCTTCCCTTCCCTTCCCTTCCCTTCCCTTCCCTTCCCTTCCCTTCCCTTCCCTTCCCTTCCTCCCTTCCCTTCCCTTCCCTTCCCTTCCCTTCCCTTCCCTTCCCTTCCCTTCCCTTCCCTTCCCGCACCTTCCCGCACCTTCCCGCACCTTCCCGCACCTTCCCTTCCCTTCCCGCACCTTCCCGCACCTTCCCTTCCCTTCCCTTCCCGCACCTTCCCTTCCCTTCCCTTCCCTTCCCTTCCCCTTCCCTTCCCTTCCCTTCCCTTCCCTTCCCTTCCCTTCCCTTCCCTTCCCTTCCCTTCCCTTCCCTTCCCTTCCCTTCCCTTCCCTTCCCTTCCCTTCCCTTCCCTTCCCTTCCCTT